>NC_084759.1:59470217-59787359 GCF_028858725.1 Colius striatus
TTGAGCCTCGTGATGTTGGCAATCAACAGGGCATTATTTTTAAACAATGTTTGAAGTGATTTAAAGAGCCGAACCAGTGCTGGAAAGGAGAATAACAAGGAAGCCTTGCATGCAGCTCCTAAACCTGTATGGATACGTGTGTATGTGATAATTTTCAGACTCTACTATTAAATAACATACTATTCCAAAAGAGGCAGAAATTGCTGCCATTGCTGGCTTCATTTGTAAGAAATATAGCCACTAAGATTTCACAGTTAAGTGTATTTTTCTTGCTTAGAGTGTAGTAGGTTATGTTGTAGGTCACTGAGAATCACTCTTGAGAAGCCTTATTCGACATAAACTGCTTTTTTCATACAGTAGCCATGAATATTCAAGTAGTGAGTATTGATTTAAGTGTTATTTTCCATTTTGTCACGTGCAATGTGATCACTGTTGCTGGAGTTTCTCAGCTTGGCGTTTCCAGATGACGTTCATCAAAGAGTCTGGCCTACTGGAAGAGAAAGAGAACCTCTGTGTATTTTCTCTTCAAGAGACTGACTCCATTGCAGCAGCAATAACTAATCCAGCTTCATGCATCACAACTGTTTCTAAATAAATGGGTTTTTATTACTTTTATCAGGGCCAGCCAGGACTCCTTGGAGGACAGGGATTCACTGGACCACCAGGATTGATGGGTATCCCAGGAGTGCAAGGTCCCAAAGGTCATAAAGGTGAAAGAGGATCTCCAGGAATAAGTGGACCCAAAGGAGAAGTGGTAACATTTTAATATCAGATGTTTTAGCTAATGAGCAAAATACTGGGCAGAACATCATTTTAATTGTGCTGTTTCACTCTAGGGGCAAAGAGGAGTCACTGGATTCCCCGGGGCAGATGGCATTCCTGTAAGTAGCCAGTTACCTCATCTCTAAGAAATCACTAACTGCAAATATTGCAGGCTAGTTTAAAGCCTTTGTACTTTAATTAAAATCTCTGGACTAGGTTCTGCATCAGCCACGTACACACTTCTAAGGACATTTGTTGAAGTGAGTGGAACTGCAGACACAGAGCAAGAGAGCAGAATCTGTGCTCCCACTCATTCCCTCATATAATTAAGGTCTGTTTGTATTGTCCTATGGAAAAATCCCTTTGTAAAGGGAGGCAAGAAAGGATGGAATTCTCCTGTGTCCCTGGAGGTTACGCAGCCAAATGTGTTTTTCTGTAAGAAAGAGTTGTGAGATAAGTACTGCATATCTCTTAAGCTTGTGAGAGAAGGACACAGGTGGGTCATTCCTTAATTATTTCAGAGTTGCAAAGCACATAGAAAGACCAAGGACTTTAGGAGTACTAACTATTACTATTTGCTTTATAGCCCATATGGCACACTTGAGATAGTCTTTAAAAATTTACTGAACACCAAGCAGTGACACACTTTGAATAAATTGTCCAGGTCCATGAAACTCAAACATTCAAAGAAGAAAACCGGGTAAAGTTCACAGCACAGTATTTTCCCAGCTTACCCTTCTTTACATCTTGTGTCATAAAATAACAAAGAAATCTGAGTCACTGGAATCCCTGGACAGAGTTCCCAGGCTTGGGTTTCCTTTGTAGTGCTCCCTGACACCAGGGCCCCACTCTGCAGCTCACGCATGCACATCCACTCTGCTTTCACCCTTTTTTGTTTCCAGAGGAGCTCCCTATCGAGTTTCAGGGCTTTCTCTCTCTTAAAGGAAACGCAGAAGACCCTCTTTCCCATTCCTGTTAACACTCCTGAAGCCATAGACCTTGTTCATCTCACCACATCATGCTGAGTTTTTTGTAAGCACTGTAACATCCCAGGAAGGAGAGTAAATTGCCCCCCTGTTGAAGCTCCGTGTTTTTAAATCTGGACTGTGTCTCCTACTTGAGCAAGATTAGCTTTTCAGGCCTGACTTCCCAACCTCTGCACACTGCGCAGTGAGGGATACATACCTTCAGACAGTAGCTGAACCTGCACACTCATTGTGTCCCGTTCTCAAGCTGCCCTGCCCTTGCCACCCAGTTACACTCTCCAACCAGTTTTCTCAGGCCAAGACACAACGCTGAGCATTAGAAGTCAGACAGATAGGCACATGTACAAATGATAATGACATAGTGCTAGGATGTGGGGCTGGAGGCCAAGAGAAGAGGCATGGCAAGCCTTAATCTCTTCTGGGGTGAGGAATGCCAGTACCTGATGGAGCTAGGTAAGGATGTGGACAGATTTATTTTTCTTCTAAATAAGGAACCTGATGCAAAGAGAAAAATGATAGAGAAGGGAGAAATTTTTAAGTTGGTTTCTGGGTTTCCTGAATGACACCCCAGAAGAACTGCTCAAGAGAAGATTTGCTTCCTATCAGTCCCAATGTAAACCAGAAGCAACAGCGATTTAGGTGAACGTAGGTGCAGCGATGGAAGTCCAGTTGGAGACAGGAGTGACTTTGTGTGTCAGAGGCTCAGTGTAGAGGTTTTGCAGTGCCCCTAGCTCCCTTCCTTTGAGCTCAACTCTTTTCTTCCCATCTCCATCCTTACAGCCTCACCACGACACTCAGCTCTAAAAGCATCTCTGACATTTTTCCTGGCTTGGAAGCTGTTCAAAGACAGCAAAGGACCTTTCTTCCCACTCATCCAGTGTGAAGCACTGAAATACTTAACAATCCCAGTTCTTGATGGCTCCCTGTGCAGCAGCCTCATCTGGCTTAGTTCTCTCCCTAACAGAGCCGGCATTGAGCAAAGCTTTCTTACCCTTTCTGAAAGGTCCTCCACTACTCATTTTTTCATGCTGTCTGGGGCATCTGGTTCAAGCTGCAGCTATATTAAAAAAAGGCACTGTCTGTTTCTGTCTTTGAAAATCATAGTTTCCCATGGATCCAGGCCTTGGGCTGAATGTGAGAATGTCTAAATACTGTGTGACTACAGGAAAAGGAAAACTAGAAACAGATGGATAGATAAACACTTTTTTTTTTTCCCCCCCCTCAACAGGGTCATCCAGGGCAGCCAGGATCGAGGGGGAAACCGGGTCATGATGGCTGTAACGGGACAGTAGGTGACCCTGGTGACTCTGGAACTCCCGGCCTCTCTGGTTTCCCTGGTACCATTGTAAGTAGCTGACAGTAAGTGAGTACCTGAAGCTAAGATCATTGCTGATGTGAGTTTCATTCATATGTGTATTGGAAGCAAATGGGTCATTTCTTCATGGAGCTCCCTTTTGGCCCAGTGCGGCATCCATGCGGACTTAACATCGACATGCTGCTCTATGCTTAGTCATTAAATTGCAGCCAGGGCTGGGAGGTCTGCCCAGAGCTGTACTTGTCACGTAAGTCTTGCAGAGAAATAACTTCAGGAAAACCTGTACAGCTTTATCCAACAGTGATAAAATATTAAACTCACCTTTTCCATCCCTGCCCCATGGCAGAAGTATTGGCTTTCCATGGCACAATAGTTTGGATCATACTGGGGTGAGCACTGGGGCTCCTGGATTTACCAGGGTACATGTCAGCCCTGGGAAGCTCCAGTGGCTGCTCTAGGAGGTGCTGCCCTGTAATATCACTCCCAGGTATTGGAGTGTTCTTATCCCAGAACTGGAAATTCATTCTTCTATGTCCTGCAAGGGTTCACAGCTTTTTTAAACCATGAATTTTCAAAGCTCAGCATAGTCTCTGCCTCTAAATAGCAGCGTGCAGACACTCATGAAAACTCCCACAACTATTTTTCATTACTCTTAGTTGTGTATAGGTTAACGTTTGTGATACGAAAGCTTACTTCTGTTATTTTTTTGGTCACTTCCAGGGAGTCCAAGGGCCAAAGGGACAGAAAGGGGAGCCCTATATACTGCCACCGGACATCGCAAGCCGATACAGGGTATGTCTGTCACTCCTGTGAGTTGTTCATGCTCAGTATAGTTTTACAAGCAGATGATGGAGAGTTAGTTTTTCTTACACTCTGGCAGACACGTCCCAAGAGGCCCATTTTGATTCTGTGTAGGCCTTGCAAGGCAGCTCCTGCTTTCTCTGGTTACAGCAAAGCCTTTCTGATATCCAGGGAAAAAAATTCTCCACTCAGTTATTTGCAAGGAATTCCAGCCTACAGGTGGATTGCAGAGGCACTGGAGATTTAGTTCAAGTATTGTCTTTTTTATTCAATGACTACCTTTGTATCATGCATGGAAAAGTTGTTCTATTGCCATAATTTTGTCCATTGGATAATTCTATTTAATATTATCATCCTTTCTTTATCATTTTCATGCAGGAGTTTTGTTGACTTGGGATAAAATATGCTTCAGTATGTTATTTAGTAAACCCCAGTATTCCCATGGGTGCTTTTACTGTATCTAACCCTTAAAATGTGCTTTGTAATCCCCTGCAGCTTTTTCTCATATATATATTTGTGTATAATTTGAAGATATCAGATAAAGAGAAGGAGTTACAAATGTTGTTAGAGTCTAAATTGTGACAAATTTATGTACAAAGCTACATCCGAGCTGCACTCACGTAAGGGATCTGCTGACATTGTTTATATATGTTTTGTGCCAGTGATGAGTGCCAAAATAGGTTTTTCTGTTGACATATTTGTAAGTTGCCTGTATTTTGAAATTAAATCTTCTTTTCCTTTCAGAAAATCCTTAAATCTACACTTGTTCATAATTAGGAATGATTAAGGAAATTATGAATCATTAAGAATGATTATGAATTGGTCAAACATGTTGCAGCCAAGGATGGATACTGACACCTGTATTCATTTCAGAAAGTACTTGGTCCCACACATTATTCTGTTAACTGAACTCAAATTAACTACATAGATAGGATGCTACTCGAAATGATTGAAGGTGTCTGGACTGAATTCCACATTATTTATGGGTGTTGGAACATCTTTGTACTAGAACATTTTTGGATCCAATTTCCAAAAACATTTCAACATGTACTGCAGTTGAAATATGTGGTCACTGAAAACAGTATGTTCCAAATGCTTTTAGTGACTCAGAGGAGAAGCAAAATGAGTCGGTAACTCCCATGCAACTCATGAAAAATGAGCTTGTACACTTCAGCTAAGGTTGTAGCCCTAATTAAGCCACTGGTTAGATAAGAATTTTCCACAAAGAATTAAATATGGTCTGCTGTCCAGTTTGGCCTTGTAGTTTGGATCCTTAACTTCCCTAGCCAGCTCTGTACCTTCCTACTGTATTGCCATTATCCCCTGTACAGAAGAGACAAAATCCACGTGTCCCACATTTAATTATCTCAACACCTGTATTGAATGGATCCGTATGTAAGGGTTTGGGTAGCATTGTATGCTATGATTAGTTTTTAGAAGGAGAAAAAAATTAAAGAGTGAGGAAAAGTTTTTATTTAGTCTTGTATGTAGTATTTATTGCATTATTTTACTTTGTTTTTTTTAGGGGGAACCTGGAGAACCAGGGTTCAATGGTTTTCAAGTAAGTACTATTACAGCAAATGTGATAAAGTATTAGTAGTAATTGATACCAGAACACCATTAATTGATGGTTCGGTTGTTGTGGTTTTTCTTATTTAAAGGGACCTCCGGGTACACTTGGTATTCAAGGACCTACGGGCCCAAGAGGAGAGCGAGGAAGACCAGTAAGTATATTTAAAATGTGTTAATTGACTGAAGAGAATCATTATCTCAGCAAGTTCCATTATGTTGGATTGTAGGTTAGCAAATGGAGAGAAAAAACAGTCTAGAAATACCAAGTAGGTGTCTTTGGATGGAAAATGTTCTTAAAATCACTGAGAGAAAGTGATTCTACAAGGATTAAAATTGCCAAAAGAGGCATAGTTTCTTTCACCCTGTATTGCCAGAGACTTTTGATTTATATTATTTTTCTTTAACCTCCTTCAAAAAGTCTTGTTTGTAAAGCTTATTCAATGCTGTCCAGTCTACATCCCTCTACACTGAGTTATCAAAGATATCAGGACCTAAATACATTATCTTTTTTTGCTCATAAAGAATATGTATGTTAGCTCTCCACACTTCCCACAGAAGATGGAGTAGATAACATTCTTCCTTAGTATTTGGAATACAATTTTATTTTTAAACTATCTTTCAGTCATTTTTTCCAAAATCAACATTTACAGCATTGATGTTGACAACTGTTGCTGAATAGTTCTTTGGGAAAATCGTGTTCTCTCCAGCTACCATTTTCTACATTTCTTGTTACCAAGGTTAAAAGTTTTATGTGTGAGAAGCAGGTATCCAAATTCAGTGTATTTGATTTTCTTTAGGCTTGCTTTATTTTCCTGTAGGCCAAGTTTATAGCTTTCGCTTTTTAGTTTGTTTTGTCAAAAGTCATTTCAGATCTGCTCTACAACATTGATTTGGGGGAGAGAAAAACATAGTTCGGGGCTTCTTACCTACAGCCTCCACAGCTGTTTTCAGGGACACTCTTTCTTAAAATAAAAATAAAAGATTCTAGGACTAAGTTCACAGCCTTTCCCAAGTTAATTTTATGCAGTAGCCTGTTTTATCATCTGGAGAGTAAGATGCACCTTATCTTCCTACTTTGGTCCTCCTGAAGGGAAATCTCTTCAGTCCTTTACTTACTCTTCCTCTAGGACGAGCCCGTGAAGTTCATGAGCTACACACTGGAGACCAGCCTGCAATGGCTCACATTCGCAGTGCTCTGTCTCAGATGTTAGCAAGTGCTACAAATCGTCATTTTCTGAGCCCTATGACTACATCCTTCTGGTTGCCATCTTGGCAACATCTCTTTTGAGCACTCTTCCAGAGTGGACAGATCCCTACCATTTCCAGCTCTTAACAAAATGCTTCCAACTGTCTCTAAAGCTGTGACTCACCTGTGAGAGGGACCTGGGAGCGTTTCCCAGGGGTTCTGAGTTTGCATCATTCCTCTTCTCTAAGTCCTAGATCCTGTACAAAAACAGGAAGGGCTCCCCCAAGTCCTTGAAGGCCCATAAGCTCCATCCAGGCAGTGGGATGACTTGCACAGTGCATCTACCAGTAGATTAGGTCACAGCTCACTGACTACTTGACTAACCAAAACTGATTCAAAAGTATTTTTTCCAGAACAAGTCTGTTGTTCATCTGCACAAAGGTGTGTAGCAAGGCAGAGATGCCTAACAAGTTAAGGTCTCACCTGAATGTTACTATCTTTTCCTTGCAGGCTGAGCTTGGTTTTGCCAAAACTCAGTTATATCCCCTTTGGGACTCAGTAGGTGGACAGTTCCATTTGCAGCAATCTCTCTTTCCTGTGCCTTGTATTCACCATCTTCTTCTCTGAATAGCTCATGCTTCTGTTCACCTCACCAGTGTAGAGCCCTTTGGAGCCTGTTAACTACCGTAGCCGACTGAAGCAAGGGAAGTTGTCTCTCCAAGTAACAGCTTTCCAGCTTCTCCTCTTGTGGGGCTCTGGTAGCCTTTTTTCCTGATGCAGCTTCATTCCCCACCATCTTCCTTTGATTTTGTTCTGTACAATATCACCAAACAGGTAATCTGAGATGCATATGGGAGTTCAACTCCCTTTACAGGTGAATGCAGTACCAAGACACCAATCCAGTGAAGCACTTACAGAGGTGCTTGACTTTAGGGATGAGCTTAAAATGTTACCAAGGCAGGATCCAAAAGCACAAGTTCTTTCTATTTGAAATAAAGATGAGATTTCATTAGGTCTAAGATGGGAGACTATTGTCCTGTTAGAGAAGATCATGATGTGACTTAAGAGGGTATTTTCTGAGCAGTAAACACCCTTAATATAGTGAGGATAACACATTAAATGCTGAGGAATACGCTGCCTTCTAAATACATACTTCTATTTCAGACACAAAGTAACTGACCTCCTGCATGCATTGATTAGAAAGCAACAAGTAACTTGCTCCCTCCTGTTGTGTTTCCTCAGGGACCACCAGGGCCCCCAGGACCACAGGGACCACAAGTAAGTCTTTGTGTCAAGGTTGTTTATGTTGATCTTGTGTCACTGAGGTTTATTCAAGACGCACTTGAAGGCAGTAAAATAAAGAACCACAGACTGCACCAAAGGCTGTATAGCACAAGACCTTCTGTGTTGGCTGCAAACCACAAGAAGTTAATCTTACACTGGGATCGCCTACCCTGAAGAGATTAAACCAGTTCTAGAGCCAGATTTAATTTGCTACTGTAGTCACAGTAGTTTCCCATTAAGAGAGAATCCTTGCAGTCTTTACAATATCCAATTATATCTCAGTGGAAAAAATACATGAGTTCATTGTTCCAGCCCACTTAGGTATTTTTATTTAACATTGAGTGCTATTAAAAAAACTTGCAAAACAAATGCTTGATTTCATGACATTACTCAGTCGAATGACTCAAAGTCTTTTGTAAGAAGCACTGGTAGCATGAGATTTTAATTAGAGTTGTCTTTCCGACTGTTTAGGTCTATAAAAATACTTCCAAATCTATAAAAATACTTTGAGGTAACCCTAGACTATTAATTGATTGCACTTCTTCAGTGGTGTCCTACAGACTTGTATGTCTGAGAAGGGCTTTGAGCATGTTGAAATTTGAATTTTACATTAGAAAACTGCATAATACGTTTAGTAAATCTTGACCTATTGTTTCTGCAGGGCAACAGGGGCCTGGGCTTCTTTGGAGAAAAAGGTGAACAGGTAAAGTGATCCTAATGAATTAATAGTATCACTAGTAATAGGCAGGTTGATGTTATTTTACTATTTATAAATAAAACTGGTTTTAATACTATATTGCTTAGCAACTGTGTTATGTAAGGAAAAAACAAGTGTAGCTTTGGCAGTATCAATAGTGTTGTAGCTTAACTAACTTCTGCAAGTCTAATTCTAGCTATGCCCTCGTTTATACCAACACAGACGTAATACTTCTGAAATGTATAGAGCCAGACTACTTTATATAAAGCTGTAATCTTTACTGTTATCCTGGAAACATCCAGAGAAAGAGTAATTATTGCTATATGTTAATCCCAACATAAAATAAATGTATCTTACCATCAATTTATTCAGAGGTTTAGAGCCATACTAGTAGCAGGGACAAATCTGCATTTGTCCTTTTGTTGCAGTGCCTTAGACCCTGTGCTGATCAACAGCTTGACAAGGTATTGGAAATGTTAGTAAATGTGCCCTTATGTTTTTCTGCAGGGCCCCCCAGGTCCTCCAGGTCCACCTGGGCTTCCTACAAGAGAACTGATGGGTGTCCCCTCTGACAAACACAAGGTAACAACAGGGTATTTTGCCAAAATACACAAGGAACTAAGAGCTCTGCAGTGCCAAAACTGAAATAACATACAAATATGCTTTTACATATGGTACTTAGAAGACTTGATATATCAAAAGACGTCTGCTATTTTCCCATAGCTTGGGTCACAAAGTATTTGTTGAAACTATGGTAGCTAAAGTCGTCAAGAAAGCACTTCTCACAGGCTAGAGGTGCCTTGGGCAAGTATGCAGCTACTACCCGTCTGTCACATCTCATTTTACAAGCAGAAACATCTGCTGGGAAATCATTCAATATCTCATTTTTCCTAAGAGTGACTGAAATTTTCTTCCTGTAAATGAAGCCTGTCTTTGGGGAAGCTATCTGAATTAGGTTTTGTTGACATAACTTACCTAAATGGTGCAGGTATATCTAAATGGTATACCTGCAGTTAAGGCTTGTTTATACATATTGGAGAGATCTTCACCAGCAATATGCAGTTTGTTCTCATCCATTGCTTTTTGCTGGGAGCAGAAGTACTTTTACCCTGTATGTGTCTATTCTGTATCAGACACCAACCTCCAGACCAGTAGTTTTTCATCCCAGCTTTCAAGTTAGAAAGTTCACGTGACTCATGCAATTTCTGCAGTAAGATGAGTAAATTGGTGCAATACTGAATTATCTAAAAGTGACTTTTGCAGTCTGAAGTCTGCATTAAGTAACATGCAAGTTGGAGTTTCCATGACTAAGCAGAGATGACCACATGTGAGCTACTTATCTGGAGAGCCTTTTTGTTCATCATCAGTATTAGTGAGTAGACTTTAGGCTATCATCTGTCCAAACCTAGCAGGAACTCTTAGTTTGGGTCAGACAATTCAGATAATCAGTAGACAAATATGGAATAATGTGCATTTATTTATAGACATTGCTCAGGTGCTCACTCATGAACAAGATTGCCCAGAAACAATCTTCCAGGGTAATAGGATGAAGCTGGAACACAAAAAGTTCCATTTAAATATAAGAAAAACTATGTTACTGTGAGGGTGATGGAGCAGTGGAACAGGCTGCCCAGAGGGGTTGTGGAGTCTCCTTCCTTGGAGGTCTTCAAGACCCACCTGGACATGTTCCTATGTGACCTGATCTAGGTGAACCTACTTCTGCAGGGGGTTGGACTAGATGATCTCTAAAGGTACCAACCCCTACCATTCTATGATTCTATGAAGAAATCTGAGCTGTTCACATTCCTAGAAAACTTTTCAGAAAAATTATCAAGTACTTTTTTTCAAAAACACTTTTTAAACTTCTTATGAAGGCATCCATTTCATATGACAAGTGTATGAATAAAGAACAGCACAAGAGTGGTGGAGTTTTTTCTCTTGACAAACATTTGTCACTTCGTGTTGTAGAAAAATTATTGAAATGGGAATGGGAATGTATTAACATATCTGAACACCTTATTTTTAGGGTGAAAGAGGAGATCCTGGACAAAAAGGGGAAGCTGGAGTTCCGGTAAGTCAAGTGGAGAAGAGCAAAGGCAAATAATATTGGAGTTAATACTGGTGCTTTCTTCATTGAAATGATGCCATATCGATAACGGAGCAACACAAGCAGACAGCCATTCTGATGCATTACAAAAGCTGAATAACACGGTGTGTAATAACTCCACAGTGGAATTAGTTGTTCCTTTACTGAAAATAAGATTTTCCCTCACGTAGTTTTTGGTTTTAGCTTTAGCTAGTAATAAATCTCTTTACTGCAGCTGAAATGCTGATCTGTGTTTTAAAGTTCCACTAGATTTCATTAATTAAGTATATATGGACATTTTCTCTATCATTTTCAGACTACTCTCTCAACACATGCAGACTTTTGGTCCCATTGGTCATTAAGTCTGTTGAGTAAGTGGACAGTAATCCCATGTGTTGCTGTATCATTCGGAGCTGTCAACTAGGCTTGACTGAATGTGGTTTAGTTAACTCACAGGCAACCTCTAGACTGTCTAAATACCTTTGCCAGTGTGTGGTTCCTTTTTACTTCCCAGAGTGTTTCAAAAAACAGTCTTTACCAATTAGGGATGCCTCACTGAGCATTTTGCAGAGCTTTATTTTCTCAGATGCTCCTGTCAGCTTCTCCACAAGGTTATGGGAGAAGGTCACAGTGTGAGCCCTGATGCCCTCCCTGTGCAGTTGCTTGCCAGTTCTTCAGCTGTTGGTCAGATTTTACCCATGTAGGATTTTGTTTACTGTATATAGGAAAACCATAGATTTTATGCTGATGTAGCAAAAGGGTATATGTGTTTCTTCCTTTCCTTTTTTTTGTTTGATAGTAACATGAAGAGCAGCATGCCCGTGTTTGCCAAATAGCTCTCTGAAGCAACAGCTTGATCATTAGCTGAGTCGCTTGATTGGCTGTATATCTGAACAACTGCTTTGTCTTTTCTTCAGAGTTGCAGCCACAGAAGAAAAAAAAGAAGGAGCAGATGATAGGAGGGAAACCCTCTCTCTCCTCTTATGGCCTGCTCCTGCTATCATAATGAAGCAAGCATGTTACACTTAATTTTAAGGACAACAGTTCTTTCACACGCAGCTATTATTAGATCCTCCATGTTTTACAATGGTGTTTTCTTCCTGTTTAGCTTCCATAAAACGGTGTTACAATTTTTTTGCACATAATGAAGAAATATGTTGAAATATGTTGTAATATTTCTAGGGTCTACTTCTCTATGCTCCTGAAAAAGGTGAAGAAGGAGTAATTGGTTTCCCAGGACAAAGGGTGAGTTGCTCCTTAAAGGTAAAATTCATCCAGCTGAATGTGCAAATCCAATCTGAGAGTTTGCCTTTGGGAATAAAACACAGATTATCAGACTACAAAAATGAGAGTTCTTCAGCCCACCAGACTGTGGCCAGCTCTGCACTGCAAGGTATAGAAAAGAGAAAAGGCCATTTTGAAATGGTAGTGAGAGGAAGGCCCCATGGGACTGATAAGAATGCCTGTACCATCACAGAGAAGCTTTGTGCATCTCTTGCCTAAAGCTCTGCTCACTAACCTCAGCCACTGTCCTGGTCCTCAGCACAGACTGTGTTACACTGTTTCTGTCTTTGCTCTCTTCAGACCATGGTTAAAAAACATGAGTTTAGCTCCAGTTACTTGTGACCACAGGAAAAAAGCTAATTTAAATGCTACCGC
This sequence comes from Colius striatus, assembly GCF_028858725.1. Lineage (NCBI taxonomy): Eukaryota > Metazoa > Chordata > Aves > Coliiformes > Coliidae > Colius > Colius striatus. The sequence goes on from NC_084759.1 coordinate 59,482,566, forward strand.
CTTGTAGCATCTATGGATGCTTTTTTTTTGAGGCAGTGTTTCTAAAGTGCTTAAACAGAGTGAGAACAGTACTCTGCATGCACTTGAAAAAAAAAAAATCTTAGCTGTCTTTAAAATCTTTGAGACCAATTTACAGGGTGCCCAAGGAGGGTGTGGGGTCTCCTTCCTTGGAGGTCTTCAAGACCCACCTGGACATGTTCCTATGTGACCTGATCTAGGTGAACCTGCTTCTACAGAGGGGGTCAGACAAGATGATCTCTAAAGGTCCCTTCCAACCCCTACCATTCTATGGTTCTATGATTGACCATGTATTGATTAAGAGCTTAAAATCAAATACAAAAATTAGATTTCAGACCCATCCTATTGGTACAATACAAGAATCTCATTGAAATTTATCTAACTCTGACTGTTAGTGTTAAGATTTTCAAGCTTTCAGATTTATTTTATCTAAGAAATAGTAACATTTCTTAACCATTAAGATGTTAGGATGTCACTTTATTTTGTTAATTTTATTATGCCTTCATAGGGATTGCCTGGCATCAATGGTTTTCCAGGACTCAGTGGAGAAAGAGTGAGTATTTAATATGAGACTGTTGTTTCTAACACATATGTAGACAATCTATCTGAAAAGTAAACTGTAGAGGACAAATTCTACCCGTAATTACATCAGCTGTAGTCTAACAAATATCATCTGGATTCATCCATCATTGTAATTTTGGGTCAAGTTCTTTTTCTCATCAATGAGCACTACAGACAAGGTAGCATTTTCATTGTTCCCATTACTGTGACCACGATTCTGTAATTTTATTCTCATGTGCAGAAACTTATTTTTCTTAATAGCTTTCTGCAGATGTGGTTGAGATGAATGGTTATCTTGAATGTCACAAAAGAAGAAGAAGAGAAGGAAACTAATAAATGTACCAGTTAAATCTCTGTACCCATGGAAACACATCCTAATATTTAAAATAGCATCCTGTCAGACAAAGAGCTCATACTTTCTGTTTGGTCTCAGAAAAAGGCTTCTTCAGTTGGCATTAGAAATCACTTCCATGAGGTATTCAAATAGCTGTGGGATGTATGACGTTTCCATGCTTCCCCATCCTTAGTTGTTTAAGGATTTGTCCTGCCACCAAGGCATAACAATAATAACATGAAACACATGGGACATGAAAGTCCATGAAATAGGAAAAGTAACATTCATACAATTATTTGGTCCAATCACTAAACCTGGTGTTGAGGAAGCAAATATGCCATCAGTAATACATACATGGAAAGATTGATGCAAAACCCATTAAAGCCCACTGATTGACCTTAATACAGGTCCATGCTCGAGTCAGAAATGGTCAGCGGCTTCGCTTTGTTGAGGGTAAATCTTGGCAGCAATTTTAGTGGAAGGTACATTGGTTCAGACAGAGCATCGTTGTGTAACATCTGTTTAAGAGAAGACAGCTTGCTCGATATGTTATTCACAACGACCTCCTTTGCAAGTTCATTTTTGAGTGATTTGATTCTTTAGAAAGAAAGAAGGATGGTGAGGTCCTGCCTGTACGCAGATGAAGTCGAAGTTAATTAGGGAGCTGCTGGCTTCACTTGTAGACCAGCAGCTCCACCTAGTGTAAAGAGATTTTACATCTGATAATCTAGAGACTCCTTTTCTGATGGTCTGGTGTGTACAGTTGCCATTTTGGAAAGAATTCTGAAGCATGCAGTCCAGTTTGTGGCACGTTGCTGAGAGTGCTCTGATACCATGTCATTGACAGAGCTGGTTATTAACAGTCAAGTTCTGGATAGGAGTTGTGTCCACTGAAGAGAAACTGGCTAGTAATCTGATTAGTGTGAATTATACAAAGCTACTGGTTTCAGTGAAACTGTGTTAAATGATCTCAGTCGATGATCTGGTCACTGTTTTCTACTAAGAGCTCTCCTTTTTACCACTAGTTTTTTTTCCAGAGTACATATGAACATTTACTATAGAGGACAAAGGTTATCAAAGAGCTGAGTAAAGCTCACAGAAGAGAGATCTTGTCTTCTGTATCAGCATCACTGATATCTGCACTTTGCTCTGTGCACTCCCAGCACTTGAGGATGTGAGGATATACTGTGTTTTACAACACACATTTTAATTCACATGCTTTGGATTTCAAACCTTAGAAAAAATGAAGTGGGCAGTACCTTAAATATTATAACATTTGCTGGGGTAAGGATGGAAAATTTTCTCTAGGCTACTGCATGCCCAGGGATGGGAGAGTTGAATGAAGGCACCTTCAAGGGCTGCTTCTGCATTGTTCCAACCAGGGAACACTTCTTTGGCCAAAAAGGCTCCAGCCACCTGGAGAACAGATAAAAGGACTTATGCATTTCAGTGCTATCTTGCTGCTTACTGTTTGCATTGCAGTGAAAATATGTGCACTTATAACGACTCAGACTCATTTAGTCTTCTTGCAGTAGGTTGGTGTGTTCTGACTGCCTGGCCCACATGTCTCAGTGTCAACTGGCACAGAAGAGATCCCCTTTCTCCTCCCCAATCCTGCAGTCTCCATGAGGTGATGTGAGTGTAGGTGCTCCTGCCAGCTGCACCACTGCCAGGGGGGACAGAGCCTGCACCACAGCAGGTCCCTCTGGCCTTTGACAGGAATTAGGATCGATCCTAGAGGTGGAACGTGAAAACAAGGAGACTTAATGGTATTCCTCAAACTGCTCAGCTCTATTGCATAGTTTTTGCACTGACACTGGAAGAAACAAGCCTCTACAGACCAAATAACTTTTTCTCTCTCTGAAAAAGTCAAACATTTCTATGTGTGTTACAGGGTTTTCCAGGATTTGATGGTCCACCGGGAGGCATTGGTCCTAGGGGAAGCAAGGTACTGCTTCACTTTCATTTGCTAGAAGCAATAAACCAAATGTCATTTTGCTTTCTTTTCTGACGTGTAGTAATAACTGTGTTTGTCATCTTTGTAGCACCAATTATATGCGGTTTGTTAACTTGAAATCTCTGAGATTTCTTAAAAGTCGTGGCAATGCTTTTGGAATTCTACTTCTTTGTGTTTCATGGACATGCCTTTCCATTCTAAAAGCAATTCCCTGGAATAACGTGCTTAGATGTGATACTTCAACTTCTGTTAACAGGGGGAGGCAGGAGACATCGGCCCTCCAGGACCAGTTTCCTATTTTCCTTCCCGCATCCCAAGGAAAGGTCTGTCTTTCTTGCTTAGATTGCTTATCTTAGCTGCATTTTGCTACCTTCTACATAGATCAAAAGCATGACATTCTTAGAATTCAGTTCCTTAAAAAACTGGGGTTTGCTAAACTGTTCCAGAAGGTACAATTGCCTTCTGAGAAAATTGCCATAATCACCTTTTTGCAGACAGGTGGCCTCTTTGTCTCTCCTGCTGAAGCTGGATTGCTGTACAAAAGGCATCCATGCATTCTTGTGTCCTCAGAGAAGACACAACAAAAAAAACCATGTGACTTTGTGTCCAATGAAAGGAAGAAGAAGAGAGTCTGTCTTCTGCATTCTGTTTCAGAGACTCTGGATAAAATGCAGTAGTAGCCTTGACAAATAGAAGAGCATTTTTTTCCCTAGTTTGAATTGACAAATGTCCTTTGTGATCTTTTCAGTAGGCTTGTAGAACCCACTGCCGGCTGTCCTGCAGAGCTGTGGTGGCTCTGGCTGGCCAGATTAGAAACACATAGAAGGTGATACCAGTTTTCCAAGGCCAAAACTATTCCTGAGAAGGTGCCAGCAAGCAGCAAGAATAAACATATGGTGGTTGCCCCAGCCTGTGTCCTCATACTGTTGAGTTTACGAGTCTTGTTGAAAGCCAGAGTCTAAAAATGAGTGGTTCCCTTCCTGTCAGAGAAAGAGAGCAAAAAGCCCAAAACACTGTTCAAATCATCCCAAATACCCTGCCAGGGAGAAACTTGGAGCAGAAGAGACTGTGTAGAGAGAGGAGGAAGGAGGCTGTGTCCTCCTTCCTCCACAATGTGTCCTCTAGTATCATTGACCTTTGACAAGAGCATAATACTTTCTGCAGGCAATAGCTGAGCCCAGGCAGATGGTTTTGGTTCTGGGGAGCAGAGGAAGGCTCACATATCATACATCTGTTGCCATTGTAACTTCTTGAAGGAAAAGAAATATCTCTTCTCAGAGATCTGCTCTCCTGTGCTTCCTAGGAACAACGTAGTTCTAGTGGCATATCAGTAAGAGCTGAGAGATATTCTTCCCGGGCTTGGTGACTCCACACCATTCCTGTCCCAGGCCATGGTCAACTCCCTGATATTAAGGCCTTACAAAAATCTCTCAGATCTATTTCTTTATTCAGATGTGAAGTAGCAAGTTTTGCATTTCTAAAGCTACCTTTAAGAATCAATTGTAAATTCTAATATTCTGAAGCCCTTGAAGTTCCTAATTTATTCTTTTTAAGAATGGAACAATCTGCAGTATATCATAAGCTGGCATTTATGGGTCACAGACAACATCACACTAACATGTGTTTTATGGAATTGGGGATGTCTTTCAGGTGCAAGAGGTGATCCAGGTGTTCCAGGTGTTTCTGGACTACAGGGAGACCCGGGAGAGGAGGGAGATCGTGGGCTTCCTGGTCTGCCTGGGTACTCTGATGGTAATATCTCAGCAACATGTTCCAACAGCTTAACTTTATAGAGATTTTTAACGGATACAGGGTCAGGGTGGGGGGAAATATGTGTGTGGACCATGGAATATGTGCAGCATGGTAACTGTAGGGGCTAAAACTGAGAGGAGCATTTTTCTTCAGCCTCAAGGAGCTATGAAAAAACAACTGAAGTAGAGATGATGACAGAGCCTTGCTTCAGTAACTACTATTGATTTGCTCAAGTGGAAAGTGCAGTTACCACTTTTGCATGGTGTTAAATATCTCCAATTGGATGTAGTTACATGAACTTTCCTTTCTACTACATTACAGCTCTTTGAGCAGCCTTGTTAAGAAATTGTTCTGAACTTTTTCCCTGGTTGTGTTTCAGCGGATGGGGATAAGCCAGGTTTACCTGGAGAAATAGGCCCAAAAGGTGAAAAAGGTGAATTAGGATCTCCTGCTTATCAGGCAGGCCCACCTGGGTTTCCGGGTAAGCACGGCACACCAGGACTTCGTGGTCCACCTGGCCCCGCTGGAGCCCCTGGTAAGTGCATGAAGAGAGACAATGAGAACTCACAAGAACATCTTTGCTTACTTTAAAGAGAGCTGTTGTCAAGGCAAAGTTAGAAAGTAGATTGAGGGAATGAAATGAAATGGGTGGCAGGGAGGACACACAGAGAAGTGTTGTATGCTTATCAATTAAGGGAGGGTTTGCATGGTTTTTAGACATTCCTGGCAACATCTGAAAGCAAAGAAAGTCTGTTTGGGGATGAATGTCAAGGAGTGCCTAAGATACCCATGATTCTTCCTTAGTCTGAAGAAGAGAAAGCTAAGGGGAATCTTACTGCTATCTTCACCTAACTCTTGGGAGGTCATAGGGAAAATGGAACCAGATGCTTCACTAAGGAGCAGAGCAACAGGGCAAGAGGGTCACAAGCTGCAACAAAGGAAGTTCTGCTTAAATGCTAGGAAAACCTTTTTCACCATGGGGATGATCAGTCATTGGAACAAGTTTCTCAGAGAGGTTATAGACTCTCCATCTTTGAAGATACTCAGTACTCAGCTGGACAAGGACCTGAACAACATGCTGTAACTTTGAGGTTGGCCCTTCTTGGAGAACAGGGTTGCTCCACCTGCACTTCAGAGCCCACTTAGGACTGAGATTATGCTGTGTCTCTGTTTAAAGCACCATACTGCAGTGGGAGAGCAAGAGTGGATAAAAGGGTATGTAGGAGGAGAACCAGATCAGGCAGTCTGCGGTACTGCAAAGTAGGTTGTGTTGAGAGAGAGGAGCAAAGGAATTCAGGGTGAGATGTAGCAAAGAATGGCAAGGATCACCTGCCACAGCAGGTGGAAGTTATAGAGAATGGGTGTGGGAGCAGTGGGAAGAGAGCAGGAGGAAGTTAACAACAGGCTGGGTTAGGCAGTAAATGACATTAAGTGAAACGGGCAGATGCAGCACAGCTCCATGGAACTGGGAGGAAAGAGAAGAAAAACAAATCAACAGTAGATTAAGTTATGTTTTTATTTAATTAAACTTCTAGGTTCTCTCTTTGGATTAAAAGGACAGGAAGGAGTACCAGGTAGATTTGGTATACAAGGTTTTCCTGGGCCAAGAGGACAAAAAGGACCTAAAGGTAGGTTATAACAGATAATTTGATGGATGATCTCTGTTATACATTGAGTAAAGCTCCTGTTGTATTCAATGTGAGTTTATTGAACTATGACATGCTCAGGAACCAATGAATCTGAGCTAGAGCTAACATAGCAAGGAAACACTGTTACTTTCTTATAAGAAAAAAAGTACTTTTCTCAAGTATTTGAGAAACTACTCAAGTGGTTTCAAGTCTATATATAAAATGGATACAGCTGAATGTCTGCTTGTTGTGACAGAGCATTCTTTCTTCTATTTCCAATCATTTCTTTAGGTGAAGAAGGGGATTGCAGTACATGCCTTCTCAGTGATGAAATGAGAAGGGGCTCTACTGGTCCTCCTGGCCCTCCTGGCTTCCCAGGAACTCCTGGGCAGCCTGGGAGGAAAGGAGAACCTGGTGATCAAGGACCACATGGTAATCCTGGCTACCCTGGAGCAAAAGTGAGATACTTGTTTCTTTATTGCATAGTTGTATATGCCTACTAGAAAGAAACAAAAAACCAAAACCACAAGCTATTCTCCAAGGAAAAATAATGAAAATTATGATTTTTTTTTATGTGCTACTTTAATAGATTTCAGTTTGCTATCTGCAAAAATGCTGAAAGCCAAAAAAATTGCTAGGATGGAGGTGAAAATAGGCTTTTTTTAGCAAGAGCAAAAGATTTCCACATAGTCCATAGTCCAATTTTCATTTAAACAAAGCAGAACACTTTCAAGCAGCTGTAGCACTGAGTATGATCTGACCATCTAGATGGGGTACTACTAATTTCAGTAGTAACTTAAGGTTGTTGTTAATAAGATGTTGCTAAACTGATGAAATGTGAGGTTCTTTTTCACATTTAAGTCTTCCTAAATGCCACTCATTCAATAAGCCAAAGAAAAGGGCTTTGCTTATAATTGTTTGCTTGTTATTTACTAGCTAGTAATACCACTTTCAGGTATGCTGTTGAGGAGAGGGATTCTGCATTATGCCAAGGGATCAGGAATACCAGAAAGTGGTCTTTAGCTTCACTAGACTGCCTTTGCAAGAGAGGGAATCTCCATCCTTTTAGATTTTCAAAGCTCAACTAGGCAACGTGCTCTAGCTCCAAGTACTGGATTGGACCAGATACCTCCAGCTCTCTCTTCTAACCAAAACCTTTCCCACACGTCTGTGGTTTAGTGCAGGTCACTTAATCACTCTCTGCCCAAGTTCTTGTCTCTGGTAAATGAAGACATTTTCAGCCTGACAATAGTGTTGTGAATCACAATCCACTGCCAGCTATGAGGCTGACCTCTTTTGCAGTGGTGGGCAGGCGTTGCGGGTCAATATAGCCCTGAGTTTTGTTTCAATGGTGCCAAAGAGTTGCTTACAGCATTTTTTTTCAGTGGCTAGTCATGTGTTGTGTGTTCTCCAGTGCAGCTCTGTAGTGGTGTGTAGGACTCCAGGTCATGGAAAGCCACAGCTCTCCCAATGCCGTCCTCTTGCAGAAGCTCCCCTGCCATGCCACATAGACTTTGGTCCTAGATAGAGCATATTACTAAAGATTCAAGCACAAGAATGGAATTTTTGATGAGGAAATCATTCACAAAAAGTAACAGAAAGTGGTAAAATTTAGGAAGCCCTTTTTTTGCCTTTTTTTCATTTAAGCAGGACAATGAAAATGCAAATCTTGATACTTATTTCTTCATTGTTTCTGTTTATGTTTTTATTTTTTAAATGTATGTAACACCAGGGATTTTCGGGTCCAGGTGGATTTCCTGGACCAAAAGGAGAAAAGGGAGATTCTTTACGCATAACAACTAAAGGTAAACAAACAATTCGTATCACGTGTTCTTTGCTAGTGTTTATACTTCTAATGAGAGATTGGTCTCACAATGAAAGGTCTTCTATAGGCACCAAAGGAATCCGAGGAGATCCGGGGCTGCCTGGTATCAGAGGTGAAGATGGTTTCCCAGGCAGAGATGGATTAGATGGTTTACCAGGACAGCCTGGCCTTCCTGTAAGTAGCAAATAGAGCTAAATCATTTCCACCACACTCAGTTACTAATACATTTGATTCTGAGAGGTTATGGTTACCAGGCTCTCTGTCTCTCATAGATAATGATGCACAACTAGACTAGCTTTGCTGTTTATTGTTATGTTAAACATTGGATTTACTCTCAGGGTTTTTAAAACAATCTTTCACTTTTATTTCCATTTTACTTGAACAACTGAGTAGGAATGTAGAACCCATTTAAGCCAGCTTGTTATTACTGGTTAGCTTGTGATAATTAGTGGTTTATAAGTGACTCTTTCTAGCATTGTCTAAGAGGGATTCTGTGTAACTGAACTTCAGCAGCTTTGTTATGACTGAATTAAAGAGCAAAATTTACTACTGTTTTACATCCTCAAAATGTAGATTGTGTCATGATACGTAGGCTTGATAGCACCTCAGCTGACTGTAACCATCCAGCAGTCAGGCATGTAGTCTTCATTCATTTCCTAAGCTCCTTCTGTAAGCAAAACAAAAATCAAATACCTTGCAAGAGAAGGTCATCTCTCGTATCATAAATGCTGCTTTGGACCATTGGGATCATGTTACTTCATATTTGAAAATGGGACAGAGCCATGTTGTCCAATCTAGACCACAGTATGTTTTTCTAGTAAATACAGTACTTGTGAGGATGGAAACACTTTCTAGTGGTTCCTAAGGTGTTGAGTCAGTAGTGTAGAAATATCACTAGAAGGACAGAGAAAGAAAAAGAATCTGCCCATTTGGGCACAATTTTATGTCAGCTTTTCTTGAGGTCTCAGGAGAAAATGCCACACCAGAACATGTCTAGCAATGCATGTGGCTTCTCCAAAACTCAGTTGCAGCTTTTCAGAAAGGGCAATAAGCCTCTCCACAATAGTGATTTGTATTGCTCAAGTGCCATTCATGGGACAACATTTTTAGGGGAATGCTCCCTCTATGGTGCTTCTCTCATGCCTTTTCTGCCATGGGGTCTGAATTAAAGTCAGATGATTTCAAATACGTTCTGTTTGCAATGTTGATTTGAAGAGCTGGAATGCAACACCAACTCCTGCCTGTAAGATGTTATTCGTGAGAGTAGTTCAACTCACAAGTAGCTCAAATGACTTTTGTTTATTTCTCAGCAAAGTCAGGAGTGACAACCTCCATTCACTTCCCACAGGGTGATGGTATCAGAGGTTTTCCTGGAGATCCTGGTTATCCAGGCGAATTAGGCCCAAAAGGCTTTCCAGGAGAACCAGGCCTACCAGGTGAAGGATTTCCTGGCCCAAAAGGATTCCGAGGTCCTCCAGGTGACCAGGGACAAGATGGAAACCCAGGACCTCCAGGTCTACCTGGTCTGCCAGGAGACCCTGGCCAACTAGGTAAGAGAATGTCACTCGGTCTTCCATCAGAGCCACAGGAGATCATTCCTGAATTGTGTGCAGCATCTGTACAGCACATTGTTGAAAAGGGATCATTTGAGGGAGTTTTCTGGGTAAAAAGAGATTGTTTGTATTAGTTGTCCAGAAGCCTTAAAGTAGGAAATACTTCAGAAGTTCCAGTAGCTTTACGTCAGATACTGAAATGGAATAGCATGAATGAATGAGTTAGTGCCAGCAAGTAACATCTTTCAGCCTTCAAGCAGCTGGAGCAGTGTCTTGCTATTGGAGTACTCACAGGTGGTTTTCTCTGGTCTTCTCCATCCAATGTAATTTTTAGTTGACCAGACAAAATCATGTACCCACCCTTCAGAGATCTTCATAGTATCTCTGCAGCTTTCTGAGTCCCTTTCAGCATAAGAATGCCAAGGCTACGTTCACAAGAGCTCAGGCTCAGAGTTTTACAACTCGACTTACAGATGCCTGGCAAAGTATTCAAGCCAGAGCACCTGCTAACCATACACAGTGCATGGGATGCATAGCCTACTAATTCTGGCAGGGTTAGATTTCAGGCCTGGATCTATTTAACATATGATTAGAGAGTTACAGTATGTTGTAGCAAGTACTTTGTGTCTATGTAGGGATAATACATGAAAGTCATTATCTGATGTTTTAATAGTCGTTTTGGTTATAATTGAGAGCCTTTTACAATTTTTTTTCTTCTTGTTGTCTTTTCCCATTCTTTGCTCATAGACTGTGGGCAGGTCACAGAAGACTTTTCTAGAGGAGATGGAACCGAGCCAATATGGTCAGGTACTGTACATACAAATGGCTTGAATGTCTTTTAATATTTAGTCTTATTCTGCTCTTGTGGCTTATTTCATTTTGATGGCTGCTTTGGATGCTTTTGATTGTAAACAATTTGATTTTCAGGCCACAAGTAACCACACATATACAAACGTAGCTCTAAAGTAATTTATCCGAACTGAATGTATTCTAAAATTGTTGCAGTTTTAGCTTTGCAATTCAGAAGGTCTTTATTTCATGGCATCTATGTGTTTATTGTTACAAAACAGTGATTACCATGCAATCTGTAACAACAGTCCCAAAAATCAGGTGCCCAAGTAAATTTAAGCAGCTTTTTTTCAAAGAACTTTGAGTAAAGATTTTCAGTGTAATTGACATATAAAGCAAAAAAAAATACACATTTGTACTAAAAATTTACTTGATTGCTTCAGAGGTATAAGTTACCCACAGGGAAACAAAGTGTCTCTCTTATTCTTCAAAATACAGTCATCAGTGAGGCTGGACTACCCTTCCCATGCTGGTCTAACTGGAGCAGCCAAAACAGCCCCTGTAAAACAGGCAGAAGAGCAGCTCTTGAGGTAGAGCTCAGCTTGGGTGCTCCCTTGAAAATGCCACCCATGACCTTTTTTTTAATGAAGAATAAAACTTTTTTTTTTAAGTTTTATGGTTTTGCTTCTTAGTTTCATTCACCTGCTTTCGTGATGTTGTCTCCACTGCAGGGGCAGAGCTGATAAGAGGCAGCATATGAGCATGTACAGTGTGATTAACCCATTTTGTTTTTGCAGGTGCAGGCTGTGTGAGGCCACCAAAGGGATCCCAAGGCAAGCCAGGACTGCCAGGAGCCACAGGTAATATTTTGCCTTCACCTTTTTTTCTCACATACACTATGTTTTGAGGGAGATATTTTCCAGGTCAATTACAGTGGAACCTTTAGAAATGACAGTGGAGGACCGCGTTAGCTTGAAGCTGTCAGAGAGATCTAAGCTGCATGTAGGCATGGCTGCACCATTCCTGAGCTAATTCTGCCTTTGCTAATGAGTGTCAGCCATGAAACGAGAGAGAGGGACAAGCCATTTGCTATTCTTGTTGTCCAAGTAAGTGAGACCATACAGAGAGAGTCTTCAAGTTATTGGTAGAGAGTATATCAAACTTTCTCAGAGCTGACTGGACACCTTACAAGGAAAGTCTATGGGGCTCTGAGAGCAGAGTGATAAAAGTTTGCAATGGAGGACTGTGGCAGATCCTTCTTTCTATTCCTCTTCATGTGATAGTTTCATAGAATGGTAGGGGTTGGAAGGGACCTTTAGAGATCATCTAGTCCAACCCCCCTCCAGAAGCAGGTTCACCTAGATCAGGTCATAGGGCATCTTCAGCAAGTGTGAACCTAAAGTCTCAGTGTAATGGGCCAGGTCATCTGATGCAAGACAGTTGCACTGTTGGTAGCCACACACTCCTTCCTTGCAGAACTGGTCTACCCTAGCCCAGAGGGACCAGCTGGTGATCTTGGGACAAGGTCTGAAGGACTGTGTGAGGTGGAATTGAGAGAAACACAAGCAAGGTGTGCTAAGTGGTCATAATGATTGCCCTTGAAGAGGGACCCTCTGACCAGCACTGTAGTTCCTAGTATGTACTAGGACTAATAACACTGTATGTACTCCCGGCCTAAGCAATAAAGCTGTTCTTGAGTAAATCCTTCTTGTTAACAACTGGTAAAGGTAACAACAAAAACCAATAACTGTGTCCTTCAGAGTTTGGGAGAAATGTAAAATTCTTGATATACCTATTCCTATGCTCCTGTGATTTAGCCAAGATTTGTAAATTTTGAGGTCAAGTTTCTTCTGGAGTTTTGGGGTTTTTTTCCATCACAAGGTTTATTATGGCATATGGGGCTTCATGGAGTAACTTATCACAGACTAATGGATTTTAAAAGGGAGAATTTTATCTCCCTTGAAAGGTGATATGTATCTCTAACCTATATTTCCTTAGTCCTACTGTTGTAGTTTGTTGTTAGGACCAATGCTGATGAAGGTTTCTTTGCCATCTTTGTAATTTTTTTCAGAGTATGATGGAGTCTTTTTATAATTTCCTTCATATGAGTTTGAAGGATTTCCTTTCAGTAAATGCAATCATGTTTACCTCCTAGCTGTAAGACTTCTGGAACACAAGTGACACTGTTTTTGTGTGGTTTATACTCTTGGTTAACTATTTAACAAATCTTTTGCCATCTTTGTCAGCTTAAATGTTTTAGTAATTTTAAGATTTGGTTTGCATCCTTTCCTTCCGAAAACTGGAAAAGACCCCTTGCTGACTCCAGTGCAGAGCTGTGTTCATAGTCATCTTTCAACCTGAGGCAGTTCTGAAGCTGGAAACCTGAAGAGCTTGTTACCACAGCTACATGGGTCCAGTTTCCTGGAGCATTGTTCCAATACACATTCTCCAGACTGACACAAAAGCACCAACACTTTTTTCATTGCCTCCTTAGAGTGATATGGTTTTGTTCACAAGATTTCCTGCCCTCTTTTTAGCCAGGATGGAGCTCTGCTATAGACGACTAAGTCTGTCAGTGTTCTAGGTGCTGATGGCACTAGTATATCAAGCAAGTAGTCATCTTTATAATCTCACACCCTCATGTCCTTGTGTTCCTTTGAAATTCCTGGCAACGTAACACAGCCCACCCTAAGTTACATCCTGGTTATTCAGTACTGTCAAGACCTACATGATTGCTGTTGAGTAAAATGCTTGTTTCCTGTTTCAAACATACAGCTTAAATGCTTGCAAACAAAATATTAGTCTAAAATGAAAAATGTTCTTAGTACTGTTTGGTACAACGTGTTAACACCAGCTAACATGCTTTAATGAGTTACCAAAGTATGTGGTAAGCAGTGGTTGCATTCTCCATCTGCTGCCTTCTTTCTCTATCATGGCTTTTTAATTAGTGCAATACTGAACAGAGTGAATGAAAGTCAGTCATTACAGATGGGAAACCAGACCAAGAAGCACAATAGAATTTTTTACTGAGACCTGAAAGCCTAGGATTTTTGCTGTTAATTACTTTCTGAGAAGTTGTTGTTCATGCAAGAGAGAGAACAATAGTCCCGTATAGCACTGGAGAAATGCTATTCACACTGCTTTGGCTATTTATGTGCATCTTATTTGTGGCCTTTTTAAAGGTTTCCTTCTCCCATTCACAAACAACAGTTTAAAACTGCTTGGTTAAATAAGGGAAATTCAGAAAACTAAAGTGGGGGGAAAAAGTATCAAAAAGTCAAGTTATATCTCCCTTGGTATGTCATAGTTAGAGATGGAGAGAAACTTGCTTTAAAGTGTAATAAATACAGAAGTTGTAGTTCATGGCAATGCTAAGCAACAACACTTAAAATCTTAAAGCATGTTGCTGACCTTCAAGCCTGAGCTGGGAATTTAGAGTTCGAGGTGTTTGAGAGGGTAGGGAAACAAATCGTTCCACAGCAATTCTTTTCAAAGAGCTTTACCAAAATAAAAGCAAGGAAAGGAAAAAAAAAATGAATCCTATGAAATGCTTGTAGGTTTTGAGATGTTAAGTAACAGTAATATTTGCCCTTACCCAAATGTTAAATGCTCCATCACAACCAAGCGAGGTCTCATGTTATCTGTTAGGAGATAACACCAGCATGAGCCCACTTGCCAGAGGAACACTTTGGGAAGGCACAGCCCTTCCTTTTGCTGCTGTAGCTATAGACCTGTACTGTTACAAATATAGTAAGTAGGCTAGCTAATTTGTATTCAATTTCTAGGATGATTAGATCTAACCTTTAGCCTTACATTTCTGTTTCGTGGTTATCTAAGCCAGTGTGCTCTTGTTCTGTGATCAGTTTAGCAGGGAAGGGAAAAATTTGTTCTTCCTACAGCATCTCATCTGTACCCTTTTCTGTTGAGCATTCTTCTTTGATGTTGCCTTTTGACCTTAAGCTAAAAGCCTTAATTTACAAACCACTACAAGTTTCCAAAAGTCTGTGAAACTAAGATTTTCCCCCTAGTAGTTTCTGTATCATTGGTCTTTAAATCGGGTTAGTCCACGTTTGTAAGAGCATTTAGCTTAGATTTTTAGTCCATGTCTTGGGATCTTGAATGCTGCCAAAGAGCTACAGTGGAGTCCCGTTACATGTGAAAGAAAAGTTGTACCTTTGCCTCTGGAAACACATAATGATGATATTTACCACTACTTTTTCTTACATTATATGCATATTTCTGTTTTGTTTCTTGAGATCATACTTTCTTACTTTCTCTTATATAATATAGGTGCAAAAGGTGCAAGAGGATTCCCAGGTGATCCAGGTCCAGTGGGATACCCAGGGCTAAATGGTACAAGAGGTGATCCAGGTCGGGAAGGATTCCCAGGTCCTCCAGGTACCTTGAAATAATTAGTCACTCTATATATACTTCTGACCTCTTTACTACAGTAAAAAACCAACAAAACTTGATTCCATATATATTTTCACATATCTTCCCTTCTACATTCAAACATTAAACTATTATACAAACCCAGTACTTTTCAATTTCAAAAGGATTTCCTGCAACTTCTGCGATGACAAAAAGTAACATAGATGCCATCTGCTTTTTAGTGCAGAATTATAAATGTGACAGTAAAAATTCATGAAGTTCACATAGAAATAAATTCAATAACGAGATATTTCAGGTTCCAAATGGAATATACTCAGAATGATGATGCAGAAAGGAAGAAAATACTGCTATTAGTATTTCTATTTAAATCCTTCCAGCGTTAACATCAATTATACTGGAGCATTAGTATAAATTATACTGGACATATCAAATGCAAAGTACTAGCTGCTCACCTTTCCCATGGGCAACTGTGTTTCCAAACAGTGTTTTCAAGTGTTCAATGCCTGTCATATTTTATGCTAGTCTGTAATAGGTACAGATTAAATCCCAGGGCTTCTGTGTCTCTCCAGAGGTTCCAGAATGTCCAAGGCTCATCAATTAATTGCATGTATAGTTGATCTGTTCATAGATAGTATGTCAGATGAGCCTAAAATAGTTCCACTGCACACGCTTCTAAGCTGCAGTGAGTTTATTCATGATGATCAGTCAGTCCAGCAAGAGTTACTACCAGAAACTGCCACCTTCCTGTGGTTGAATAGGTTAATTCAGTCAGAAAAACACGCACTGAGGTGGTTTTTTTCTGTAGCACAGTTCAGAAGCCATTGATGCAACTTGGTTTAGAAGCTCTTTAGAGATTCTCTCCATCATATCCTAAATCCTCATAGATACCAAAGTGCTGTGAACTTTCCCAAATCAAGTGCCCAGGTGCTACTCAACCCTAAGGCAGGACACAACCGGAAAGGATTCTCTAGGCTTATCTATCAAAAAAAGAAAGAAGAGAGCTAGTGCCTGTCCTGGTCAACAGACAGGGATGCATTTTAAAACATGGGCAGTGTAGGGTAGGACCATGAACCTATATTTCCCCTGCAAAGCTATGCAAAGTGAGGGCTCCCATACCATCTGGCTCCCAGGCCATGGGACAGGCAACACACAGATCAATTTTCTACAGTCTTCCATGCTGTCTTTCACCAGTGCTGGGATTTAACTTCCAGTCCAGGTCCAGTCTACAAGAAGCCTTTCCATTGTCATTTGTAGTAACAAATTCACCTACAGAATGGAGGACAGGGATGGTGAGTGTCCTTCATCGAGAGCTTGAAATGATTGGCCCTTTGAGATGTGTGGGAAACAGCAACAGCAACAACCCATCTGTGCAACTCCCTCCAAGTCTTCCCAGATTACCACTATGCATTCACTCATTTATTGTTTCAGATTTCACTGCCTGAAATATCTTACCCCTGCTGCATATCAAACCAGGTTTTAGTGTACAAGTTCTTTTCCCTTTTAGAGCAAGATGTTTATAAAATGCTGTAACAGCTGTTTCAGAATAGTTGCACAGAAATAACTGTGCCTGAAGCTGTGGAGCTTTTCTCACCCAAGGCACTAGGCATCCTGAGGGGCCACCTGTAAGTTCTGCTAATTTCCACATTTGGCAAAATGTTCTTATGTTTGCTACCTGGTTTAAAAACATGTATATAACACTTGTTTGCCTTTACACGTTTCTGCTAAGAACTAGGGGAAATTAAAGTAATATAAAAGGTGTTACAACAGTGTGTCTAGGATTCAAACTCGTGGTTTGTAGTGAACCCTGTGATGCCTAGTCCTTGTTTTATTTTATAGGTTTTACTGGGCCCAGGGGAGACAGAGGCCCGAACGGTCTGCCTGGACTGCAGGGACACCCAGGCCTTACAGGGAAATCCGGTGCTCCAGGAGCAGCAGGACCAAAGGGCCTTCCTGGTGACATTATAGGAGCAGCAGCAGGTTCCCGAGGGGATATTGGGCTCCCTGGCTTCCCGGGTTTGAAAGGTGCACCAGGAGATCAAGGAATTCCAGGAGTTAGAGGTAACAGCTACTTCAAATAAAGACATGTTTGAGTAAGAGTGTGATGGAAGTGTAGACAAAATACAGAGAGTAATAAGAGACCATGTTGGAATGCATTGGACGTACTGATGACCCCAACCAGTGCTTAATGATCTCCTATCCCTTACCAATATACCTCAAATGTTTGCAATGTGCCTGGCTCCTTCAAACACCCTCTGGAGGTGTATTGCATACAGCCATCACTCCTTCACATTACACTGCCTGAAATCAGCTACAGTAGGATACCAGAGAAATGGATTTTGCTCATCTTTGTTGTGTTCAGCAGTACTGTTAATTTTTCCCACTGTAGTTAAGGGAATGGTGATGTCATTATTATCCTGACTTTTTACTTCCATGGCACATACTACTCAGGTCGTTTCCCACACCAGAAGATGTTTGGATAACACATGACTTTGCAGGATAGCACATTGCACTAGTGCAGAATTTGTAAATTTCAACCAACAGGACACAGTATTTGGTAAATGTTATTAAGCCATTTTACCTTGGACACTCAGGAACAAGGAAAAGACAACATTATACACTTACTTACAACTTCAGGATGTTCATTTTATTTCCTTATTTCACTGAGCTTATAAAACACACTAAATTCCCTGTAGAAAACAGAGATAACCACAGTTTATCTACAAAACCTGACTGTCCCTCTCTGAATTCTGTGGAGCAGAATTCCAAAGCACATAGGGGAATTAAGTATCCCCCTGCTACACAGTTTCAGTAGCATTTGGACACATAGTTAAATTTGCCCTGGTGAGACCTCTTCTGGAATCCTGTCTCCAGTTCTGGGCTCCTCAGCTCGAGAGGGACAGGGAACTTCTGGAGAGAGGCCAGCACAGGGCCACCAAGATGATCAGGGGACTGGAGCATCTTTCATACGAGGAAAGGCTGCGGGAACTGGGGCTGTTTAGTCTGGAGAAGAGGAGACTGAGGGGAGATCTTATTAACATTTACAAATATCTAAATGATGGGTGTCAGGATGTTGGGACATCCCTTTTTTCTATTGCAGCTAGCAACAGGACAAGGGGTAATGGGATGAAGCTGGAACACAAAAAGTTCCATTTAAAAATAAGAAAAAACTATTTCACTGTTCAGGTGAGGGAGCCCTGGCACAGGCTGCCCATGGAGGCTGTGGAGTCTCCTTCCTTGGAGGTCTTCAAGACCTGCCTGGACGCATTCCTATGCAACTTGATCTATGTTGACCTGCTTCTGCAGGGGGGTTGGACTAGATGATCTCTAAAGGACCCTTCCAACCCCTACCATTCTATGATTCTATGATATTTCTGACAGCTGATTACTCCCTTGCCCAGCTGTGGAAATGAAAAGGGAGTATTAATTGTGTGACTAGCTCAAATCAAGGAGGCGTATCGCAGGAACCTGATTTGGAGACTCAGTTTATGACTTCCAATACAATTTTTTTTTTTTTTTGAAAAAAAGAAAGTAAGAGCCTCTTCTCACATTAATTATTTGAAGTGAGGAGAGGTAGTTTCACCTTCAATAGAGCCCTGCAGTGAAGGAAAGGGATGAAGGCAGCTCTGTGGCACATGTCAAGTCTGAGAAAAGGCAGAAAACATCACTTAGCACCTCTGAAGAAGGGAAGAAATTGAAGGGAAAACACGGATTGAAAAGGGGGGAAAAAAAAGTGTGACTTTGTACCTTGTTCCTAAGCATTTCTGTAGAACTTGGTTTTCAGCAAGAACCAAAAATAAGTATAGTGAAAAGAAAAGGCATTACTAGTTTGTCTTGATTTATTTTACAGTTCTGACAGAATGGCTCCATAAAAAACATGTGAATTTTTCTGTGTGTCATATATTTTTAGTTTTATACTGAGTGGCTAGTGATTCCTTTATATAATCTATGCCACTTAAACTGGCTAAATCCAGTATTCTGTTGTTGACAAACTCAGCTTATGTGACCTCTGTTATAAGGCACACTTAATGACAGTCAAGCCAATGGACCTACACTGATGTAAAACCTGAATAAAGAGAAGCAGATCTGCTTGGCCTGGATTTTAAGCATCTCATACTTCTGAGGTGTTGTCCTGCTGCTTGTTCAATCTGAATGCAAAGCGGACGTTACCTTTTCAATCTTGACAGCCACTTTGCTCTTACATTGTAAAGGTGCCAGTGCACTAAGTCATGTGGAATTGGGACCTTTTTGCTTCAGAATTTGTATGAATGCTATGACAATGCCTTGTAATAACCTTGATTGAAAATTTCTGAACAAAACCACAAAACCAGATACACAATTATTTGGGTTGGAAGTGGAAGAGACCTGCTCCATCTATACCCACCTGGTGCCAAATTGTCCTTTTCATTTCAAAGAGCCAGCCAGTGTTTGAGATCAGTACTGTTAATGTCATTTATTTTAAAATCAAGGAGCAGTCTTTAAATTTGCTTTTCCTGTTGTCACTGAATTTTCAGGAGAAAACATGCCCTGAAAGACTAGTGCATACACAGAGGTGATATGTAATAGTAAGCTCTTTAGCTATTTATGCTCTCTAATGCATGGTTATGGTATTTTAGGAGCGGATGGTACCCCAGGTTTGCCAGGAGCTAAAGGAGATCCAGGACCCCAAGGTCTCCCTGGTTTGATGGGGTTGCCTGGAACACCAGGAACACGTGGATTCCCAGGGCCACCAGGAAACCCTGGGCCAGATGGCGGGCCTGGCTCCCAAGGACCTATTGGTGAGGAAGCATCACTGTCTTATGTCACTCCTGACATTTCTCTATGGCAGGGCAACTGTAAGATTTCCACAGAGGAAAGATAACCTTGGGCTTGTGACACATGCCATGTTTTGTTTCCTAGACAGGGAAATGACAGAAATAGTGCAGACACTGTGACTGCCAGTTATGCTGGTAGCATGGGTGGGAAGTAGGGGTCATGACGGTCCTCACTGACAGAGCTGCAATTTTTCCTTCTACAGCCACCTACCATGCAAGAGCAGAGCTTGCTGGTGGCAGACTGGGAGAAAGCAGCTACCAAATGGGAGCAATCTTATGGAAAAGGGGCTCAATTCTTAAAGAGGAGGAGGAGGTCCTGTTGGCAGCGGGTACAGAGCCAAGCTGTTAGTGAGACCAGTTTGCATTGTTGATCTGCTTTGTCTTTATAATAATTTTTGTAGCTCTTTGCTGAAAAAAAAATCCTAATTTCCCTCCTTCAACACAAAGCTGGTGGGACAGCAGTTCTCTCCTTGAACTACTTTGTGTGAAATCATCAGGTACATCCAAACACTTTTTAATCCCCTTGTTTGCGTGTTCACACGGCAGGTTCACCTGGTGCTAGGGGAGAAGATGGTGAGCAAGGTTTCCCTGGCCCCGTGGGCCTGAAAGGTCTGTCTGGTGACAAAGGTGAAATGGGTTACCCAGGATTACAAGGTATACCTGGAGCGACTGGTCCCCCTGGCATAAGCGGAATGGATGGCTTTCCAGGAGATAAAGGTGAGCTCAGGACAGCTGCTTTGAAAAAAGTAATGTTGCTTGAAGCTCTTCTGTGCTGAGATGAACAGGACACCTTCTCTGCTGGGCTATTTCTGTTCAGAACAAAAGAATTACAGTGCCTAATATATTCCAAAATTGCTGTCTGTTTTCCCCTGTGTTGTGCTTGACAAAAGGATAGCCTGTGACATGCAGCCCCATTTAGAAGAGCAATATCAGGTTTATTTCTCCTTTTAAAAAATATACAAGATTTACTGACTTCTGTCTCCAAAAGTCTCTCCCTTGTCTTAGATCCACTGGCTGTCAGTGAAATTAAAGAGATGTCTCCCAAAACCTTTCCTTTAAAGTTTTTTGAAGCTGGCAGTTGTGTACTAAGCAATGTCAGACATAAGACCTCAATGTTAACTTTTCCCAGGATACTAATCTTACTTTTAGAGGTGAGATTCTCACTTGTCAGCCACAAGAACGCTATGTATGCATAATGCAAGTTGTCTACACAGGGAGTTTCAACAGGACTGAACTCCATGTGAAGCCAAGATAAACACAAAGGAGTGGTGCATGTTAAAATTTCATCAGTTGGAAAGACAGGACTCTTTTCCTAGGAGAACTCTGGAGTACTCATCAGCTCTCATTTGAAAGGAACAAAGATTTGTTAGCATGACCATGCAAAACATTATCCTCTTGGTTAGAAAAGAGGGGTATGGGAATTTTTGGTGAGAACAGGCCAAGCAGTCCTAGACTCATGGTTTGTATCTCTACATGGGAAGAACAGGGTGACTAAAAATCTTGTGTGGAACTAGGTACCTCTCTCCACTTTATCTGTAGGAGAGGTGTTGAACTGATCTTTCAGAAGAAAACACTGTGTTCTGGTTATCTCTGCAACATCTCCCCTTGTCCAGTTCAGGCACTTCAGCGTACCCCTGCTCTTCTTTACCTCTCAGAGAGTTTGAGTGCCTGATCTAAAGCTGCAGATTGCCCTAGGCATCAAGGCACCCAAAAATAGGTCCTGCTGCACTGAAATTTTCATAACGTTTTAGTCACGGGCTGCTGGTTAACGTTTACTTCATTTACAGATATCCAAGTAAGTTAACAGTTCTCTTCCTCTTCTTCCTTCAAAGGCTTAAGAGGTTCACCTGGTGTTGATGGTTTCAAAGGCATGACAGGCCTAAAAGGAAGACCAGGCATCAAGGGGCTCAAAGGAGAATTTGGCTCGTTCGGGGCTCGAGGCGATAAAGGCTCCCAGGGTGCACGTGGCTTTAAAGGTATTTGCTTATGGGTGGGTTATGTTTGCTTTTCACATCTGGAGAAGTATTTTACAAGGACACAAAGATGAAGAAGACACATTTTTCACATGATAAATTTAGCTCAGACATTCCTCAGCCTGTTTCACACATGGGCCTCTGGATGAGAGGCATGGATTTTAGGCTCAGGGAAAGGTTACTTCTTTGTGAATCTTTACACGTTTCAGGTTGGAGACCTGAAAACTGTTCAGCTGAGCTCAGAGAGCGGCACCTCTGGGCATGTGCAGAACTCAACAGAGCCTTTTCCCAGGAGGCATAAGGTGTTTGGGGAAAAAAGATGCACTGTAAAGGTACTGAAATATTCAGAAAACCAGGCAATTAAGTAGTCAGAAACATAACAGTTGATATCATCATCATCAGTGAAATGAAAACCATTACTCGATCCTCTTTTCTTTGCATACAGTTATCTTAAAATACATCCTTTACCACATGGTCAAAAATGTTCTTTTTGGGGACACTGAGACAGGTAGTTAAGAAAAAAACAGTCTGTAATTCAAAGGTTGTAAAGTAGTGCTCCCAGTAACTCAGGGGAGCTCTGAGCAAATGGCAAGCCTCTGTGAGGAAAAGTATAAATGTACTTCTGGGTGAAGAAGTGTGAGACACTGCGTTATCAGAGGAGACAAGTATAGTGACTGGCCTGTCTCTGCATCCCACAAAGAACTAAAACAGTCATACAGCCTACTTGGGTCCCTTCTTCAGGATATTATTTACTGATGTCATCAGTAATAACCTTCAAATCAAGAAAAGGAACAAAATAACTGCTAACAAATCCAAACACTTTCACCCAAGGCTTTTTGACTGAGAGTTTCCCTTTGACTGGAACTAACCTACTTTTCTGTGCTTTCTTCAGTGTGCTTTTGAGGGTTTTTTTATAAGCAAATGATACCTAACTGGTATTCTGAGAGGTAAATTCTATATCACAGAAGAGCCTGGGTTCAGCTCCCACGGACTGTATGTACAAACGTTAAACTCAGTTTTCATGTTTTCTTATGTTTGACTGTTCCACTGACACGTTATATTGACACAGATAACTTTCTATGCAATTGGATTTTCCGTAGCTTGTGCAAGATTATCTTGTAATTCCTTTTTGCTAAATTCACTCTTCTGTTCAGTCTTTCCAACACAGTGCTGCTCACTAGCTTTTTGTAACATTGTTGGGGTTTTGTCCTTTTTAGGTGACCGTGGGGATCAAGGCCCTCCAGGAGAACCCCCAAAGCTCAAGCCAAGCATGATGATGGAAGTTAAGGGTGAAAAAGGAGATGCTGGAGAAAGGGGCACGAAGGGATTTTTTGGTTTAAAAGGTCAGTGGTCACAGCAAAACAAATGCAAGCACATTCAGTACTATCTATCAGTGTCTTTTCTCAGTTAAATTAAATATTCACCACTTTGATCCTCCCCATAGTCTCTGACAATGAACCCCTGAGCAGGAAAACACACAAGCAACTGTGTCAGCCTTGCTGGATTTAATAGGTTAATTCTTTGTTAATTTTCCACCTCCCCCTCTTGCAGGTAGCAAGGGAATGCCAGGCATTCCTGGGAAGACAGGAACTCCAGGGTCCCCTGGGCATCCCAGCTATGTGGCAGGTGCAAAAGGAGACATCGGTGCGAAAGGGCTGACGGGTCTGAAAGGGTATCCTGGCCCAGCTGGCTCTCCTGGCATCAGAGGCTTCCCTGGAAGCACAGGAGGCAGGGTGAGTCCTTATCCTTCTCTTTCTCCCAGTGGTACTGATGGTACCACTGACAAAAATTACTCACTGTCATCACTGTCACTCATCAAACAGTGATAGAGTCTAAGACTCTCAGCTCCTTGTGGGTAATTTGACCCCTCTGACTGCCAAATAAGCTAAACTGGAGGAAACAAACTCTTTACAAAAGGCCTGAGAATAGACTCACAGACATCATTTATTTAAGGGAGCCAAAACCTATGTTCCTTTCTCGGGTAGCTTTGCCCTTTTGACTTCAGTAGGACTTTTTCCTAACCAAGGACTGTGGGACTGTTGTGGTTTAACCCCATATGGCAACTAGGCACCAAACACCCACTCAGTCACTCACCAGCAGGACTGTGGGGAACAGAATTGGAAGGGTAAAAGTGAGAAAACTCATAACTTGAGAAAAGAACCGTTTAATAATTGAAATGAAATACAGTAAAATAGTAATAAAGAGAAACAAAACCCAAGAAAGACAAGTGATGCAAATGAAAACAATTGCCTGCCACCCACCAACCAATGCCCTGCCAGTCACTGAGAAGCAGCCCCCTCAGCCAACCTTTCCCCTAGTTTACTCAGTTTATTGCATGATGCCATATGGTGTGGGATATCCCTCTGGTCAGTTGGGGTCAGCTGGCCCAGCTGTGTCCTCTCCCAGTTTCTTGTGGCTCACCAGCCCACTTGCTGGCAGGACAGTAGGAGAAGCAGGAAAGGCCTTGACGGTGTATGAGCACTGCTCAGCAATGACTGAAACATATCTGCTATCAACACTGTTCTCAGTACAAATCCAAAACACAGCCCTATACTATAGCTACTATGAAGAAAATTAGCTCTGCCCCAGACAAAACCAGCACAACTCCTCACTACTGTATGTATGAAATAAGATGTTCTCAATTTGAAACTTGAGTCTTTTCAAGCATAAGTTGTTCCTTGGTTGTCCTGGTTTGGTTTAACTACTAGAAAAAAAAAATGCTAAATTTATTGGCCTTTTTTTCCAATATTTCCAAAGTGTTCTGCTTGGAAGGTTGACTAAATCCTCATCCTCACTAACTGATGCCCATTTTCAATCATATGATAGGGAGAAAAGGGTATTCCAGGAATTTCAGGACATTTGGGTACTCCTGGCTCACATGGTGAAATAGGTGAGTTTGTTTTCTTCTCTGAGCACTCTTTGTATTCATTACCCAGCAAATGCTCAACATAAGTTCTGAAGTTAAAAGAATCTTCAGACTTACGGTCTTTACAGAATGATACTGTAGATGTAGATGTGGGAGGCTGTGAAAAGGTTAATACTGTTGATTTCATGAAAGTGTCCATGGAAAATACATCTACGACACGGAGGGAAGCTGCTGTGGAGACTTCATGTTTTTCTTCCTTTCTTTAACTGATTCCTCTTTTATTCTAGAAAGGTAATAATTGCTGAATTTTGCCTCAGAAGTTGCAATTCCTTCAAAACAACAGGAAACTGTTTAAATTAAAGCCTCACCTCTCGTGTTTATTTTTGCTTGAAATAGGTGAGCGAGGAGATACTATAAACTTACCAGGAATGCCAGGACTTAAAGGGGAAGTTGGTGTGCCAGGCTTAACAGGTATTTATTTCACGGTTGCTCTGGATGTATTGCGTATACTAAAGTCCACAGAAGAAGGGAGGATGAGCTTACCAGGGTCTTTTGACAGCTGTTGAACCCATGCTGTCGTGACAGCTCATGAAGATGTCCATCTTTTCTTTATTGAAATGAGTATGTGCTACATTTACCTCTTCAACTGAAGGTACTATTATAGGAGTAAACATCAATCACATGCAACTCCATTAAACATGTCTGTATCATTTTTTTTGCCATTGATGAAAAAAGGAGCAGGATCAGGCTGTGATTATGGAAGATGAGATAGCAGAGTCAGGTTGATTGTGGATTGGGTTTGCCAGGCATCACATTAAAATTTCCCTGCAAGTGCAGCACACTCCTTGTCATATTCCACATAACTGGGGGGAGGTACTTGTAAAAACAAATGTAACGATGATTTGGCCAGTATGCTTGTAGACAACTGGTCATTCCCCCAGAATATGCAAGCACCCTGATAAGAAGAATGTTTTTATGTGGCAAGACCAGGACCCATTTTGTAGCCAACTTTGCAGTAAGCTTGTTAGCTTAGGGTACGAGGGAGAATATTAAACAATATACTGGTTTTGTGGATTTTCAGGCACAAGAGGAGGTTCAGGACAAAAAGGTGAAGGTGGTGATCCCGGTTTCCCTGGCATTGAAGGCCTCAAGGGCACACAGGGTGTCCCTGGATCTGTGGGACAGGAAGGTAAAATACTCTTTTTAACCCTCCAAAGAATAATACTGTTTACTTCCCTTGAAAGACAGTCATTAAGTTTTTTAATACATCAGTTACTCTGTAAGTTGTCAAAGAACGGTGAAAAAGCTGTTGGAACTCATGAGAGAACTTATTAAGAGAAAATTTCAAAAGCCTAACTCTGCTTTTTTATAGCAATTGTGTGTCCAGTCAAAGTGTTGTATTGCTGGCATACTCGGGTATTCTAATGCAGTCTCAATACTACAAGGAATTGAGCTTTTCAGTGCTCTTTTCTGTCATAAATAAAGTTAATATTCCCCCAGGACTGTTACTCATTATCCAACTGTACAAGAGTACTGGGGAACTGAAGTCAGCTTTGGCTCTGGCTGGATCATAAACTCAGAGCTTAAGGACACGTCCTCCTGCAGGAGGATCACCAAAGTACTCTTTCAGAACAGTTGCTCCACGTTTCTCATATAATTATAGGGCTTACAAACTCCAGACAGGACTGGAACAGTTTTGGTAGGTACCTCACTGGAAACAGTCCTTGTGCAGCCAACTTTCCAGTCAGAAAGGCAAATCAGATACAGCAGAAGCAGTAACAGAGGTTCACGTAAATGAAATTACTGGCAACGGAGGTAAAATTATCATTTTAATGGGAGGGGCCCACTGTATTTCTGAGGTCATCAGAAGCCTGGAGTTTGCAATGACTTGTTCTGTTGTGCCTTGCCTCTTCTACCTTTGCTCTCTTTAGTTTTCTTCCACTTGGATGCGCAGTGCAGTGTCACACAGTGGATTCATTGTTGCCTTCATTTTGCTACCTGAGACAACGAAGGCAGCAACATGTCCACTTTGTGGGCTATTGGTTTTAAGGATACTCACTAGCAATGATTCTTTGTTGTCACACAGGTTTGCCGGGACTGGTTGGTGCCCCAGGGCAGCAAGGAAGCCCTGGAACTCCTGGATTTCAAGGTGAAAAGGGAACTCCAGGCTGGCCTGGCTTACCAGGACAAGCAGGTATTCACAAAGCTGCAGCTATTCAGATACTTTTGTGTCAGCACTTGCTGGTGTTCCTTTGGGGTGAAGAAGAAAAAAAGGGGCTTTTTGCAGTTCAGAGTGGGAGGGTTCCCTCCGTCTAGTGAACATTTATTCTTTATGAAGTCCAGGTGATTTAACAAAGACCCACATGGTTGCTTTCTGATTCATGGCTTCTGGATTAGTGTCTACAGAGCTCCCTTTAACTTACTGACAATCTCCCTCAACCAGGAAAGCATTTTTCAGGAAAAGTTTTTGTTTTTCATGACAACTGGGAAGAAAAAAGCAAAAATTACTTAAAATGCAGTGGGAGTAGTGATACACAGTATTAGAATATTATATCATGGCATTAGGTGGCAAACAATGTACTTGTCCCACACCATCATCAGAAACTGCTAACTGGTTTAATGTCTGGTTTTA
Source organism: Colius striatus (assembly GCF_028858725.1). Taxonomy (NCBI): domain Eukaryota; kingdom Metazoa; phylum Chordata; class Aves; order Coliiformes; family Coliidae; genus Colius; species Colius striatus. The sequence goes on from NC_084759.1 coordinate 59,509,657, forward strand.
GGGATAAATGACTTAGGGCTCAGACAGAATTCTGCTATCAAAATACAGACGATAGTTTAAAGTGAAGCTGTTTGTGTCACAGGATACAGCATCTCGTTAGTTGCCACCTGCTTCCTTTATCTATTAAGTGAGCCTTTTCTTGCATTACAGACGGAAATTGCCCTGCTCTTAGTTAAGATTCATCTATCTGGATCTGCATCAAATCTAAGTTATTATGGTTGTGAAGGCTGCCTTTGAAGATAGGGAAGAGGGAGACAGGCACTTATTTTTGTGAAAGTTGATTTGTCCTCCAGAGATCTGGATTAGAGATGTCTCTGCCTAGCTTTAACATCATGCCCAACACTTTAACAGATACAAACAAGTGGGGCAATTTTTACCTGTAGCAGTAGCAGGAGCTATTAGACATTTTGTTAGGGGTTTGTTGGTGGTTTTTAAACGACACTGAGTTAATTTCTCTTGAAGAGAGCTTCATTATAATCACATTTAGAGCCTACAATTATGCTCTAATTGTCTTGGTTTGAGGATTTTGGAAAACTAAATGGCTATTAGCAAAATCGTGGCAGCAAGACTGGAACTAATGGCATGCTACCAGACAGATCAGAGATATTTAGGGGGAAAAAAACCAACCCTTGTAGTGAGTTTATTGGACAATAGCAACATTTGCCAATCAAAAAACCACAGTGTGGTGTATTTCATAATAAGCTTATTGTAGTGAATCAATTTGCATATAATACACAAGATTTTAACACAGAATAATGTTTATTCAAGCACTTGATTTTTTGCCTGGGAATACAAACTCATAGGAGCTGTTATGATAATCATGAATGTCATTTTAAAACAGGCTTGCCTGGCTTAAGAGGAATCGGTGGACTGCATGGTTTACCAGGCACTAAAGGCTTACCAGGGTCACCAGGTAAGTGAGATTCTTGTTCTGCCTGTTGATAGGCACAGCATTGTGTTGGCTTCAAGTTTGGTCAGTGAGATCTTTGCAATGGGACATTTTTAACTGTGCCATCCAAAGCCCAGTGTGGAATTTGCTTCATTATTGTGAGCCCTGGCAAACAACTTTACACACAACGTGCTGCCACACAGATGGATTAGAACACAACTTCAAATCATAGTTTCTTTCCTCTTATCCAGTTAAAGCCTCCAGGTCCTTTTTTTCCCCATTGTGAGCCATTTTTCCAATGAGCCATTACATACTTGTGCGCTTAATAAATCCACATGCTCTATAAATATAAGTTATCATGCTGATACACTGTTACATGCCACAATTTCTCAGCTTTTGTCTTCCTTTTGAACAACTCCACAACAGGTCCAGATGGCTACGGCCCTGCAGGTTTCCCAGGTGGAGTGGGTGACAAAGGCGAAGCAGGAGAGCCTAGCAGAGTTCAAGGCAGCCGAGGACCCCCGGGACAGAAGGGAGACAGAGGAGTTCCAGGTTTGTGTGCTGGAGAAGGGGACCTTATTATTTGTTTCAGATGTGGGTGTTAATAGGTGTCACAAAATGCAGTATGTTATATGGAGTGCTCCTGATGTGTGGAAGGTCACTGTTTGGAGTTAGTGCTGCAGTTCAGCCTGTCCTTGCTCAGAAACAGCAATGTTTATTGCCCCATGCTGAACAAGCCAGCCCCTCCAAGACAACCTGTCTCTTTCCTCATGGCAACAGCATCAGGTAGCATCCACTGAGCTGAGCATGCTGCAAATGCCAGAGGCTATTCTCAGCCATCAGCTCCAAAAGTATTTATAATAAGATCACAGTTACACAAACATTGTGGCTCCTCTCTCTGGACATCTCTCTCTCTCCAGAGACCTCTCTCTCCAGAGACCTCTCTCTCTCTCTCTCCAGAGACCTCTCTCTCTCTCTAGAGATCTCTCTCTAGATCTCTCTCTCTCAGATCTTTCTCTCTAGATATCTCTCTCTCTCAGATCTCTCTCCCTCTCTCTCTTTCTCTCTTGTTGGAAATCCATCAATTTTGCCTTCCTTCTGAATGCCTCACTGTCCATCAGTGTGTGATTGTCCTGCTGCTCCCTCCTCGGTTCTATTCCCATGCTCGGTGCTACTGGCACCATCACCCCTCACTGCTCCTGCAACATAAGGGTACAGCAGTACCATTCAAACCCACTTTGTAGTGGGCTGTGCTTACCTCACCATAGTTCACTGTCTACCTCTTCCATCAGGGAGCCACCAGACTGACATTATGGATTAATAAACTAATTAAAGGGGGAGAGAGGTGAAAGTTTTGCACTATTTTGTCTCTGAAAGGATGGATTAAGGACTAGCATAGATATCAAATCTTACTGCCTTTGCTTACTTGGTTCAATGGCTTAATCCTATTCTTTTGTCTTAGGCTTTGTTGTTACTAGCGTGCTGTGCCATCTCAAACACCATTCACAGATTTATCACCAAGCCCTGGAAGAAAGAGCTATTTCACTTATTCATGTTTGTCAGAATTAAATATTGTTAATTTTTTTTTAATGGATAAACAAAAGGGGCTTTGTTGCTTCCCAACAAATTGAACCTGCTGAAAAGAATAATCTGTCATTGGTAGGCCACATTTTTGGCTGTTTAACAGTTTTCATTTTCTTGTGTTCAAACTTTTGGTCTTAACTGACTCCAAAACCCCCTTAGTGTCTGTGACCCCTGACTCTGCTGGGCACAGAAGAATAAAGCCACCTACTTTTTCTGCTTCAATGTAGATAGGATATTTTGATTACTTCTTATCTTGAAATAACATGTTACCTGGCAGACACAAGATTATTGGCATTCCACACAGTGAGGTGTAATTAGCTATCCAGAGAGCTTTAGCACAGAACTAGTAATTGACTCTTTCACAAAAAGCCTCCACAACATCATCTGAAAAAAACAAAACAAAAATCAGTGGGAACTGCAGGTGTTTCCATTTTGAAAATTCTATTTTTTTTATACTTAGATCTAAGGTAATAAATCCTTATAATTGCAACTGTACAATTTTGTTGCACTACTGATTATTTTTCTCTTCCTTTCAGGAATCCAAGGACCCTTTGGCATTCCGGGGCAGGATGGTTTTCCAGGGCCTCCTGGGATTTCAAATATATCAGGATATCCTGGTGATAAAGGCTCCCCAGGTCTAGATGGAGTGCCAGGTATATCCCCTCAGACAACAATAAAATATGAAGTATAAGTTTGTGCTCTCAGACAATAATGAAAGCTTAAATACTGGGTTGTGCACTAAAGTGCATGAGTAATTGTTGGACAGGCTAATGGTCTTCAAGACCCGCCTGGACATGTTCCTATGCGACCTGATCTAAGTGAACCTGATTCTGCAGGAGTTTGGACTAGATGATCTCTAAAGGTCCCTTCCAACCCCTACCATTCTATGATTCTATGAATAGGGACACAATCTCTTGAAAGCAAAAAGCAGTTCCTTCAGGTTGTCCCGATTGAAGGGTTTGATTTGCATGCAAATAACAGATTTAGTCTAGAGAAGAGGAGACTGAGGGGAGATCTTATTAACATTTATAAATATCTAAAGGGTGGGTATCAAGAGGTTGGGACATCCCTTTTTTCTACAGTAGCTAGCAACAGGACAAGGGGCAATGGGATGAAGCTGGAACACAAAAAGTTCCACTTAAATATAAGAAAAAACTATTTCACTGTTCAGGTGAGGGAGCCCTGGCACAGGCTGCCCAGAGGGGTTGTGAAGTCTTCTTCCTTGGAGGTCTTCAAGACCCACCTGGACATGTTCCTATGTGACCTGATCTAGGTGAACCTGCTTCTGCAGGGGGGTTGGACTAGATGATCTCTAAAGGTCCCTTCCAACCCCTACTATTCTGTGATTCTATGATTTAATCATCCAGCATTCTCTTAACAGCTTTCAGAAGCATTATGCTAATATTGAGCTTTAAAGTCTGAGGTCCATGGCAGACTTGCAAGTCTAAGGAATGTCTTCATCATTTACAAAATTTACCAATGCAAAGCTACCATGCAAACTCAGTTACACTGGGAAGCATCAACTCTTCTCTCTCAAGGTCCATGCTATGATCCTTCCTCTCTCACACATATGAAAGAGACATTCTGTGTGTGTCTCTATATTTAGAGGCTGATATACCCGTTGCCTATTGGACTGCACAATCATTTCACACCCTAGTGCTACCGCAGAGAGCTTGTAGCAGAAGTTGCAGGTGTCCCACTGTCGTCTTTATATGATGCATGTAAACTTTTATGGAAACTAGACAAAAACTTAAAACAGGCAAACCCTCCAAATACTCAGGTTTCCAAATGGAAAGAGAACGTTACTTGGCCTAACTCTGAGTACTGATTCCCACTCCTGAGTCAGCCATTGGATAGAAAAGTGAAAACAGAAGCAGTCAGGAGAGTGGTAACAGGAAACACCATCTCCCAGCCAAAACAGTGAAACAGGCATGGCTGCCTCACACTTGGCCACATGCATCTTGCATTCATACCCACACAAGGTCCAACTTCAACTAACAGCTCAAGAGGTACCCCACACAAAAATCCCTAGTTAGTAAGTCTCTCGCTACTCAGAAACAAGGTCCTAATGTCTTCTTAGGGAGCAAAGACAACTGAAGAGAAACCTGCCGGGTTTCTCTTCGGGCAGTATGCAATGCTGGAAAAAGAAGCTGTTCCCATAATTCCCCAGACAGCCTGAAGTAGTTATTTGCATCCAGATGTTCAGCTGAAGCACTGAGAAACACAGAACAGTAAGTCCTTGGCTTATATAACACCTGGCACTGAGTCAGGTACTCGCTGCTCTCTGATTTCTCTACTTATTGGAGAACTTTGGATGAAGCTGGAAGGCACCTAGTGAAGTGGGGCATTTGGTGGGGCAGGAATAGCTCATTGAAGTCTGTATTCTCAGCAGGCACACCACTTCTGCTCAAGTCTTGCTTGAGACAACACTGTGCTTTGTGGGAGCTTCACACTATAATTCCTCTGCCACTGCAGCAGAAGGGTGTGCCAACCTGACAGCAGGAGCAGAACTGCTGAATAAATCCATTGCAAGGCCAAGAATTAGCCCTCCAGTTGAATCAAGGAAACAAATCATGATGGGATGCAATTAGATAGTACTGTTATTTTCCTCTGTGCCCAGATCTGAAGTATAAACAGATTACAACCTGTTTGTGCTCTAAACAGGCTATCCAGGACAACAGGGGCAACCTGGAATACCAGCTCCACCAGGAAGCAAAGGAGAAAGTGGACAACCAGGTGTAAGTGGAGAATTTGGCCCAAAAGGAAGTAGAGGTGATCCTGGATTAACAGGGAGACCTGGCATTCCTGGGTACCCTGGACCAAAAGGTAACAATGGGAAACTCTGACCTTGCCCAGGGGCAGGGGAACCTCTTGTGCTACAGCAGCTTTAATAACATGACTTTTGCACTTAGTTTATCTGGGTTGAAATGCAGTAATGTCACCTGTCATCTTGCATTAAAGGTCGTAAAGGTGAACAAGGTGTCATCGGCTTTATGGGCACAGGAGGATTTCCAGGTGATTTAGGACCAATTGGACCCAAGGGGGACAGAGGAGTAACTGGTGAGTAAGGGCAGTAAGGTGCATGACTAAGCTACTCATTTGGCAGCTCCACAGAGCTGATCTAACAAGACCTGCTTTGAGCAGGAGGTTGGGCTACATGACCTCTGGAGTCCCCTCCAACCTGCATGAGTCTGTGTGTGACCCCTGGCAAATTCCATTGGACTGATGCCTGAATTGAATATGGGCAGTCAACTTTTTTGCTTTATGAATTTATTTTGCATGAGGTGCCAGCTCCAAAATCAGAGCCAATTGCAGAGCTTAACAAAAGAATTGCTGATCTAATCCTCCAGAGTAGATGTACCATATATTTAGAAATATCTTTAAAATCCTTCAGTCCATCTGTAGCATCATGTATTTGTCTTTCCCAAAGCCCACCAAAAAATAGTGCTGCACCTCAGAGAGCTGCTGGCTGTTCGGGGAAGCTTCCCAGCTTCCTGTTCATAAGTGAGGGAGCAGTAGCATCATTAATTTCCTTCTGCTTCTCTGTTTGTTGTCCAAAAGAAGACAATCCCCTTACTCACACACGTTCCCCAGATATAATAAATAGAGCTGCCATACCCAAGGCGGTGAGTTGCAGACCACAGTCCCTCTCTCACACATGCAGCCAAGTAACAGCAACATAGCTGTGGATAAAATCACATTAAGGAAAGTAGAGGGGTTTAAAAATCAAACTGTCTCATCTGGCTTCGTATCACAGGCTTTCAAGGCCCTCCAGGCTCTCCTGGGCTGGCCCCGACTCCTCCAAGGCTGGTTGCTGAGCAGGGTTCACCAGGTCCTCGTGGAAATATAGGACCTCAAGGAAGCCCAGGTGACACAGGACCTCAGGGTCCACCAGGAGATCCAGGTAGGAATCGCACGCTCAAGAGTGAAAGCTCAGTTTTCCTTAGCAGAGTGAGGCCACCGGAGCACTGCTTTGGCTCTCTCCTACTTGAAATTCTCTTCAGTCAGAAAGAAGAGCCAAATTTTGGTCTTTCAAAGCTAGGGCTTGGCTTTCCTCCTCCTCCTAGCATTCAGAACATAAGTAAAATAGGGGAAAACGTCAACAATGCTGACAGAGCCAAAGCAACGTCAGATATGGATCTCATTTATGCCAAGACTGAAACGTCTTTGGTGGAAAATGGTGCACATCCCTGTGGGTGTGCTGCCAGACCAGGGAACCTAGTGCTGGTGCTGTATGGACCCGATGCAGAGCACCTCTTGCTGTGCACCTCCTCAGAGATGTGTGGTGGTAGCAAGAGTGAAAGATTAGGGCTGTGGGGCTCAGGTAATCTTGACCCCAGCAACTTTTTCCAATGAAGTTGGTGCTCTTTGCCTGAGTAAGAGCCACAGGATCATGCCTTTAGCGTAAATTGGTGGACCCGGCCGATAGGACCAAACATTGCGTGTTAACCAAGTGCGTGTAGCATGTTGAGATCTCTGCAGTCACTGTGCTTATAACTGTTTGTTGGTGCAAGGTTTCAGAGGCTCACCCGGACAGCCAGGACTCCAGGGCAGGGGTGGCATTCCAGCTCCTCCCGGCTTCAGAGGTGAACAAGGAGCAGCAGGGTTTCAGGGTCCGGTGGGATTTGAAGGTAAGGGATATTGCACAGCACTTCTTCCCTCTGTCCTGTTTCACTGCCATAAAGTGTTCTGTAGTGACTACATCACTGCATGGGGAGGAGGGAAGGAGCGAGAAAGTTTCTGTCTTCAAGGCTTCTTGCACAAGGGACTACTAACTAACTTTTAACAGTTATCTTAAAGCAATATGTTTTGAATACATTTTGACAGAGGTGGATGTCACCACCACTCACATCAGTGAGTTTGTTTCAATCTGAGTGTATTTCTATATTGTATTTCTCTTGAGTATTTCAAACCAGACTTTTACTAACACTTAAATTCATGGAAATAAACAGTTGGGTAGGTGATATTTGGATAGGTCAGGTTTAAGGGAACATATTTGTACAAGAAATACCTGTGTCCTTAGCCAAACAAATTGCAGAACGATTGCTATCTTAATTAGCTGTGTACATAGAGACAGTTTTAACGTGGTAAATTCGAGCAATTCAAAAACCACCGGTGCATCTTGGACAAAGGAAACATTTTTAAGGGAAAAAAATGCTCATCTGTATTGTATGGATTACACTCAAATTTATCAGAACTTTAGATGTGACTTTCCCTGGCTCTGATAGTGAAATACATCATCTTAGAAACCAGGGAGCATGATCCAGCCTTGATCTACTTCAAAAGCAACTGCTGTAATCCTAGAACTACAGCTTTTTTAACAATTACCAACCATAAGAACAGGTATCACACAATTCAGCTTTGTCGGTCAGCAGCTTAGTTGGAATACTAGCTAGCATCAGAGCTATTTGTGGGAGCACAAACTAAGTTGTATTATATCTTTTATCCCCTGTCTTCTAAGGTCAGCCAGGCCGCCCTGGTAGCCCCGGACTACCAGGCATGCCGGGTCGCAGCGTTAGCATGGGCTACCTGCTGGTGAAGCACAGCCAGTCTGATCAAGAGCCGATGTGCCCAGTTGGCATGAACAAACTCTGGAGTGGATACAGCCTACTGTACTTTGAAGGCCAAGAGAAAGCACACAACCAGGATTTAGGTAGGTGCAGGTACTGCTGACAGTAGCCTCAATTCCATCTCAAAGGCTGGAAAGAATACCACCAAAAAAAACCCAAAGCAAGAATTTAGAGAAAGCTGGGAGTTCAGCAAGCAGGCTTAGGAAATGCCAAAATAAGAAGACAGAAACTGTTTATCTGCATAGAGTGCCCCTGAGAGAGCTCCTGCAAGTCATTGGTGTTGTTCAAGGTAACCTTTAAGCCGGTGAAACATTCTGGACCACAGGGTTTTTACTGCCATGTGCTTCTGAAGGAGCAGGAAACTGAAAATGTGCATTATCTGCTGTGAGAACAACTGCTATCATTTCTTCTTCACTTTGGTTTTTTTTTTCTTCTTCTTTTTTTAATAGGGCTGGCTGGCTCATGTTTGGCTCGTTTCAGCACTATGCCATTCCTCTACTGTAACCCTGGGGATATTTGTTATTACGCAAGTCGAAATGATAAATCTTACTGGCTCTCAACTACAGCGCCTCTTCCAATGATGCCTGTGGCAGAAGAAGACATTAAGCCTTATATCAGTCGCTGCTCGGTTTGTGAGGCCCCAGCTGTGGCAATTGCTGTCCACAGCCAAGAAGCTTCTATTCCTCACTGCCCTGAAGGCTGGCGCAGTTTGTGGATCGGATATTCCTTCCTTATGGTATTTGTTCTCCAGTGTCACATTCTGTGCAGCACCAGGTTCTCAGTTTGAGTCTTAGATGCTAGGGAGGCTGCTCTGTTTTAGAGCCAGTAAATACCAAAACCATGCATCGTACTGGGGAGTCAGAACTATAAAACTAGTTTCTAGGAAGTAGAAGAGGAGAAACACAATTTCTGTGAATTGCAGGGAAAATTGCCTCTTGTCAGAACAGCAGCTGGAGCCCTTACTTTATGTACAAAGTAGTGCTTTGGAGCAGAACACAGGGACAGCTGTGGGTTAACAAACAAGAATTGCACTGAGGTGCAACAGTAGCCTACAAAAGCATTTTCACAGCTAAAGATTGGGAGTTACTTGTGTCAGAAGAAGCTGAACTTAAAGAAAAAGCAACCCAACCAGAAAACTTTTCTCCTTCTTTTGGAAACTTAAAATCATTGATGTTTGGTTGAAGAGTTAGAAGCCAATTTCTTTCTTCTAGTCTGGAAAGACAGCCTCCTGTGGCTTTTTAAAATTAAACCTCAGTGTTGTATCAGAGTTGAGCTGCATATCCCATGGCTTATAGGGGCTCTTGGATCTCTCAGATCTTGCAGTCTTGTAATTAGGTGTGCAATGGAAGCTTCTCTTGCTAGACTCTACAGATCACGTAAGCACTGGAGGGCTTCCCATGGCAAAGAGCAGATGATCTGAAAGACACTCATTTTTCTGACTTGCTTGATTTACACAGTTGTCCAAAGCTGCAACAGTCTGCCTGTGTTAGCTTGGTAAAGACAGGACTGAATGTAAACAAGGTTTGGGAAAACAGTGAAATTTCTCTAACAGAAAAGGTCATGGAAGAACAATAGGCAGTCCTTACCTGCAAACCATTTGTTTATAAAAAGCAGAAAAATATTAACTTCTCCAGAAAATAAAGGGAAAGTTGGTATTTTTCACCTAGTGACAGAAACAAAAAAATCAAAAAAGCTTTGAGAGGGCAGGTCAGATTTCTGGCCCACCCTATGTTTGACCTTTCTATAAAAAGCCCTGATACTAATCTCATAGTTACTTCACAAGAATTCCAAGGATTAAATAAATGTTTGCAAAGCCTTGTGTAAACACTGAGCATTGTTAAGAGCAATGTTGTCACCTTAGCAAGAACCTTTTGCCAGGATCAAGTCTGCCAGCACCAGGGAACACACAGTGAGAAGTGTTCACATTTTCCCAGCTAGCATTGAGAGCAAATGAAGTGTTTGGTATACACATTTTTGTTTCTCAGGCAGATGGAAGTAGTACAGCACACTTGTGGTTATCCCAGAGTACATATTGGGGTTTTGTCACCTCCTTCCCCTGAGTAGGGTACAATCATGAAGGGAATCATCATGGATTCCAGCCCAGACATTTCATAGAGCAAGCACACTCCATTATCATGCATCCTGTAAAGGCAGAATGGCATAGCTGTTGACAAAGGATGAAGGGCCATGGCCAGCACAAGGAGACATAGACATAGAGTTGGAGCTTGTACACTGAGCATAGGAATATCAGAGGCTGTCAGGATGATCTGCTCCTAAGCCATGTACAGTTTTTACTCATTGCTTTCCAGCCTTAAAGCTGTAAAAAAAAAACCTGCTTCTTACCAACTTTGTTGTTGCAGAGAGGATGCTAGAAGGGTTTTGCTCCTGACCCTCAGAGCTTGGCAAATCTGTAAGACAGCTGGTAGGCTGCAGCTTTGGGGTTTGTGGGGAGGGAGGTGGTGGTTTGATGGGGTTATTTTAAACTCTCTGAACCTCATCAACATGTAACACCAGGCAGAGGTCAGAGTCCTTTACTCTGGTAAAAGGTGGCCACTTCTGTTACTCATTTCTATGAACGCAGCTGGCCCCTCACAGCATAAACCAAGACAGTTACAGCTTGCACTTTGCTAGATTGGTGTTTACTGAGATATGGGCAGGCAATAATGTGCCCAGATTTCTCCCTACATTTACAAAACTGTTTGGCAACTTTATTTTCCACCTGCTTGCTTTTATATTGCAAATTCCTTCAGTTTTTAACAGAAATTTAAACAGCTTCACTTAAAAATGCAGATGCACAGCTCTTAAAAGGACAGAGGAATTGCCTGTTTAGTTAGCAATCCTTCTGAGAGAGGAAAAGTAACATTCAGTTCATCACCACAGTATGTGTCAAAGGTAACAGGTGAGTGGTGTAAAGATGCATGATTTTGGGGTAATTTGTTGTCAAAGAATAGGCCCTAGAGGGAACTAGTCATTTGTATAGAAGCTAATTTTGTTTCCACAGTGCTCCTCATGTTCAATGCAGAGTAAGACAGACTTTATCATTAGGGAAATTCAAGTTAAGAGATACGATGGAAAGTCTTTCTCAGTGAGGGTAATCAAACAGAGCAACAAGTTGCCCAGAGAGGTTGTGGAGACTCCATCCTTGGAGGTATTAAGAACTTGACCAAGGACTGTTTGAAGTGAACTCTAGTAGGCCCTTCCTACCTGAATGATTCTCCAATTCTTAGATTCCTGAGAGTGAACAAATCTTAAATATAGGGAAAAAAAATGTTTGTTTAGAAGATTTTAAAGTGGCATCAACATATGAACTAGCTCCTTTGTGTAGCTAAAGCACAGCCAAACCCTTAAGACTTACATAGTTGCAGGATTAGCCGCCTTTGCTCTGGAAGTAAGAACGAGGAGCAGTTCTAGGGGGTTTTTCCTCTTTTCCCAAGTTGTAAGTTTTTGACAGTGCTGCCGAGGTTGTACCCTGACGTCTGCCCTCCTTGTCTCCTTTAGCACACTGCTGCTGGTGATGAAGGTGGAGGACAGTCGCTGGTTTCTCCTGGGAGCTGCCTGGAAGATTTCAGAGCGACTCCCTTCATCGAATGCAACGGCGCGCGCGGAACCTGTCATTACTTTGCAAATAAATACAGCTTCTGGCTGACTACAGTTGACCAGCCCTTCCAGAGCAAGCCCTCAGCAGATACACTCAAGGCAGGACTCATCCGAAGCCATATCAGCAGATGTCAAGTCTGTATGAAAAATTTATAGAAGGCTTTCACAGTATAAGGAACCTGCTTCTCACGTAGTGCTTATACAGTGAAACCTTCCATGATGGTTAGACATTTGAACAAATCGTGTTGGTGCTTTTTTAACTTATTACCTCAAAAGCTGAATGGGAAATTAATTCTTTTTCAAGTGTGCAAAAGCAAATTGAGTGTAACACACAGTAAGTCTAACACACAAATCTAGTGCAGCCTTCTACTATACAGTATATAGGCTTTTTTTTTTTGCTACTCTTTAACGATATTATGTCATTTGCCAAAGGATACAAATATTGCCGGCTTTGAAACACCAAAAAAAAGCTTCTATAACAAATAAATGGTTACCTTGGTCAGATACCACTACATTTACTTTAAGAGAATCTACGTATCTTTTCTATGTACTGTATTTGTCACAACAGTAAACACTAACAGTTGCAGTTCTGTAAGTTAACACAGGGTGATCAAAGTGCTAATCCCTTGCAAAACACTGAAAATAGACTCTGGAAAGTGCTTACATCCAGCATCGAAATCTAACTTTGATATTTTATGCTTAGGCTTTTCAAACACACCCAAAGCAGTCATCTTTTTGTTGTACTTGAGGGCTTTTTTAAGTCTCATCATGCTTTAGCACTTAACCACTGGCAATTAGCAGAGAAGCCCAAAAATATTGGCCAAAAAATGCAGCTCCTCCTGTTTTGACTAGACTGTATGATGAAGATCAGCATATTAGTTTATGAGCTTGATGGGGTTTTTTTCTAGACATACCCCAGGCCAGGGAATCACGACAAAGGTCTCTTGCTCCACTGTGGTGTGGACACTCCTCTGCGTCACACTGCCCGGGCAGCAGCAGCACCAAGTGACTGTTTGCTCTGCAGCTTTTCCCCTCTGAAATGAGGCTACTCATCACCACCACACTTCAGACACATCCTGTTGGAGCAGCCATCGCACAGAGGGTAGGGTTTTGCAGCAAAGCATGTTGCTCAATGTCACACGACCTTCAAAGGCAGAACTTCCAAACCTGCCAGTTGTCTGTCTGAAAGGCATGCTGTCCTGGCAGCTGGGGACACATGGCAATGGGATGACCATCATCCCAACTTGCACACAGGCATCCTTGGAAAAGCAAAGGGGAAGGAAGCAAGGCCTTTACTTGGTATCATCTTTTCCCATAGAGAACCAGGTTATTGCATGCCAGGCTAGCTAAAGGGCCAGAATGGGTAGCTTTTTCCTGCTGTGGAAAGAAGCAACTTAGCCCAAAGCTGTCTGACAACACTACAAGACAGGGCAAAAAACAGGATCATCTGCAAGTTTCTATTCACATAGTCTGATTATATACCTGAATGCTTAATACTGAAATCCAAGAGGCTTCAACAGTTCACCTCACTCCTGCTTCAGGTGCTTCTTGGCTTTTGTAATTACATTCCATTCTCACTGTATCATAAATAAAACCTGGTTTTTCTACACCTCTATTTGTGGATTTCCATTTTGTAAATGGCGTTTTTTCTACAGAATGCATATGGAGTGCTCTGTTGAATTACTTTGCTTGCACCTAAGGAATTAGAAGAGCACTCCCAGAACAGCTCCTTCTACTGAAATTCAGACTCTTCACCCAGGTGTACACTTGTTTATTTCAGGGCATTTAAAAAGATCCAAGAGGGAAGCTGTGTTTCTAAAATTGCTTCTTTTAAGCTGAACTACTGAAACAGTATTTCTTGTGTTGTTAGGAAGAGCAAGTTAAGCCAATAAATCCTGACATTGCTGATTAAAGCAACGCCATCATTCATGCTCTGTAACATTCAGGAAACCAGCATTAACCAAACTTGACAGGTATTCCCTCTGCAAAACATATAAAGTATAAATTAAGTGAAAGTTCTTTGCTAGGATGCTGTCTAACCTAGATTAGCTTTACATATAATTCAATGTATCCATAAACAGAGAAATTACCTGAGCTTGAAATGAGCTCTCTGGCTGTGCTGGAGCTCTGAAGGCAGCCCCTAAACCAACTAATCACACTAGTATTTGTTTCAGCTAAATAAAATACTTAAAATTGAAAACACTGGAGTTCAACCTGAACCAAATTTATTTTTTTTTATTTGTCAGTTCTTTTCAATTACACATAGCAGTAACAAACACCCAAGAATCAGCAACTTACCTCTGCCAGGTATTGCTAGACATCAGTGGTCATGGGATGATCACACAGCTACTACTTGTGATTTTTACAGCATGCAGCTCTGGTAATGCAGCACATTGTGTTTTAAGAGAAATCAAGTGCAGGTTATACAAATCTATAAAAAGCCAATTATGTTAACAGTAACAGCAGCAAACTACTTGAGTTTCCATGGCTAATACTTTGCTTCATCTTTCTATGCAGCTATTATTTTGCATGTAAAGCTTCGGCAGATAGGTGTTCCTCCAATACTTTGCCTCTTCATTTTCCTCTGACTCACATAAACTCTACAAGTTTATTCAGGGTGGTAGGTATCAGCACAGCCTTCAATTGAATGCCCAGGCACAGTCAAACAAACCCCAAAACCCTAGAAAGGTGCCAAGCAGACCCATGTTTCTCTAAAGCCTGCATCGTTGCTGTTTGAGAAGGAGAGGGAGCTCGTGCACACAAACATGTGGAATACTGCAACAGCCAGAGGATTTCATCTGGTGAACTAAGCCAGAGCACAGCCTGAAGGGGAACTGACTTATTCAAACTGCCTCTTAGTTGCCCGTTTACATCCTCTTCTACGAGGACAAGCTGACAGATTTGGGGTTTTTCAGCCTGGAGAAGGGGCAGCTCTGTGGAGCTTATATTGTGCCCTTTCAGTATATAAAGAGGGCTTATAAGCAAGATGGAGAGACATCTTTTACTAAGGCCTGTAGTAACAAGACAAGAGGCAGTGGTTTTAACTGACAGAAGGTAAATTTAGGTTGCATAGAAGGAGGATGTTTGTTACAATGAGGGTGGTGAGGCACTGGAACAGCTCTGAGAAGCCTGGGATGCTCCAGCCTTGGAAAAGTTCAAGGTCTGGCAGCCTGACCTAGTGAAGAACGTCCTTGCCCATGACAGGAGGGTTACTCTAGAGGATCATTAAAGATCCTTTCCAACCTAAGCCATTCCACAATTCCATGATCCTAGAAGCCACATCCAAAAAGTTAAACCTTTATTTTTTTCTCCTATGTAGTGAGCTACAGCCAACCAAAAGAGTCTTTTTACTGAACTACAGTGTTCCAGCCTAGGATGTGAAAATCACAACCATTTTGCCCAGGTTTGACCACGTAAAATCTTTTGCCTCCGAGCATGCTGTTTGCTTCCTAGACTTTTCCTGTTTGAAAATAAGTCACACTGCTGAGTCCAGAGAAGGTAAACAAGACTATATTCCCCTTCTGTAGGTAACAGTATGTCAGCGTATCAGCACACATAGAGCAAAGTCAACAAAACGACATAATTTGACATCCATTATTTACTCAGAGTGTATTGACCTGATCAGCCTTGTTCACTCACACCTTACTTTATGGGGCTTGTCTACAGCTGCTGGAAATAGAACATTAGCCAACAGCAAGCAGTAAACATGACCCAGCAACAGAAGATATCAGATTGCTGCCAGAAGAGAAGCTGGGAGGTCACTGCTCACATGCTGATGGCCCTCCAGTGCAGTCAGCGGCAGGCCCTGTCACTGCATGGAAACCAGCACCATCCCCAGGGATGGCAACCCTTAGTAGGGCCTGGAGCAATAGGACAGGGGGGTAATGGTTTTAAACTAAAGGGAGTGGATGCAGACTAAACAGAAGGAAGAAATCTTTTACAGTGAGGGTGGTGAAACACTGGAACAGGTTACCCAGAGACATAGTAGATGCTCCTGGAAACATTCAAAGTCAGAGTGGAGAGGGCAGCTCTGAGCGACCTGAGCTAGTTGAAAACATACCTGCTCATTGCATGGGAAGTTGAAATAAATGACCTTTAAAAGGTCTCTTCCAATCTAAACCATTCTATGACTAAATGTACAGAGATTTCACTCTCAAGCCATTCTTCCCCTACTACAAGTATCCTGTGCATAAGCTTTAAAGTAGAAAATAAAGCTATTACTCTGCAGCAGAAAAAAAAAAATCCCACCTGTTTTAAATATACTTACTAATAATCTAAATCATTATTCAATTAGGAATTGTTTCACTCTGTACTAAACCACTCTGATTTAGGAGGGATAAAGACAACAACAAAGCCTAAGAACAACCAACCCTTTAAATTTAGAGAATTATCCATAGGAAGGTGTGAGTCCTCTCAAAACAACTTGCAGGACTGGGAACACATGAACTGCATCTTTGGGTTGAGATTTTTTGATTGGTTTTGGGAAGGGTTTGGGAGCTGGTGGTGTTTTCTTGTGGGGGTTTTTGATCTAATTGTTTTTTATTAGAAGTTCTCCCCTCTGGTTACAGTGTCTCAGTGCAAGCTCCTGGATCCCTGCATGCATTAATTGTAGCTGAGAGGGCTTGAAAACTACAGAAGCTGTATTGAGTATTGGCCCCTCCTTTTTACTGCAGTCAGGAGGGAAACCCCATACCTCATTAGTGCTCCTTTGTGTACCCTTCTACTCCACAAAAGGCACTTTCTCTTCCCTTCCTCCTGCATTAACCAGTTTCACATCAGAAAATGCCAGTACTTACTTCCCTCCAGGCAGATGACAGTGTCATGCGTAGCTGCTAAAAATCAAAGATGCAACTTTGCCTGGGTGCCACTAAGGAGGAGTTTGAAGGGAGATAGAATACAGGTATTCAACTCTGTGGTATCCTATAGGGACTATAAAGAGGTCTCTAGAAAACGCAGATAAAACAGAAAACTGCTTCCTTCCACCCAAAGAACTCTGTTATCCATGTTAAAAAGAACTACAATAGAAAAATGACAGAATGAAAACCTCTTCCTCCTGCAACTTGCAATTAGAGAAGCAAGAGCAGTGATGCTGCCTGTTAATACACGAAAGCCTACTACGGAAAGAAAATTCACATTAATAAAGCCTCCAAATGAACAGTCTGTATCCACAGTGATTTTTAATCATTCAGCGTCTGAATCTTAGTGTCACATCTGGACATAAAAAGATTGATTTATTAGCTACAAATATAAATTATACCTGGATTTTGGGTTTTTTTTTTCCTTTAGAATAAAAAAAAGAAAGGAAGAATCGTATGTTCAATCTTCCAAAGTCAGAATCGCAGGGGTAGAGATGATAATCATGTCAAAGCTGTTGTGAGTACACAAACAGATCATTTACATGCAACATGAAATGGCAAGTCGTTAAAAATCAGACTCATCCAAAACCATTCCAAATGATTGTTGCTACCGATTGTACCGACACACCATTTGTCTTTGGAGCCCAAGGAAACTGGCAAGTCTTCCTCTGTAACTTCACACACGTTCCTGTTTTCCTATGCAGATCTCTCAGAAACCTTTAACGGTCTGAAGATTTGGGTCGCTTTTTTCACATTCACTATTTTAAGTCTGTTGACTTCTTTCCTG
The DNA here is from genome assembly GCF_028858725.1 of Colius striatus. Classification (NCBI taxonomy): domain Eukaryota; kingdom Metazoa; phylum Chordata; class Aves; order Coliiformes; family Coliidae; genus Colius; species Colius striatus. Next base: position 59,526,940 of record NC_084759.1, read on the forward strand.
GTGAACTGCAAAGCACTTGTTACTCCTCAGTTTGCTGGAGCGAACAATCCTTCCCCTTTTCTTATGTCAAGGTAAACAGTTCATTCAGGCACAGCAACCAGACTTTGTCCTTTTTGCCGGCTTGTAGTCCATAATGTCCACAGTTTGCGGAGGCCCCTCCGCTTTCTGCCGCACAATTATCGGGACTACCATCTCAAACACAGTTTCAAAGAGGTAGTCCACCTTGTACCCTGTTTTTGCACTGGTCTCGAAGCACATTTTCTCAGCTGCTGGCACATCCTTCTCATCTAGCATTTTGTATTTCAGGATCTTTTTATAGAGTGCAATTGCGTCCTCCACACGGACTTGTTTTCGCGCCTTAGAGCCGCAGCTGGCAACCGGCTTCTCGGGTCCGTTTTCATCCGGTGGCAAAGCGCAGTCATCGGTGAGGTCCACTTTGTTGCCAACAATAGCAAAAATGCAGTCGGCGCTTGCACTGTCCGTCAGAGCCAAGAATCTTTCCTCCAGCTCTGTCAGGCTCTGGAGACTGTTCACATCGTACGTGAGGATCACAGCAGCTGCTCCTCTGCAATACATAGACCCCAGGCCATGAAACTGTTCCCGTCCTGGCAAAAGTTTAAACAAAAAGAGAAAGTTAGCATGCTGGAAGCTACATTATTAACCCAGGAAGAGTTTAGGGAATGTCAAGGCAGTTTCACAAGTTTGGATGGAGTAGTGAAAACATGTCACTTGGTTTTCCTTTCTGCTTTTCGTTATGAGTGCAACAGTGCCACTGAACAGCTCAGCTCTTTGTTCGATCTATTTCAGAGAAAGGAAACTTCAAAGATGAGTAAGCAAGCATGACGCAGCATTCACAGTCACAGAAAGCAACAAAAGGTTGGGGTTTTATTAAATTGCGTACCAGATCGTTTACGTCACATTAAGAGCTACCATGCTTGTATCCACAAGTGGCCCATTCGACCATTTACAACCATTCACAAACAAAAAAAATAAGTTCCAGTGTTTCAAATTACATTTGAACTTATTGGTCCTGTAAATTCAGCACATACTTTCAAGTACATCCAGTTCAGAAATTTGGATCAAAGTCAAGATTCCACTTCTTTCTCTGTTTTGAAGGATTTTGTAAGCAGTTTAGTCCTATGAGGAAAGGCTGCAGGAAGTGGGGCTGTTTAGTCTGGAGAAGAGGAGATGGAGGGATGATCTTATTAACATTTATAAATATCTAAAGGGTGGGTGTCAGGAGGTTGGGACATCCCTTTTTTCTATAGTAGCTAGCAACAGGACAAGGGGTAATGGGATGAAGCTGGAACACAAAAAGTTCCACTTCAACATAAGAAAAAACTATTTCACTGTTCAGGTGAGGGAGCCCTGGCACAGGCTGCCCAGAGGGGTTGTGGAGTCTCCTTCCTTGGAGGTCTTCGAGACCCGCCTAGACATGTTCCTATGCGACCTTATCTAGGTGAACCTGCTTCTGCAGGGGGGTTGGACTAGATGATCTCTAAAGGTCCCTTCCAACCCCTACCATTCTATGATTCTATGCTACATGCCCACAATCCCCGGGTATGTTGGCTTTACAGAAAAAGACTGCTTGCTTTCAGTGCCTGTATTGATACACACCTGTCCCACCAGAAGTGCTCATGTTTCTTTTAGAGTATTATACACACACAATATAGAGAACTCTAACTACATTTTCAGAGCAATTTCTCTTTTAAGTTGTCCTGACCATCACTTAATAACCAACAGTCAATAACAAAACATTTCTTCTTCCTTGATCTTCAGAGAGTATGTACCAGCCTTTACAGCTAAACCTTGATGGTCTGCTTCAAATTTATCAGAAAAGAAAATTTACTCTTTAAATTCTGGGAAGCAAACAATATTCTTCAGCAGTTGCAAAGGGATTAAGGGAAATGAGGCAGAAGACAGTGTTTTCTTTTCCTATCAAGAACTGCAACTTTCCACATATATCAGTTATATGTAGAGTCTGCTGTAGCACATTCACTTTGCTCTTATAACCCCATCAAGAAAAAGATAAAACACATTAGATTTCAACCAGCCACCAGCCTTAGGTTACTACAGAATAGATGTGTGAATGAATACACAAAGTAATTAAAGGGAAAAAAAAAAAAAAGGAGAGAAGAGAGGAAACAAAAAAAGAGTCAAATATGCTCTTCTGGACATTTAAGAATCACAGAATCTTAAGGGCTGGAAGGGACCTCAAAAGATCATCTAGCCCAAGAATCATCAGAATTTTTCAACTCTCTTGTTAAGTCCCTTTGCACAGAGCCTCCATGTATAGAAAATCTAGAAGTGATCTGATTACATTCATTTTCCGCACAAAGCTACTGACTACCACAAGTTACAGCACCGTGAAATCCTTCTAAACAACTGTGGAACAAGACAGAAAAAAATCATGCTGAAAAATATAGGTCAGCATATATAGGGAAAACACATCTGCACACAAACATACACTGTCTAAAAATAGCCGAGAGCTTATCTCCAGTCAGAAACAGAACTTAAAATAGATCTTTGAGTCACTGTAGTAAGTCCTTTGATAAACTTCATAACTCTGCTCCACAGTGGCCAGAAGACAGACAAAGAATCCATCATTATCAGTAAAATAAAACTGGAAAATGTCAAGCTAGAACATGAAATCCAAAGTTCACCCTCCTTTAACACTGAGTGAAATTCTGTTAACTGTCAGGGATATATATTTGAAAAGGTACAGTGTGCACTATAAAGAGGTATAAAAGGAAGCTGATGAGGATGCTCAGGAGTATGCAAAACTTTTGCATGAGGAAGAAAAAGTCATGGGATCTCTTAGGCTGGTGAATGATTGGAAAAAAGAGGATAAACAGATACCTATAAATTCAGGAATAATACTGACAAAGTAACCCACAAAAAACTATTTATTCTTTCTTGTAACACAGAAAATGAGGATTTTGCATTAAAAAAACCCCACATGTGTATTTTAAACATTACCAATTCTTTGCTGTGCAGGAAAGTGTGTTACATGAAATTGCAGAGGTAAAAAGATCAATGAATGGAGTTCAAAAAAGCATTAGGTGAAGGTTTATGGACAATTGCTTCTGTCCAATTTCATATAACCTCCAATTCACTTTTCCCCAGCAAAAGAAATTCTTTAACCCATCATCTGATAGGCAGGAGAAAAATATTTATATGCCCTTGTTTCAATATGTTGGGTAAGGGGAGGGAGCTTGGGTTATGGGAGAGGGAAGAGGTCAGTGCTTTTATACTTTTTCCTCCAATGTCATGTTCAACATCCTACTTTCAGTTGCACTACAACTGAGTCTCCAATTTTCCGTAGAAGTCTGTGCCATGACTTTGTTTTCATCTGAACCCTGATTGTACTGCAGTTTGGAAACCACAATGGAACATATATCCTCCTCCATTCTCCCACTTCAGATGCCAAAGCCCTTAAGATCCAGCCCCCGGAGTCATTTGCTACAGCAACCAAGTACTGGAACAACACTGTCACTTGTTTTGTGGCATTTGTATGCTAATCTAATCTTGCATAGCATAATATAAACTCTGACTCTTCTACACTACAAACTACAAACTGTGTACTTCTACAACTAATACATTGTTGAAGAGGAGAAAGAAGCAGTAAGAAGACTTTACCTCACATAAGGGATTAATTATGTCAGAGGAATTAGAGTCTCTCTCGCTTACCCACACAGTACAATCTACATGCAGAAAAAATGCATCATTTACTTTTTCAGCACAGCTTGCTTGTACAGACCACTTCTGGCACTTGAGGACTGGAAAAACCCTAGGTATGAGAAAAATAAAATAACCACCCTAAAACTACACAAAGTATTTAAACTAATAACTGTCTTCAATGTGCCAGGCAAAATAGCATAAGGCATCATGGTGAAAAACTTACTGTATGAGAACAGCTACCTCCTTTTTTACAGCTAGTTACTTCTTTCTCTGCACCCATCTGGTCCTACTCCAACCACATACATTTTTTACACAGCTAAATTAAATGGTAAACCCCAAATCCAAAAACTAAACAATTTAACCCTTAAAAAAAAATGGAAAAGGGAAAGACTGGCAGGACCTTCAAACAATTTGCAGTCAAAGGAATTGCAAGAACCACCAAATCAGCTGAAAAGGTACAACATTAGGGAAATCTCTTAACATCAAGTTTCCAAAACTAATTCCCATATCTCATTTCATCTTTGTATTTTGCCTTACAACAGCTCGACAACCATATGGCCATATCACTACCTGCAACACTACTCTTCCAGCAAGTATATGAAACCCTGCTTGAGACCCACTCAGGAGACCACTCAGTAACAGTGCAGCCAGCAAGCATTTTCAAAGTTCTGTGATGGTCACCATAGTCAAATTCAAGAACTCTGGGCCAAATGGACCTCGATACTATGAAGTTTATAAGAAACCAAAGGGAGAAAGAAGGGAAAAGCAGATCTTGCAAGAGGCCAGCTCAATAAATAAGCCTAGGCTGTGGTCTAGCCAGCCTCCTACAGCACTCTCAATCTCTCAGCTGGAAGGCAGCAGCTCAGGTAAACATTTTCACAGGACAACACCACAGTCTGACTGAGCATTCCTTTCCCTTCCCAGCTGTGGGATCATTGATGGCACTGATTGTCCCTTTCTCTTTCTTGGAGCTCTCCTCCAGCCTGCTGTCCCTGGGGGTGGTATCCAAAGCAGTTGCTGTTGATGTTTATGAGAGCAAAATATTCCCTCCAGACAGATTTGAATGTTCTTTACCTACCTACCACCTCTTCAAAGGCTTTCACCACATCTTCTTAAGTGGCATAACTTCCCACACACGTAGTCTTTCAAGAAATCCTGTACCTGAAGAACAAGTTCTAAATCTCTCAGTGTTGAGCACGTACAAGAACGCAAGAGAGACAGTTGCTTTAACTCAAGGGAATAAAACACCACAAATATTAAAGGAGCTAAAAAGGTCTTCCAGAAAGTACTGAAAAAAATAAGTGTTGTTATTCTGATATCAGTCTGAACAGGGTCTTAAGTTCTGAGTTCATAAAGTAAATATGTAGTGTGGAAACATACACAAAGGTGAATAACAGCACAGTAACACCACATCAAAAATTATCCAGAAAATTTGCAGTCCAGAAATTGGGTATCTTCCAAGTATTTTGAGTGTAACTTAAGCCAGATTGTATTCTGAACAACAGAGGAATTAATGCACACACAAGGCATCAGGTAGGCTTTGCCTTTCAGATTCTCTTTCTTCTTAAGTGCACACAGAGACTGTAACTGTGTACACTTAGGACACAGTAACTGTGCCCTAAGGAAATAGCCAAAACAGGAAAGAAAAGAGAAAGTTTGATACCCATGACACACACAGCACAGAGATCTGTATTAGAAAGAAATGAGGGTAGAGGATTCAGCTGCAGTGGATGAAGGTTCAAAGGGTGACCCTGATGCTCTGGAGTTACCTCAGTGGGAACATTCGTGTGACCACAAGAGCAGACAAATCAGCTGCTTTTTAAGGAACATCATTTCCTTCTGTTTGCAGAAAAAGCAGCAAAGTTATGATCCTTTAAAGAACAAGAAGGGAAACAATTCTGCTGGAAACTGAAACTCCTATTTGTGCACGTATACAAAGACATTACCGATTATCAAAGAATGAATAATAAAGGTCCTTGAAGGTTTCAGGAAAATTCCCCCACCCACACGTTGCGTCAAGCTGTAAAGTTTCGACATTGAAGACGACCAAGGTAGTAAAGAACTCTGACAAGATTGATATTTATTGCTTCTAGGTAGCTTTGTCACATTTCTCTTGAAGTCTGAAGCTTTACTAAGAATCAGACTATGCCTGTGGTTACTTAGGGATAAAAAAAAATCCTCTCCATCCCAATGGATTAACACAGAGAATATAAGCAGGAGTTAGTAGAAACAAATGAGTCAGAACACACCGGAGAGATCGATTTTTACATATCGAGGAGTTGTCTGAATACACGATTTCCTGATACATCAGAGAAAGTCAACAACATCCCCCATAGAATAAGTCTCTGTTGTGGGTTTTTTCCCCTCTCCCAAACACACACACAAAAAAAAAATCAAACAGCAAAATGAAACAACAAAAACACCACACCACCAATCCCTCAAAAAATCCAACCACTAAAACAATTGAACTAGAGGAACTAGAAAATTAATTTAAGCTCCACCCTCACCTAGTATTAAATATTCACAATGCTTTGTTACAGAATATTCTTGTGTATATTGAAGTTTCAGAATGCAACAAACCTCTAGCTCCACTAAAAAAAAAAAAATCAAGACATTTATTTTGTTTATACTCATTACTTAGCTACAAATCAACATTCCAGGTGTGTCCTATTTCAGAAGCTTCTATTTAAGATATTAAAATTAAGATATCGATGACTTGGCCAAAGTAGAATATAGCATACATAGGAAAGTACTGATCTTAATACCTAAAGGGCTTTATTTTCACACTTTAAAGTAGAAAGAGCTGCACATGGAAAAAGGAAATAATAGCCACATGGGATACAGGACCACTGAATAAATAACAATTCTTCAATACAGGTCTCCAAAGAAAAAAAAAAAAATCAGTCAGTCTGTCAAGCAAGTAGGCTCAATGTAATATGTGATTGGGACAAGCTTACTCCATTTATAAATGCAACTTACTCTCAACTGCTAAGTCAAGTATCCAAGAGAGTTTTTGGGTTGTTTTAGAGTCTGCTCAGCTACCATTAGTGATCCGACAGCATCTGGGATAAAGCATATCCCAAAATATATGTAAACTGTATTATTATGGAACCTAGATTTTGATAGGAATCAAAAATGAGAAAAATACACAGTGATGAATAACTGAAGGGATGTTAGAAAGGATTGGTCCTTAAAAGTCAATTTTGAAGAAGAGCATAAATTTTATCTTTTATCTTTGGAGGATAACTACTTCTTCAAACTTTTGCAGGAATATTTAAGAGATATTCATGCACTCTGCACAGAATAAGAGATGTAGTATTCAAGGAAAACTGCATGAGATGATTAGCATTACCAAGCATCAAGGTCTGCTACTGAGGATTCTGTCTTCCATATAATGTGCTAGGGGAAAAAAATAAAACTCATTCTTTATCTCCACTCCTTTATGCAATAAAATCAACATCCTTTCTGCCATCTAAATTAGCTGTTAACATTCTGGCAAGAGAAGACTACTACTCCCTGATAGGCTAGTCCACATCAGCACTACTGGTAGGCCTTAAGAAAGGCAACTGGCTCTCACATCCACTGCTTTAGTTAAGAACATTAAAAACACAAATCATATATTTCCACCCCCTACTACATTCCACACAAAAATAAAACAGCTATGGAAAGCAGGATAGAGATGGAAAAACTAAGTTTTTTTAAAAGCATAAAGGCAAACTACAGAGAAAAAAAAAGCCACATCCTGGATCCTGAATGAGGTTTTGCTTTTTCTGCTTGTTCCAATATAAAGGCAGCATATGAATTCAATTTTTTATCATCACCAGTAGGACTGAAAAAGGAATCCCTTCAGAATCTTTACAAACAAAAATAATCACTAGAAGACATGTGAAATAAAGAAAAGGGGGACATTTACTTACTAGAAATGGAAATTTCATACCTAGGAATAGTAATACATTTAATGAAAAAAAAAAAAAGCTATGTCGAGATTTCTTTCAGTCTACTTCTTTCTCCTCCCATTTAAATGTAACAACTGAAAATAACTGATATGCCATACAAGGTTTGCAGGACATGTTTCAGCAGGGATCAACAACCATGAAGTAGGTAAAAGATTTTGCCTAAAACTCTGGCCACTTCACTTACATTCTGAAAGATAAGCCTTCCCTTAAAAGGATTAGTAACTTTGCTAGTAGCAATGCGCTCTATATTTTTTTACAGATTCAAGCTTCTTCCTAGTTTACAACCTTTCCACTGGGAAAGTCACCTTAAAAGCCTGTTAAAATAAATGACAGCAGCAGCCAATATTAATCTGCTTCTCCTTTCATGTATTTATCAGTAAAAAGCACTCAGAATTCTATTTTGGCTGTGCTTCATTTTCATCTTTTTTTTTTTTGCAAGGTACACCCACAGCACAGTTATAGCACAACCCACTCAAGACAGACGTGACTGACTGGGAGAACAACTCCCATCACACCCCCATCCTTTCCAAGAACAACTTTCCCTTGTCAAACTTGAACTTTACCAACAGGTCAAGCAGTTTCAACCCACTCTTTAATTGCTATTAAAATATCAACTCAATTAACATTCCAAAAGTAATACTTTGGCACAATTCACATAAAACAATTCTTCCAAAGAAGTTAACTTAAATGGGCCTTTTATCATCAAGAGAAGTAGCACACTGAGAAGTTACACAAGAATAATGTCAGTGTGGTACACTGCACGTCATATGCCAGACTCCATACAACATGGTTAACCATCTACAGGATCACCTGAGCTTTATCTGAAGAAGACACCTTGTCGTTCTTCTTCAACAAAAGGGCACATATAAAACTCCATTTAATAAAAATGGCAAACCATAAAATAAGGGGAATTTTTGCTGCAAAGTTAGTTTTATTTCCTATCTTCCATGAAGGTTATCTTTCTAGGTTTGTGCTGTTAGAAGCTTCAAAATAGATGTCTAGTCACAACATTTTTCTGATGTGTTGAAGAAATGACTCAAAAGACATGCAGTCTTAACTCACAGCACTTCTTTAAAGAATCTACAAATGAAACATGGGGTTAAAATGTGCTGTGGGTTTTTTTGACAGTTAACAGTGTGACAGTTTCTAGAGAAATGTGCTTTTAAGTAAAAGCTTAATTTTCTGAAGACAGCTAAACTAAAAGCAGATATGTCTAGGCAGCTTACGCTGGTGACGATCAATCCATTGCTACATCCTGCAGAGCAAGACAAGTCACTGAGGTGTCAAAAGAAGTTGATTACTGCAGATGAAACCCTCTCACCCACACCTCAACTATAATAAACATCCCTCACTCATCTTGTCAAATCTTGTATTATTTAGTCATTAACTAGTTTAAATATTGCCAGATTTTTTTTTAATCCAGACCTGAAGAGCTGTTTGCCCATTTTCATTCCATAACTGGCAGTGACGTCTTCCATTACTGGTTCCCAAAGACAGACCTGTCAGACACACTCAATGGAAGGAGAAGATCAAATTAACACGGGAGAGAAGAGGGGGAAAAAAAAAAAAAAACCCAACACAATAGAAAATACAAATCACAGAGCAAAGCCACAGATCAAGTGTAATCCTAATTTCAGTCTGATCTCCTGCACAATAAAGATGATAGAATTTCACTCAGCCCTTGTCTTGTGACCAAGGAATTTGTATTATATAAAGCAGACAAAGAAAGAAAAGTTAATATCTCAAAATTACTTTGCTGTATTGCAGCTTTCAGACTATGAATTTTGATACTACATGAAGGTGAAAGTATCCCCTTCAAAAACACAAAACAATCCCAAAACTAAAAAACATCACATTCCCCGAAATGCCACACTCTCCCCTAAAAAGTAGTTCTGTGTGACTTAATCTCCTTCTTGTTAGACCAGAGAAATCAACATTTTTTCATATTCAGGCTCTCTGGCAGATTCCTCTACATACATACAGCTCTTTAATTTTACATATTGTTCTATAATCAAGACTGTAAAAGAGCCTCACCAAAACTATGAGGTTACTTAATTTCTTCACTATTTTGATCTCTCTCTACACCTGATATACTTTCAGAACAGCTTGTAGGCTTTGGGACACCATGAAGTACCAAGAACTTAGTTTGACATCTACTACCAACTCACTGGACCTTGCAAAATACATATTGTGACCCAAATGAATCTAGTTTGACCCATTACCAGTGCACCACACCATTAGTCTCTCTTCATTTGCAGCCTTACACATTTGTTAGGTCTGCATATTTCAAGCTGCAATCATTTTTTTTTATAAAGAGACTTATAAACTGAGTGTCTTTAAGCTAATGCATATTCATGGTGTCTATAACTATCAGTGTCTTCACCAGATACGGGAGCTACAAAACTTGTATGTAAAGGAGAAGAAATACTATCAGAGAAGATATCTGTTATCTTCAAGACTTAGCCCATGAACTACTTTAAGCTTTTCTGGGACAAAAAGAGTACATGGAATCTGTTCTGTTGCATAAATACAAAATTATTTTTCTCACTGACAAGAGTAAATCAGAACTTAACAATCTAATAACGAAATTAAGCCCACTTACTTTCTATCTAAAATTTTAAATTTAATGATATTATGCCTAGTAACATGAAACATCCCAACCATGCTACCTAGCATGTTTTTACTGACAAAAACTTTGGCCAGACCTATAAAAACTCCAAAACAACCAACCCTGTTTGTTACTAAAGATTCCATTTTCACCTCTACAATCTTGAACAACCTTTTCATTTAGCTAGATAAGACTTACTTTACTCAAACTACCTAATTTTATTTAGTCCTCTTGATGTACTGTGTTTATTTACAGGAGAATAACCCCAGAAGCTTCAAGCACTTCACATATTTTCAGCTGTCTGGAAGGGTAGTGCCTCAAAAAAAGATGAGTAGAATTAACTTTAGCCCTGTCAGACCAGCAAGCATATCTCGAGTGCATCTTCAATACCAACTGAAAAACCAACAGCAGTATTTATCTATTTCCCTCTGAAACATCACAGTTGTATAAAGAAGATGTTTTATTAAACACTGAAGTCTGGCAAAAGAAATCAGGGCATGCCAGGCCTATGGGACATAATTATCCTGTCTGCAAGTAAATGCTTTACCAGAAATCCAGTTGAAATCTAGAAACAACACTGTCTCTACTGAAAAGAAAATTAGGAGGAAGTACTGATCTGCTTAAGGGAAGGGAAGCTTTACAGAGAGATCTAGATAGGCTAGATGGCTGGGCCAAGGCCAATGCTATGAGTTTCAATAAGGCCAAGTGCTAGGTCCTGCGCTTGGGCCACAACAACCCCCAGTAGCGCTACAGGCTTGGGGAGGATTGGCTGGAAAGCTGCCAGGCAGAGAGGGACATGGGAGTGTTGGTTAACAGTGGTTGAACATGACCAAGATGTGCCCAGGTGGCCAAGAAGGCCAATGGCATCCTGGCTTGTATCAGGAACAGTGTTGTCAGTAGGAGGAGGGAGGTGATCATTCCCCCGTACATGGCTTTGGTGAGGCCACACCTCGAATACTGTGTCCAGCTTTGGGCCCCTCTCTACAAGAAGGATGTTGAGGTGCTGGAGAGGATCCAGCGGTGGGCTATCAAGCTAGTAAAGGATTTGGAACATGAGGAACAGCTGAGGGATTTGGGGTTGTTTAGCCTGGAGAAGAGAAGGCCCAGGGGAGACCTTATCGCTCTCTACAACTACCTGAAAAGAAGCTGTAGTGAGGCGGGGATTGGTCTGTTCTCCCTAGTAGCAAGCAATACCACAAGAGGAAACAGCCTCAAGTTGCACCAGAGGAGGTTCAGCCTAGATAATGAGGAGGAATTTCTTTCCTGCAAGGGTTGTCAGGCATTGGGACGGGCTGCCCAGAGAGGTAGTGGAGTCACCATTCCTGGAAGTGTTTAAGAGACAGTTGGATGTTGCACTTAGGGAAATGGTCTAGTGGTTGATAGGGCTGGGACAAAGGCTGGACTCAATGATCATAAAGGTCTCTTCCAGATGAAACGATTCTATGATTCTAAAACATAGCAGGGTGCTTGAGAAAGAAATTCAGGAAGCTCCTGTATGCCTGCACTAAAATGAGAGCAAGAATGCAAGGAGGAACTTAGAAATTTACATCTGAGCACAATGTAAGCATTAACATAAAATTCATCTAGAGCTTGGTGTTTAAAAGGCAATTTTAAACTGCTACTTAAAAATAAATGGTCATTTGGCAGATGACCTTCTTAAGGAAAGACATGATTGGAAGCAAACCATGAGGTGAAAAAAAAAGTACCCCTTCAAGTTTACTTTGGAAGAGTTCTGCAGGAAGCAATAGCACTGAACACTTAACTGCAGTAGCAGAGATTGAAGATCAAATATTGATCAGTGGTGGGTAACAAAGAGGCCAGTGACAGGATGAGGCTGTAAAACAGACACTCACTTTTGGGTTGGGCAAGAAGCCTTTCCTTTGCAAAGCCCTCTGGAAGGCCAATCCTTCTCCTGAAAGAAAAATCCCTCTTACTGAAAAGCAATTCATTTGCCACAGAATGAGTTCTAAAACCAGCAGTATTTTTTCTTTCCAGTACCTGAAAACTGACACTTTTTCCTTAAATTTACAAATCCTTTCGACAGGCAAACAGGCATTGCAGGTAAGCCCACTTCTCTATGCAACTCCTAAGCAGAGGCTGTTACCAGGTCCTTACCTTCAGAGTCACCCAGAAAGAAGATCTTCAAAGCCCATACTCCTTCACAAAGTTTGATCTTCAAACTTAGAAGCAGGTCCTTAGCTTGGGCAGGAATGCGTGGCCAGGTATACTTTACGCACAGTTTAACTGGCACCGTGGGGCCTGGAAGTCACTTGACATTTTATATTGCTCAACAAGGAACTGGCAACTTAATTTGGCTTCCAGTTCACCCAAGCAAACATTGACATAGGTGTGCAATTTTAAAAAGTGAAAATAAATTCAGAGATGGGTAGGGTTAATCAAGATAACCCTGCTAAACTTAATAAGCACTCTGAAATGCCACCAACTCGTCAGGCATTCCTGCTAGGTCTCAGTGCAGAGTTAGCAAGTCAGCATCTGCCTGCTCCCTCAGAGACAAGAAGTGTTTCCTGGTTTTATTCATTTTTATTCCCGTATTAAGTTTCTTTAACTTTTGCAACTTCCTCACTAGATACTTTCCTTTTGCCTTAGACATCTCTTTACAATTTAAAAAAAAATCTCTGTAAAGATTTTTTACAGAAGGGTAACTACACACGTACCAATCTTTTTGCAGAAGGGTAACTACATGCTTAGCAAGTCAACCAAGATGATGTGCAATACCATTTTATGAGTGAAGAAACACCATGAACTTCACAAATGTCTTAATTAAGGACAATGACATTTTAGAGGAGAAAAAGAGTTCACTGTTACTGACTGCAGATTCTCTTTGGATTAAGTTTTGTAGCCAACCAGAAGTAAAATTAAATGGCTTAATCAGTCTTCAAATCTCTTCTTCTCAAGTATAGGAACCAAAGTGCAGATTTGTGCACACTAACCCAAGGAGAGCCACACAATAACACAGTAAGGTAGCTTTCTCTTTCACAGATCCACAAGACAGCTTAATTTTCAAGAATGTTAGCTACAGTAGCACCTATTTTCTATCAGCTCCACTTCAATGACACATGTTTCCATCCTGCTATCAATACTTTGGAAGCACTAGCAGCAAGCAATGGGCTGACAGAGCCCAGTGTTGCCTCTCGCACAGTGCTCCACCAGAGGACCCTCTCAGAATGCTGGCCAGAGGGTTTTAAGGCACTGCAAAAAGATCAGTCTTCAGACATTTTCAGGGATCTCCAGGGTGCTTTTACCATAGCACTGAGGCATCCCAAGCAAGAGCTTAATAGCCTTCAGTAACCAGCCTGGAAGACTGAGAACAGCCCAGTCCCATATCTCTGAGAATGGACCTTCTCTCACTTCCTCACAGCCAGAGACCATCCTCCTCTACCACAGCAGCAGAATGGCTTTCTTCAGTACATACACTGGGGCCCTACAGTATAGAGGGAGGAAACCAAGCATATTGGCCACAATTCCTTTAGAAAATTGACTTAGTAATTAATTTTGTATGTAGACAGTACCTCAAGCAATATTTTCATAGATCTTTTATATTACTTTCCAGGTTGATTAGGAGTAGATGATACGAAGAGGAGGACTAGAAATACTTTCAAATGGCCTAGCTTTTTCAGACCAGAGGTTAGTGCCTGGCAGCAGCTGAATGCTGGTAGTCATCACTGTTGAGCACTAAAAATAAAATTTAAAAAAATGTGTCTACAAATCACAACATTCATGTTCTGAGAAACAGAGACAAAAAGAGAATTCAAGAGCTGTTAGGTTTTCTTGTCAGAAGTGACCTTTTGTGTCACACATTTCAAATATGAGAAATGATTCTTGCATACATAAGGAATAACAGAGTTGTCTGAAAAGTCTTGGGAATCTATGGTTGTCAGACCAATTGACTCACAGATGGTCTGCTCCACCAGACTATATAAGCACCTCTTGTTTAAGGTTGAATTCTCTTCTGGTGAAATTAAACTCAGCTGTAGTAGATAACTATGTGCTAGCTCCTGTTTTGTGATACTGTTTGACTTTTCAACCAGCCTTGGCTAGCAATTTGAAAAACATTAAAATCTTGTTACATGAGTAGAAGTAAATACCATGGGTTTTACAAACTGAATGAAAAAAAATCTACTTCTTTTGTTTTAAGAGGAACTCACATTAGTAATGAGGAACAGAAACCTAAGCCCATTCAATAGACAGATATTTTTATCGTTTGTTTCAATGTTGGTTCATTTACAGGCAGGTTCTCAATAAAGAGTATACACAATTAATTCATACATAATTTACACTTACAACTGCTCCTATTCCAACTGCCATCACTTTCTGTGCAGCTGAAGTGCACTTCTGGATAGTTGCTATTTGTCAAAAGCAGGAGGAAGTTCTGCTGGTCCACTTTCAGCAAGCACCCAAAGTACAAGACCATGCTAGACATACAGCTGCCACCTGGGTTTTAAGGAATTGTACTCAAACTCATTTGCTGCATTCAGAAAACTTTAATCACAGCACACGTTCCTTGTGTTTTCAAAACTTGCACTGGCTAAGAAGAAAACATGACATTGAAACACATTTCCATCACTACAACTCCCTTATAGTTCCAATTCTCGCTTCTCTTCCCAAACTCTTAAGAACATATTTAGTATTCATTGTTTAGAGGCATTAATTGGAAGATGAAAGAAATGAAACAAAAAAAACCAAGCATGGTAAAAAAAAAAAGTCAAACCAAAACAAACAGAAAACCCCAATCTCATCTCACTAACGTTCTCCAATCTAGCACAAAGAGGATACTACTGAAAAATACAAACGACTCAGCTCTGAACTTTCTATGCAAAATAAGCTACAAAGAGCAGTATTACTACTGTACAGTATCTATCAATTCAACTCTCATACCATGAGAGGAAGCTTCTTACCAGAAGGGAACTGCCTGCAGATTTGCATGCATTACATTCTTTTCTTTCATAATTAAAGCAATGAGGCAGCATCTCTACATCACAAAATGCTCTACCAAGCAAAAAGAATTTAGATACCAACTATCCTGCTTCCACTAGACTTCCGCAAGAATTAAAGACATTGAATGCCTTTTCCACATTGCTCAATGTTAAAGTACGAAGAGAGGTAAAGTAAACAATATGAGTGTGTTATACAGCTATCTGCTGTGGGAGAGCAAGTTCATGTCATAAAGACAGTAGGTAAAGAGTGAATGTTCCTCCTCACAAAAACAAGAAGTGATCATACCGGTGGAAGTTGGAAGAGCCAAGTGGTTTGAAGATATTTTTAGTTTCAGAAAATTAGAGATTTACTTTTTAAATGAGCAACAGCTTGTATTAGGAAGAAGGGAAAAAAAAAAAAGTCACTCTTTTACCACTGATGTTTTCTTGTTTTAAAACGTCTCACTTGCAGCAACCCACAAGATTTAGTGATTCCTTTTATGAAGCTTGGAAGATGACAATTCAACTATATAAAGCTTTTTCTTTTGTTCATTTTTTAACTATAAAACTGCTACAGTTACTGGTCCTTTTTCTTGACTGTTAATTAACCAAAAGCTTTGCTTTTTGGGAGTTTTTGAGGGTTTTTCTTTTTTGAGAGCAAATGACAGCTGGAGAATGGAAACAAATAATAAACAAAAATCTCACTAAAATATAACCAAGAGCTTTATTTCTCACTTCAGCAATTAAGAAGAGAGGAACAGATTTGTACCTCCAGATCACAGGCACCACTATGAAGAACAGAAACTGAACTTCTGAAGACTTTCATAATACAAGGCACTAAACTGCATAAAGCTCCAGCCACATTGTTGAAGTAACCAGCACAACCAGAAAGGGAAGTCAGTCAACCCAAATCACTCCGGGAAAGGGAAGCAGGAGCACAACTGAAGGTCACTGCAACCAGGGCACAATATCACAATATGTTTTTATAGTGCTGTTGTTGCATGGATTGGGAACATGAGCTTTAGTAGAAATCAAATTTAGAATCACAGAATTGTTTGGTTTGGAAAAGACCTTAAAGATCATCTAGTTCCAACTCCCTGCCATGGGTAGGGCCACCTTTTCACTAGACCAGGCTGCTCAAAGCACCATTCAATCTCCAGGGATGAGGAACCCACAACCTCTCTGTGCAACCTCACCACTCTCACAGGTAAGACCTTGTTCCTTATATCTAATTTAAATTCCCTCTCTTTCAGTTTGAAGCCACTACACCTTGTTCTGTCACTCCATGCCCATGTAAAAAGTCCCTCCCCATCTTTCTTGTGGGCCCCTTTAGTTACCAGAAGACTGCTATAAGGTCTCCCTGGAGCCTTCTCCAGGCTGAACAATCCCAACTCTCTCAGCCTGTCCTCACAGGAGAAGTGTTCCAGCCTTCTGATCATCTTTGTGGCCCTCCTCTGGACCTATTCCAACAGGTGTAAGTCCTTTTTATGTTGGGGGCACCAGAGCTGGATGCAGTATTCTAGATACTACTCACAAGAGCGTAGTAGAGGGAATCATCTCCCTTGACCTGTTGATCATGCTGCTTTGCATGCAGCTCAGGACAGAGTTTGCTTTCTGGGCTGCAAATGCATATTGCTGGATCATATTCAGTTTTTCACACACTCACACCCCAAGTCCTTCTCTGCAGGGCTGCTCTCAGTCCACTCAAAGTTGGTCAACCCCATGTAGAGAAATTATTACCCAGTCAATGACTAGCATTTAGACATTTGTTTTAAAGTCTATTTAAATCTACCTTTTGCTTCACAATCCTCATGAAGTATACTACACATTAGTTGCTTCACCTCCTAAATGGTTTCTAGTTTATGTGTTTTTCCTGTAAGAATATTTTCCTGAAAGTCTAAGCAAGCCATCTTTCATTTTACAGATCATGATATAATTAAAAGTTAAATCTCAAATATTTAAATATCTATAGTCAAATATTACATATGACTAAAAGTTTGTAAGTAACCATCAGCTGCATAATGTAAAACAAAAGTGTCCTGCTATTTTCAGCTGTACTGAAGACCACCATGTTTAAACTAAGTACACAGGAGTAGTTGGGTGGCAGGACAATATCTTTTCTCAGTAATGTGTAGTAATTGAGGTATGAAAAATAAGGGTTAGAAATATTAAAACACATAACAGATTAAAGGAAAAAAAAAGTCAGTGGATTAACAGGAGATGCTGAGAGAACAGGGAAAAGCAGCCACATCAGATGCTTAATCATTATTGAACAAAGTTATTCCAATAATTTCTGTAGACCAGAAAAAAGAGAAAAAGGTATTCTCCATAGCTGAGGATATGATGAGTTATTTTCATGACAAAAAACAGGTAAAAAGAAAAAACAAAAGTGAAAGAGTGAAATAGAAAGAACTTGAACACACAGAATCTTTACCTCATAATAAGGTGTTAGCTAGTTTGAGTGTTGAAAGTTTTAAGTGTCTCTCCTCCTGGAGTCCTGTACATGAGGTTTCCACCACACTACAAAATAGACTGAAATGTGTTTTTTCTCAAAATGAGCTGGTAAAAAGGCAAAAGCATTTTCCTCTTTTTGTTTTATCTACAAAACACTAACAAATTCGAGCTCAAGTGGGTCTTCAGACTGTCAGCAGAATTCTTCCATGAATGGCTCCCTGTCAGCCTGTGCAAAGCCAACTTCAATTGTAGTCTGCTTCCTAAGAAATTGACAAATATATCAGAAGATTCACAAAACACATGTGATTATCTACCTGCCTTTTAAAAATTACATTAAGAAAGTCTCTCCTACATTTGGGGTTTTTTCCCCACACCTAGATAGCTTAGTAAGATTAGGAAATCTATGGTAAAGGATGGCAAACTACTTATCTTGAGAATTAATTCAAATTGAAAGCAAAAACAAGACCCAAATACATTTCTTTTGACCAACTCTGCTCTCAGCAGTACCACTTGCATAAGCTAAGTCCAATCATCAAGTTCAAATCTCATTTCCTACGCATATCTTCAGCTACTGCATATGAAGTTATAGGCAATATGCAGGCACAGGAAAATGAATTTTTGATTTTTTTCGAAGGTTTGATGCCTTTTGATCAAATTCCAGGAAGTTCTATCCATGGTTCACATGGAAAAAAGGAAACCATTTAGACTTGGGAAAGAAAATTATTCTGTTTCATAATTTTTAATGGCTCCAAATGTATCCACTACAGAGACCCAAACAAAGGTTACTTGTTTGGATATTTTGCAATAGTACAATGTGACTCAGACAAAGAACTACACTAAGTGCACCTTCAGTTCAGGCAGTGATACACAGCAAAACACTGCCACATGAGAAATGGCTTGGAAGCTCACATGGCTAGTGGGTTCAACCCAAGATAGTAACAGAGAAGCAAAAAATTCATCTATGATATAAAATGTAACCACAATGTGAAGTAAAGATACCGAAACTAGCCTAAGTATCAGGAACAGCTCAACTAAGGCCCCATGAGGCTGGCTGTGAGTCTCTCCGGCTTTGACATTTAGGTACCATTGCATGTGTCCAAGCGAAAAGTACTTCCCATACATCAGCCTCAAAGAATTAATTGTAAAAAACATACAATTAACATCTAGTTACCTGCTCTGTATTTGTGTTCTAAGCACCTACTGCCACCTTCTTTCTGAAGGAAAGAGTAAAAGTTCATTGCACAGTCAACAGGAAAAAAAAAAAAGAAGACATCACAACCCAGACAGTCTAAGTTCAGGCCCTTAAACACACACTACTAATTTTAAAAGCTGTTTGGTTTTCATTGTGGAATGTGCCAGCTATCCCAGAACTGAGTCAACATGAGTTACTTTGTACTCATTCATTTTGATTTTACAGCTAATGAAACATTTTTGCTTTTCTAAGCAACAGTATTTACTCAGCTAGAAAGAGAAGTGCTAGGGAAAAAAGTATCCCAACCAATCCTTCTTTTCCCCCTTACTCTCAAACTGTTGAAATAATAGTCATTTCATAGGCATCTCAGGTATACATTTCAAAATTCTAAAGTCAAACTGAAGGGCACAACAGGACATTAATAACTCGCTTTCTTACGTGCAACAACTATGTATGCCTTTACACATACCCTACTAAGAGATCAGTTTTATTGAAGCAAATAATCCAGTTCTCAGATAACCTTCTGAAATTTACTGCAATTTCTCCCACATATTCCCAATCTATCAGGAAGAGGAATTTCCATGTCAGAAACTATTGTCAGAACCTTTGCCGTTACCTTTATGTTGTCTAGCTAACCGTTTCTCTTGTTCATGTCTCTCTCACTCATACATTTTCAGTACTGTCAGAAAGCAGACAGTCAACACCTTTCTGTTGTCAATTTTGACAGAGATATCTTGAAAATACACCTCTTCCTTCAGTAAGCAAAGAAGAAAGGATACAATGCCAAAAGCACAAACTCTTTGTTATGAAGATTCTCAGTATCATTCCAACCAAGGGTCTGCAGCTTTAAAACATGGCTTTAAGACAGATGCATTCATTCAGTTCAAGGACTTACACAAACTCATTTGTGTCAGTCAAAGCCAAGAAGCAAAATTTTCACAGTAAAACAAGAACACAAGCCATACACCAGAGCTTAGACAAACATATATTCTTGCTCTTCCTTCCACCATCCACTCAGGGGTACTTGAAAATGACCAATATTAACCCCTCACCACACTTTTACAATGTGACTCTCAAACTCAGGCCTCACTTCAGGCTAAAACTAGAAAGCAAAAGCAACCTCTTTTGTTACAGAAGCTGAGGTGCTACTGAGGACTCCAAAGCTGCTAATTTTTGTCAAGCCACAACGCCATGGACAGCTGGACAGCTTTAGCCAGGTCACTGTGTTACTATTCAGAGAAGGTCAAGTAGCTTCTCCCTCAGGCTAGAAATGTTCAGCCACATTGCACGCTATTACTAAATACCACATGCAAAGTGAGGATTTAACATGGGAGCTGAAATACAGAAGTCACCCCAGAGGTTCATCCATGACATTTATCTCAGCCTGCATCACGTACTCGCACAAAGTGTTTTACCCTTCTCACCAGCTTGCCTTTGCAAGGCTCAGTGTGAAAATTGCATGTTAGAAACAAAATTCCTCCTTCAATAAAGCAAGTTGGCCATAGGTGAATAAACAAAGTGTGTTGCTTTTGTCTCCTGTTTCTTTTTTATAGGTATGCTCTCTGACAAGATATTTCAATATCCTTACTTCGTTTCTATACAAAAACACTTTCTTTCATCAGCAGTGAAATTTGACTTCACTTGTGTATCGTTGTATTTTTGTTAGACATGGAAAATTGAACTTCTACCAGACAATTCATTATTTCTTCACACTTTTAATCACTTCACAAGTTATTCTGCTCTTTTCATGAAATATTCATTTCAGAAAAAAGTAATCTCATACTGTTTCACAACCACAAAACTGGCGTTCCAGGGATGGTTGAAAGCTAAGCCTTTACTCCTGTCCCTGAATCTGCTTCAGAAGCTTTAGATAAAGAGCCCACTGACAGCAAACTCTCTTCAGGGGTATTCCTCACGTATACAAGAGATTTTTCTCAGTAGCTAGCCATAGTGTCACTTTGAACCTTCACTCTTACAATTTCCTTTTCAAGATCCAGGTACTGTAAATGTACACAGTGATCCCAAGGAAGCCACGCTGCTTGTGGATGAAGTGCTGATCCTCAGCTGTTGTTGTTTTACATGCAATCATGATGAGCAACTAACACACTGAGGCCAACACCATACTCTGCAGGTTAATTCTCCCAAAGGCAAAAAGCAAAAACAAAAATCCAAGCCTTTTGGGCAACTGGCCTGAGGCATGACTAAGTTAAGGAATTTTATTCTTTATAATTTCTGCCTCATACCTCGGGTAAGCTCCTGCCTCTTGAGCACAGATATATACTCAGCAGCCTTCCTCACTAAATGATCCCAGATGCCCAAGACATGTTTTGAGATGATATCCCCTAAACTCTTCCAACAAGCAAACTCCTCATGACACATTTAAGAACACTCAGTGCTAACTGCTGCTCTGTCACCATTTCATTTGGTTCAGAAAGACTTTCCTACATGCCTCAGAGACCTCTTTGGCATTGACTAACCTACCTACCTCATCTCTAGCTTCTTTTCCACTATTGTAATCCTCTACTTCTAAAAGTCAAAACCAGCATAACGTCAGAGTAGTTAATTTAATCTTTACTTGTGAAGAAAAGAAACCATTTAATCATTTTCTTTCTTTGTTCTGATTCAATATGATGGGAGGACCATGCTTCCTCCCTACATATGGCCAATTTCTATGTTGCTCACCACACAGGCGAATGTTTTCCTCCAGGACAGCAGCAAGACCAGCCCACCTGGGCTGATCTCATACTCCAAGGAAAACAATACACTCCATCCTAGGTCTCCCCCAAGAATTTCACTGGGTCATCCTGCTTCCAAGACATAAACATGTGCTGAGGGAAGTGTACATTAAAACAGAAAAACTCTGAATTAAAAACAAGTCCACCAAACTGCAAAGCTTAACTAAGCCAAGGAAGAACTTAACACTTCTTTCCAGACAAACACTCTCACCTAGTCCCAAAAAAGCTCAGCACAGGCAGTTGACTGTACTGCTGCCAATGAAACATTGGCAATCAGAGATCAGAATCTGTGAGCAATTCAGACACAGTTGCTCAGCACTGATCCATTAGACACCAGCAAACCAGTCACAACAGACATAAGCCTTCTTACAGAGATAGACTGCAGTTCACCCAAAGCACAGAAAAGCCTTTTCCAGGCTACATTTATCTTCTTTGTCCTTATTGGTGCCAAAAAGTCACCAAAAAAAACCTGCAGGTGTGAAAAGGAAGAGTTGGAGGGTGTAAACAAGAACCAATAGCTGAATATTCACAGAAGAAAATAGTCACATCAGTTCTCACATGCAGACAACTAGCTCAAGATGAGAACAAAGAAAAGAAGGGAAGTTTGTTTTCCCAGTTCACCTTTATGTTTCCCCATCGTAATGCCACATGACTGTCTGTTGTCAGATGAATAAATGCCATAGAATCATTTAGGGTGGAAAAGATCTTTAAGATCATCAAGTCAAATCAACTTAGAATGAAATTTAACATACAGACAAGTTTTTCCTTTTGAAATATCAAGGCATCAGAAAATATGCATGAGCATCCAAAGAACTCCCACAACATTGTTAGCTGGAGCCACCACGCATTAGTATTCCTGGTTTAAAGCTGGAGTAGGACTGAGACCCACAGAATTTCAGGATACATTTTCACTGCCTGAGATAAAAAGCCATGCACTAGCTCAGAGCTGCATGCCATCAACACTCAGCAGGAAGTTTTGGTTTACTCCACAGTTGTTGTCAGCACTGCCTAGAAAATAGAGATATACACACACACAAACACTCATATATACATACACATATAAAAAACACTTTGACATCCTGAGTATCTAACCTCCAGTCCTTTTGCATGAGAAAGTTCTTCTGGCTGATGCTGTTGGTTACCTGCCTTGTTTGGTTCAGAATATTCTACTTCAAACACAGTACTATGAAGATCTCAAAGAATACACTCAAATGCTTTAGAGACTAGTCCTTTAAAATATACTAAAAGGTTACAGTTCCACTCTTTTTTTATATAGTTGATGTACTTTTAAAAAAAAAAAAAACAAACCCTTTGAATTAACTGACTCAAATGAAATCCAGGCAAATATAATTTGTATCATCAGTATATAAGGAGTAAATAATTCTCTGCACCAAGAATCTAACAACAGTCACAGTACTTATCCAAGCCTCTGACAGCAGAGAAACAGTCAAAAGGCTAGGGGGGAAAAAAAAAAAAAAAGGAGCACAAAAATATGGCAAGCATACGATACTTCTATCAAGTATTCTTCCATCTGTGGCTTATTTGTTTACTTGAATGTAATTTCCAAGTAACATCTCTCATAATACTAGTTTTCCAATCTGATGAATGTTGAATTTTGCTGTGAGCATTTACATAAAAAACAATCAAGTCTGACTGCTTCTGCACACACATTTTACAAGACTTGAAGAGAAGAATATGAAAGATTTAGACTAGACTAAGCAACTGATTTTTCCAAGGCAAGGAGAGGTATGAATGTGCAGCCAAGAGAAGAGCCCTGCCTACAACAGCCGATTTGCATGTCAGACCTAGCTTGGTAGAACAGGTCAGGTGCGCGCTTCTGTGATTAGCTGAGCAATAACAACACTGAAACATACATTTTAAGCACTTTGGTAAGCAAATTTAATTCTTCCTGGAAAACATGTGAGATTTTTCTGAACAACGGAGCAGAAGTAACACAAGATCAACGGAATGACGAGTAAAAATGATACATACTTTAAATAATCCAGAAGACCAGCAATTAAACTGATATGGATATTAATGCTATATGATCTTTCGAGGTCCCTTCCAGCCCTTAAGAGTCAGTGATTCTGTGATGTACTTAACATACTGCTACAGATGTACTCATCAACCACTAAAATCTAATCTTTTAAAAACAAAACTCTGTATGACAGGAACAGTGTATCAAGGTTTAGAGTGTTACAGCCCCCTGCCTAACCCATAGCAGAATAACAACCATCCAAACTGAACAGATAGTAAAATACAGAGGTCTTCTGTAGAGATAATAGTCCCCAAAATAATGCTGATAAGACAGAAATAAACATACGTTCACATACTAAATATAACACAAACTAAGAAGATTTTAAAAGACCATTCATTCCACTTAACCTTGGGTAATTATGTGTATTTCACTAGAACACTGAACCACTGTAGTAGTTACTACCAAGCATCCCCTCATTTTCTAGACTAAATCTTCCATATTTCTGCATTGTCCATTGTGCAAAGTACTACCGGCATATTTAGACCGATACCTCAAGTTGGCACTCAGTAGGTAGGTAAGATGGGTACAAACATTTAACCATACTTTTTTCATGTGCTAAAGAATTTTTCTTCTCATGGATTATCAGTTCTTGCTGGATTCCCCGACACATTCAGGCACAGACAGTTAAAGAAAACAATGTATCTGTATTTGATGATCCGGTAGCTGCTTCACAAGAATCTAGTAGTAAGCAATATTCGGTTAATAAACAGACAAAAGAGCTAAATTTCAAACTCCTCCTTGCTACAAAAATTCCAAGATTACTTGGTACTCACCTAGTAGAGATAAGACAGTGACACCATAGAAAGATAAGTCACAGACCAAGGACTGCAGACACGATATGGCCAGCAAAAGCATAAGATTAGCACAAAGAAAAGTAAAAACAAATAAATAACACAGACTTTTGAATCCCCTGTTGACCTAACATCAGAGTTGCAGTGTCCACAAGGTCCTGTCCCAGTGAAGAAGGAAGGAAGAAAGCGTGTATGTGCCTTGGGAGCTGCTATTTCTTAGAAGACTAATGAGAACTGTTAATAAATCACAGCCCACAGGCCCCAACACAGTCTAGTCCAGTCTCGTCAGCTTCCATCACTCTGCAGGAGCACAAGTCAACAGGTAGACAGTGCAAGAGTCTGTACCTGCCTCTGAAATGCAAGAGGAAACACTGTAAAGATGTGTTACGCCGCCCTCGATGCAACACAACAAAACACTTCTCAACTGGTGCTCTGCAATTATAGCTTCAGTAGTCTCACTACAAGAGTCTTGCCATGGCTCGAGAAGCAGTGGGAATTTCTACTGCAGTGCTACACAGCAGCAGCCTTGCTCTGGGGTGCAGAGGGAACTCCAGCCCTTAGGAAGACAACAAGGCCCTGTTGCCCTGATAAAGGTATCACCTGGCTGCTTCATCTAGTATACAGAAAACCACCTCTGGAGCTTACCATATCCTACAGAAAGTTGGAACCTGAATGCTCAACCAATGCTGAAATAAAATACTGCAAAAACTATACGTGACTGAAAAGAGTCCTCTAAAAACAGAAGACAAAGCCTGAAAGGGACTTTTTGTTTGTTTGATTGTTTTTAATAGCATAATATAAAATAAGGCAGAGGGTGTAAAGGGAGTTACCAAAGAACAATCTCACCAAGATAGTTCTTCGGTTGAAATAAAGTACAATGCTAATCACCCACATGGGTCTGGCTTACTAGAAACAAGCAGCAGTTGCCCTCAAGAGACTCAGTTCTAAACCTGAAGCAGAGTTTTTTTTAAAAGATACTGCAAAGGACATAGAAAGTGTATGTAAAACAGAGTTACTGCTAGTAAGCTTACATCATAGCAATAGATTAAGAAATGCAAGAAGCAGAAGCTCTTAAATATCTCCTGTCCCCTTCCAAAAAGTATTTCTGCTTAACTTCTCAGCAGTTTCATCCCTCCCCCCCGCCCCCCCCCCCCCCTTCCTTCTTCTCAATTCCTGATACAGGAAAAGCCATTTTGGACTAGATTGTGACATGAAGTGACACAGCAAATGAACTTCTCTCCTAAACGTCACCCAGAGGAAAATGGGATATTGTACAGTGCCTGCAGCTTTTCAAGTTTCACAAGAAGATATACCCTGCATTCTTCATATTGGCATAATAAATGTTAACAAAAAAAATCAGCTAAATGTGAAAACAAGAAAAATACTAAACAAGATATTTTTCCCCACAAGTAACTTAACAGGCAAGAACACATGTAGACCTCATTTTTCAGGACAGTCTGTTCCTCTACATGTCAGAGCAGAGCCTCCTGACCTAATAATGAAGAGCAAGATATTCATATGACCAAGACCACAAACCAATTCTCCAGAACAAGCCTTCCCACCTCCTCCATCCCAGAGGACTCCAAACAACAACCTGTGCTCCCTCCTGCATCCCAGAGGTGCTGCCTGCCACAAAACAGCAGGTTGGACAATCCCTTGCTGTTATCCCAAACGGAAACTACCTGCAGCCCACACTCTGAGCACTAGGTCAGAGTGAAGGCTCTTATTGCTGCAAGAGCTGTGTGCATTTGAGAGTCTGGGTCTGACACCAGCTGATATCGATTGGACATCTGAAAGCATGTAGTGAGAAGCGGTGAACTGAAGTTTTAGCCTTCCCAGCTCCCGCCTGAATCTGCAGTCAGTAGCCATCTACTCAAGCAAAAGAGAGGAAAAGGGCATCTTCCCCGCACGCTCATATTCGGCAAAGTAGGTCCAAAACTGCTGGAGATCAGCTGTTGCAGGGCCCCTTTCGGCCCGTCAAAATGTGTTTCTTTTCAGACTTTGTCCTGATGCCAAACCATTGTGTTTTTTAAGCGAATAACTTTACAGTAGTACCGAAATAATGCGCTGAGCACCAGGCACCCCGGGCAGATTTTAAATCCCCGGTCCCGGCCTCGCCAGCGGGACAGAGCCGGGCTCACCTCTCCATCTCCCACACTCCGCTTCTCGGAAAGCCGAAGCTGTCCCGAGCGAGGTCACCCGACCACTGCCTTCTCAACCAACAACCATTACATTAAGGCCAAGAAGCCAAAATTAGAAAAAAGGAAAACGTACCCACTATGACCAAACCACGAAGGAGCCGACACCAGTCCTCACTCCTACCGGTGGAGGGGCAAGTGCCGCTCCCGCCTGGCCCGGCGGAGAGAGAGGGGCAACCCACCCGCAAATATCCCGCGACTTTCGGGGGAGGCCCTTTCCTCCGGGAAACAGCAGGAGCCGGTGGGACCGGACCCCACGCCCCCCTGGGAGAGGAGAGGAGCGGAGAGAAGCCGCGCCGCGGGTCTCACCTGCCGTGTCCCAGATGGAGATGTTGTACGGCCCCCACTGCTTGAGGTAAAAGGCACCGCCGACCGTGCTGACTGTCTCCTGGAAGCGCCTCTCCATGTAGCGGTGCAGCAGTGAGGTCTTACCTACGTTCATGTCCCCCAGCAGCACCACCTTCCCGTCCGGCTTCTTCATCGCTGCTCGCCGCGGCCCGTCCTGCCGCCGGCTGCCTGCCTGCCTGCCTCAGTCGCTCCGCTCCCTCCCCTCCCTCCCTCCGGCCCGCCCGCCTCCGCCTCCCCCGGGCGCCCGCCGGCCCACTGCGCCCGGCGCGGCAGAGCCCCGGAAGCGGCGGGACGAGGGCCGCCGGGCCGCCTCCGCCCGCAGTGAAAACTTCGGGGGTTCCGCCGCGATTCGGGATCCAGCTCCTCCTACCCCCGGCCCAGCCCCGCGCCTGCCCCCGCCCTCCACCAGCGCCGCGGGGAGCGGAGGGCAGGCAGCCGGAGCTCCGCGCAAACCCCTAACCGCGGGCCTGCGCCCCGGTCCTGCCCTGGGGGAGCAGGGCGAGGTGCCTCGGCCGCCCCGACACTCCCCCGCTCCCCGCGGCACGGTGGCTGCTGGCGGGCTGCCGGGAAGCCGCTTCCCGAGGGGGCGTAAGGCCGGTGCTCGGCCACGCTGAGCCTTCGGGGGCGATGCCGATGCCCCAGGGCTGCCAAAGTGTTTCCAGCTGGAGATGTCAAAGTAACCAGCTCGTCAGCCCTCCCGGGAGGCCGCGGAAATCAAGTGGAAAGCCCGCTTCTCTCCCAGGGCGTAAATGGAGAGGCAGAAAGTTGCTCTGAAATAGGAATCTCCCACGGAGCTGGAACAGATGCCAAACGCATTTGCTTTGGCGAGGGGTAGGTTTTCTCGGGGAATCGGGAATTACTTTCCAAGGGGCAAGTCTACCCACTTTCACAGGCAATTGCCCAGCTGCTTTAATTTAGGTTAATTCCAGCTCAGGTGACAGAATTGCAGTCGTTTAAATTAGCCAGAGATCTAGCCTATCATTTTTGCATTGGTCCTCTTCATGCCAAACAAATCCAGAAGAATATTTCAAGGTCATAAACATGTTAGAAATTTGGGGCAATGAAGGAATAAGGTTTGGATCAACCGGAGAGGAAACAACTGTTAACAGTCTTTTTAAGAGAACTTAAAATTATTAATAATCTCTCTCTCTGCACATGAAAGCATTCAG
Organism: Colius striatus; assembly: GCF_028858725.1. Lineage (NCBI taxonomy): Eukaryota > Metazoa > Chordata > Aves > Coliiformes > Coliidae > Colius > Colius striatus. Next base: position 59,555,044 of record NC_084759.1, read on the forward strand.
TTAGCAACATTTCTCATAGCAAATGAACATGCATCCTCACCCCTGCGTGTCTCTCATTGAAACTGATATCATTTCTTTCTCCAGTCTAGGTTTTGCGTTTGTGAGCTGCTTTGATTTTTGCTTATCTGCTTAAAAAGGAATAGCTGCGTGGCAATATTTTTAAGCCATCCTCAGTTAACTTTGCTTGTTCTACTTTTACTGCCCAGATTTGGGGTTTTGCAGCTGTACCTGGTGATACGTAGTTTCAGTTCAGAATCAGACATCCACTGGGTATTAAACTACTGGAAATACCCTAAGAAAGAGGATGTTAAATTATTTGGAAAAAACCAAAATTCTTACAAGAGACTCCAATAATATAGGACGTGACTCAAGGCTGTGTGAAGTACTAAGAGGGGGAAGGGAGTGTTTCATTTTCAGTATTGTATGGAAGTATTTGGCTGTGGTGTCTGCAACCTTTGCCTCAGATTCCCATTTGCTGCCTGGATTCCCATCTTAATTCCAGAGTTGGGCACAACAAGCTCATGGAATCAAAGTGCTTCTCTGAGGTAGTACAAAGCAAGTAGGCTTCTCCTGGGTGCCTGCTTTGAAAGCATAAAAAGAACAGATACTCTTTTTGCATGGAAACTATTTGCAGATTCCCACGCACAGTCAAAGTTAGACCCTTTTGAAGTGGCAGGCAATGTTTCAGACAAAGAAGAATCTCTTATCAAAGAGTTTAGATCATAAATATCTAGATGGGTAAGGAGATCCTCAGTGTGTGTACTCTCACCTTAAGCAGAGATTTACTGTCTACACAATAAAAAATACCTAAAAGCTTCAGTTTGATTATTGCTTTATAGCTGGGCTTCTTCTACCAAGTCATAGCAGTTAAGACACTTAAATTTTTTTTTTTCTGTATTTCACCAAGATTCTGCCATACTTGAATTATTTTCAAGTCCTAGTGAACTGTAGCTCTTTCTGGTGTTCAAAACAGGTATTAGGAGTGATATGGAGAATATCAGTGATACAGAGAAGTTAGGACAGAAAACACTTTTAATAATGGGGTGAAAATGCAACAGGGATTTTAGATGTTGTTAATACTTATTTGGAACTGGTACCAGACCTAACAACTCTGACACAGCCAGAGATGTGTGTTATCCCCCTGCTATGTATCTCCAGTTCACCACTTACTTAAAGGATCAGCTCTGTTTCACAGTCATCCATTCCTAATAATTGGATGCAGTAAGAGAATAGAATTCTGTGTGTTGTTTCATGTCTTGGGGAGAATTCAGGAAAAAGGTGACATGGACAGGTTTCAGGTATGTGGAAGGGCTCCTGGGGAGAGCCCTTAAACATTCCAAGTTGTGAAGTCCTTGTGCTTCCCCTGACCTCAGGAGGACACGTCCATGAGGCACAGCAGAGTGTGTTGGGTTATTGTCTCTCTGTATGAATGCACTCCAACCTACAGCATGCAATTTATGTCGCCTGTTGTTAAAGCTGAATGGCTCATGATAGTCTGTAAAGCAATACAGATAATAACAGAGCATATGGGAAAATATTTGGGAAAACATTAAGAGCCTGTAATTTGCTTTCTAGCCCTCAGATGCGTAGATAATTTCCCCAAATAACTGAGTTGTCTGTAGCAGGAGGTCTCCACTGTAGTAAGTATGGGCCTGAAGGATGTCAAAAGTTGCTCAGTAGGAGGGAATATGAAATACTTTACTGTCCGGGTAGTGCATGTATGCAGGTTGCACACATTGTCTGAGGTTTGTTTTTCACTTTAGAGCATCTGAGGGCACCATTTAATTACAGTGAAGTTGTTCATTAGCCTTCCTGACAGCGTGGCGATGTGGTCACCATGATTGGTCTCCAGATGTTCTGGAATTCAAACACTTGGGTTAGCTTATGGAGGCAGACAGTGTATTAAAGTTTCCTACCAATTTCTGTGCTAAAGCCCCTCAAGAATGAGAATGTCAGCCTTGTACGCAGCCAAAAATCTCAGCCAATAATGACTATATTGGCATCAGGGTAACTCAACGTTTCTAGTCTCCCAGAGTATGAAAGCTGCCCAATTTTGCAGGAGAAAATTGGAGCCTGTTTATTTGCTTACTTGCCAGTCTTCTCTAGGTATTTGTATACATCGTCCTGCCTATGTGCCTCATTTGGTCTCCAGGCTAACAGTATTTTGTAAGTTCACATGGGGTGAAATATTTGTCAAAGAACAGGGTTGAGTTTTGCTGAGGTGATTATGTTTTGGAGACAAATTGAGCAAGGGGTTGATGGTGTATGTCATACCAGCACTAAATGCTGCCCCTAATGTGTCACAGGCCTTTGTGTTCACTCCTTCACTCTGTCTCTCCTTTTCTTCCTCTGGCAGCATCTCTGCCTCTAGGAGGCTGAACCTCTATAACCAGATAAGCATTTTCTGGAGATATCACAAGGGACATCAACGGGACTGTTGGTAATGATAAAGGAGGTAAAAACTGCTGAAACACACTGCTTTTTAAACATGATCAAAACCATAAAATAGAGGCATGTACCTCAGTTATCTACTGAAACCTAGACAAGGCCTTACAAACAAAAGAAAAGGGCAATAAGGGAGGCTTACTCCTTGTCCTCAAAATGTGCTGGCACTCCAGTGTTTGATTTGTTGCACTCCTTTGTGAGGTATGAGGTCACTGAAAAAACTATGAACAGGTAGCTGTTTGTGAAGCACAGCAATTTCTTGTTTTGTTTCTGCTTATTGCCTTCCTTTATGACTTCTTTCTTCTAAATGAGAAAATGACTGTGCACGCTCATTAAACAGAAATATTTGCACTCATCATCTTACAGACAGCCCTAACTACAGCTCTCTCTCAAGGTGCTGTCTTTTAGGCTACAAAGCCTGAAAGGTCTATTCATCACATTGCCTCTGCTCTGTCTACATTTCTGTCCTTAAATAGGCTAGGTTGTTCCTCTTCATCTCACAGATTAGTCCATAGCCTACCTCCCCTAACCAAGGGAAGTTGCTCTGCACTTTGAGTCAGTCTGCTTTCTCTAGGGTTCTACCCATTTCTCTCTCTCATTTTCCTACTCCCTTTCTTGTGCTGACACTAGCTTCTGCTTGACTCTTCCTCAAGCCAATTGAGCCTGATGAGCTGATGAAAAACTAGCTCGAGAGTGACAGTGAGTAGTTTTCTGCTGGTTTTGTGATCAGCTCAGAGGAGGCTGATGAGGCAGCCTGTGATTAGGGCCACTGGGCTTCAATTCCCTGGGGCTTCATCTGGGCAGCGCTGGCTGCTCAAGCCAGTGAGGAGCACAGGCCTTCACTACCCCTCAGCAGGTGTCTCTGTTCTGCCCACTCTTCACACCTCACAGCTCATGGAGCACCTAAGTTGTAGGACTATTTTCTTTCACTGGGATTGAACAAACCTATCTCTGTATTACTTTGGCCTGGTAGGTGTCCTGTTCACAGCATATTGAAAATTAGATGCATAAATCAACCAGCTTGAGACATCCTTGTCATGGAAAAGCCTGATGTGGATTATTAGAATTTGCCTGTCTTACGGGAAACTGAAAAGAAGGTCTTAGATAGAAATCAAGAGTAAACCTGACCTGTAGCTACAGCCAACCAAGCTGCAGTAAACTCTTCCCTGACCCCACAGATGCAGATAAAAATAAGCACTCAGGGAAAATTCCTTACACGTCTTCTATAGGAAGTTAGTTTAGCCGTAGTTGGTCAGCTAAGAGTCTAGGTCTCAAATCATCTTGCTTTAGTGAGGAGTCTGAGTTTATGAACAGCTGGCATCGTGTGGAGGAAGCAGGCCTGCTGTGTCCGTACCACCAGACAGCTCGACTTTCTCCTTACTAGTACTTCCCATTCACCAAAATCACACAAGCCCTCCAGTATTTTGTACGTATTTAGATAGATTGTTATGTTTTGCCACATGAAGGAATCAGTGCTCTAGTTTTTCTAGACTTTCTGCTATATGAAAGAAAACCCTTTTTTTCCTAAATGTCAGGGGGCTTAATGTGGATGTACTCACCAAATGACATGGAAATGTAGGACTGAGGCCTCAGTCAGAAGGTATCCAACTGTGACTCAAACTGATCACAATGCAAAAAGTTCTAGTAAGTGCAAAAAATGTGAGTTTTGCATGGATTTCTTTTTTTTCTAGCTTCAGTGTTTTAAGGTCTAACCAGAGTCCATCAACACATAAGAACCCTAGGCTATCCTACTATTGTATTGTATCCTGTTCCTGGAGTTTTATAAGGTACCGTGCGTGGGTGTGTACAAAGGTCTATATGCCTACAAGTTAGAGAATTAAGGCCTATAAAAAGATGCATTAGGCTTTCACTCTTTCTGCAATCAGGAAAGAGATGGAGTAAATTAGCTGGTAGCAAGGTGGAATTTGCTTTAGTTCTTATAAACACATCAAAGTTCTTTTTCATGATAAACAGATCCACGTATCTATGAGAAGTCTTATGGACTGCAGCAGCCCGCAAACAGGAGTGCAGGTTTGTCAGAATCAGATGACACAATCCTAGTGACTAATAATGACATGGAAGCCAAAAGGAATGCAGCTTGTGTCCTTTAAATGTGAAGTTATTTTCACAGTGCTGATTTGCAACAGTAGAAACTTTATATTTATTTGCAAATTTAATACTGTCATTATGTGAATCGTTAATAAAAAAGATATATACAGAAGAACAGACCTGTGATTTCAATTGAGCCCAACCATGTCGCTATTGACATATCTTCTACATTTTATACTCTAATTTTAAGTCACTTCTCTAGGCTGTAAGCCATAGCTATTCCCTATGAAGAAATTCACTTGGTGCCAAGCTTGTCAGCATTGTTCCTGGTCTGGAAGAAAAGGCCATTGAAGTGTCACAGACAACTTTGCCTCAGGACCAAATTACAATCCAGTCAGGAGTTACACTTTGTCCTGCCTCTAGCCCTGTTGCTACACTTTTATTTCACCACTTGTCTGGAAGAGACATGGTGATCCTCTTTTTTCATTCCTCTTTGAACTCCTTCCCACCCACGCTGCTAGTATGCAGAGGGAGGTGGGACTTCCCCTCCAGGCAGATGTTACAGAATTTGATTGAATTTGGCAGAAAAGAACAGCTCTCTTCATTTCATCCCTTTACAGAAAGATAACATTTTGACCTTCAAAGTCTTAAACTGATCACTTAGAGATGAAATATATCACAATGATTTCTCCTAAAAGCTTGGGAAGCCTACATGGGCTCTTGCTTCCTCTGCCCATGTCTGGCCCTTGGGTAACGGATGCACCAGCTATCGATGGATAATAGAACTTATTTACAGAGTAATGTAATTAGGAATATAGAGACACTCATGATTTGCTCACATGTATAAAGATGGGACTTGGAGATTAAGATAAGAAAGGATGATCAAAGTGGAATTTAGAATTTGCAAATGTAATTGGTATCAGAATATTTTGTAGAGTAATATAGGAATCTTTTGCTTAAGTTTGTAGTCTTCAAATTAGGAACTTACTGTATAAAATCTTCAAGTCCTCTTCTAGTCCTAGTTTAGAACTAGAAAAAAAAAAAAGGATGCTATGATTATTTTGTTTGTAACAGTTACTTCTGTAACAGAAAATCTTTTCCTCCCAGAAAATCTAGTCCTCCTAGAAGGAGGACTTGGTGGCTGCTTTCTAACTTGTAGGGACAAAACCAGAGAGTATTTCAGGTTTTATTTGATAGCTATTTAATTGGACTTTTACTGTATTAGATATTATATCTATGCACTAAAGCCTGCTGAAACAATCCTAAGGTTCATTAAAATTGTCTCAAACAGCACAAGGGCAACATCATTATATTTGAGACATTTTTTACTGTGTCTTTAACCAAATATTTATTATTGAAATAAAGTGCACCATTCCCCGTGCATCCCTTTACATCATAGTTATTTCTGGGAATTAATTTCTGTGTCATTCTTTTGAGTGCATTTTCAATTTCAATCCTTAAAAATTTGCTGTAGATTGATCTTATGAAACTGTTCTGATTTGCTTATGTCCTTTTTAAAGTTTTTCATCATTACTCACCTTGGGTACTCCTCCAGAAGTCTATTGAGATCAATGGAACTATTCATAGCCAAGGTATAAATGAGCCTGATGGGCTTTGACCTTCAGACACTTCAAAAAAATATTCTCCCACCTAATTATATAGATATAATCCTGCTCTAAATTCAAGAGCCAAAATACTTTAAAATTGCCTCTGACAGCATCTACTGTTTGCAGCTGAAAATGAAATTTTCTCCCACTAGAATACATTCATCCTCATGTAGTTTTGTTATAGGAAAATTTGATACAAATGATGCTTGCTGAAGAATTATATTTTTTAGCACTTTGTTTCTGAGTTTCTATAAATAGCATGCAACATCTTTCCAGGCTGTAGATACTGCTGTATTTCTTGAGAGTTTGGGAAACTAGCTAGAGATGAAACCTGTTGCTGATGATTCCTTTTATAAAAGCAAGTTGGTGAAGTAACTGTTTTGGTACCTGCCAGTCTGGCTTCATCTCTGGAATTATTTGAAAATTTTCTTGTTCACTTTTTTTCCAGCTGAAAGGCAAAATGGGAGCTAAACATAATTGCAGATTGCCTTTTTTGGCTATTTAGGTATCAGTAATAATTAGTATTGTCATGACATTTTAATGTTCAGAGCTTTGCAGCAACACAGTGCTACATTCTTATGCCAACTTTGTTGAAACATTGCTTAAATTGTTCATCAGGAATTGCTGAATGCAAATCAGTTCCATATTTGGCCTGACACATCACTGATCAGTTCCAGAAGCTTTTAGTATAAGGTATCCCAAACTTCCTTCACATCTGCAGCAAGAAACTTTTAAATCAGAGAGAAAACTTACAAGCATAAAGGATATATGAAAGAAAATGCTCAAGGAATGTGAATTGTATATATTTTTTTAACACACCAAGGAAACAGCTTCTGTGAGCAATTACAGAATTTGTTAATGCATGTTGATATTTAATCTAAATACCTAATTTAAACAGAAGTGCTGGGTTAAACTCATTCCAGGTTTAATGTGATATAATCGACTTGACTTTGAACACTAGCTTGTGTCAAAGCTGGTCTCTGTAAGGAATAAAATTAATAAAGAACAGTTTTATAACACATTGGAGATACAATAAGACATGATATTGTTATTGGAGTGATCTTATTCCTGTTTAATTCAAATAAAGAAGCTTATAATTCTCTAAAACTCAGATTACTATAAAATAACATAGTAAGGTTGCTATTCTTAAATCAGAAAAAGGAGAAAGGAGAAAATTAATTTGCTATAGACAAATGAAACTGAATGGGAAAAATAATTTAAATGAAAAATTGAAAAAAAAGGGACTTTGTCCAAAAGAGAAGAGAGAGGATACAAAGTGTAAAACAAAATCTTCATTATAGCAAACATACATGGAGAATTAGAATGGAAGAGGGTAAAAGGAAAATGAATAGGAATATCCACCCTGGTCAGAAGATATCAGTGACTGTAAAAAAGATTTGCATTCTCATTGAAGTGGCAAGTAGGGACATAATCACGTAGCCTGTTGCTGATTAGCTGGGTACTGAAGTATTTTGTTAACTCTTAGGAATACTAGTAACAGCATACCTAAATGAAGCCTATGCCTATGCTGAAAATCTTGAGAGAAGAAGGATAGACTTGAATTTAATTTCTACTACGAGGTTTTTATTAGGTTTATAAATCAGCTAACTTCTGGACATATGGAAAACAGATAGTAACAAAAGGAAATGAAACCCAGTAGAGTATGAATGGAGAAATCACAGTGAAAACTTGTTAGCTCCGTTCTTCAGAGCATGTAGAAAAGAAATCCATCCATTTCTGTGAGCTTGAGGTCAAAGCCTGTGCTTTGATGGATAAGGCACGCAAGTTTACAACCTGCTTATATTCATTATAAGTACATCTTGTGATTATGAAAGAGAAAACATTTTGTAACAAACCTTTGTATGAAGGGAGAAGTGTAACAATTTGAAACTCAATGCGTTTTTAAAATGGAAGAGTTTAGGCAATCCAGGGAATGGAAATGGAGTTTGTTCTCCAGATAAAACATTTACCTCATTGCCCGTGTCCTCAAATTGCCAAATGCAAAGGATGAAAAAGTAGTGAGAAGCTAGCAGTAGTGAGAATAGCCATTACAATTGTAAGGGAGAAGGTTTAAAACCAAAGAAAGTCATCGCTTTTTCTCAGTGCATGGTTACCTTGTGGAATTCTCTGCCTCGTGGAAAAAAAAGGTTAGACCAATGGTAATCAGAAAATCTCACTGCTGCTAATTCTCAGACACTTGCAGCATTTACCAGGAAAAAGCTCCTGTATGCTTGCTCTGTTTCCCACTTGAATTGTCCCCACCTGTGGGAAAGAATGGTTTTATGAAGCAGCCCCTAAACTGCTGCAATTACATATAAACAGAAACTGAAATTCAGGTCAGTTTGTCTTAAAGCATTAATCTAAAAGCTGTGGCATTTCAGGAGATTAAAATGACAGCTCATTTTCCCCTAATGTGAGACACTGAGATCTTAAGGTACACTCAGAGTAGGAGGTAACTGTAGAAAGGGGTTGCAAAGGTCTCCCAGATACTGGGCTAACCCATCCTCTAGCATAAATGATACTCACATGAAGGCTAAAACCATTCCATTTTTTAATACAAGCCTTAGATGCTCTCTTGCTTCTCAATTATCACTGGAAGGATCATAAAACTTACATTAACATGATTCAGCTATTTGAAAGGAAAAAAGCAATTAAGTAGTGTGGATTTTAGGCAAGAGTATAATCTGTACTGGATTTAAGTAAGTAAATGTAGAGATAGTAGATTATAGAATTGAAAAGATTTTTCAAAAAGTGCATAACTTGATCAAAACTTAGATGAGAATAGATGTTTGGCCTTGAACTGTCTTAAACTGATAGCGGTGATAACTTATCATTATGGTCTTTATAGCTTCCTTCCATCTGATTTTCTATTTCTGAGATATTTTTCTGTTCAGCTTTTTTATTAGGTCTCCCTGGCAAGGCAGGTGGCTGCTTGTGCCTCATTTGTTTCATGCTGGAACAAAAATCAAATCACAAGAGGTTACAGAAGTAAGTGGTTCATGTTTTCACCCTGCTAAAATAAACATTAACTCTGAGCCCTCAAATGTTTTCAGGAGATCTGGTCCAGAATTTATCAGGCAATTTGATAATGTTAACTATTAACCACAAATGGAGTCTTGTTTGGTCACATTCTGAGATCAGCTATTGCTGAGGAATGAGATGATTCATGACCTTGACAAACTGGTTTCTGATTACAGCCAAAAAAAAAAAAATAGCCTCTTCTATGACTAGTAGAAGTAGATTAGCACGTAATGTTTGTGCCAGCATTAACATAATATGATAACAAATGTAGCAGTAAGTAGTACTCAGGGGCTAACAGTCCAGCCTCCAGTTTTGAGGTATTATATATCTGAATTAGCAGAATTTCACTGTAGTTATTTGTTTTTTCACAAAACAAAACAAAAGCTTGCTGTGGGCTCTGAAGACCTCAGTCCATCATGGGAAGCTGTGAGAGGCAACTGGTAGGAATGGAAACTGTTGTTTCCACAGCCGAAAGAATTTGACTTACTTGTACCATAGAGGCATAGTAGATACCCTGCCAGTAGCTTCATTAATCATTCTGCCTGAGCTCATCGTCTCCATCCTCTATGACTGTATCTGAATGAAGCCATGGAACCTGTTGTACCTTGTCCTGAAAGCAGCGTGTTGCTTTTTTTCATCCTGTGAGCAACGTTTCTTCCTCAGAGTTCCTAGAGAAAATGGTTTAGGCGTGAGCTATACAATCAATGAAGGGAGGCACTTTTGAAGGCCTCCTGCATGAGACCCTGTCTGCCAATCTAGGATTCCCCAGGGTGAACTATTTCTTGTTTATTAGCAATGAATTTCATCTACTATTGTGTTACTCCTTCAGTTAAATTCAGTTAAGATTCTCTGAATTTCTGTTTTGTCTTTTCTGGAAATGAGTAAACAAAATAAACAGAAGAAGAAGTGAGCAAGCAGAGAGGGTGGAAGTCTGGGTTCCCTCTGTGGTCAGTGGAGAGAAATGAGAACTTCCCCAGTGCAATTTACTCCACTTTGCAAATGCAGTGGGGTGAAAAAACTTGCTCAACTGTAAGGTGGCCGATGTTTGAGAGATGAATCCTACACATTGTACCATTTGTGAGAGTTACCTCATTCATGTCTCGTCTTTTAACCAGCTTTTCATCTTTCTTCTTTTATTTTTCATATCAAACCATGTAATATCTAATATTGAGACAACCCTCTATTAGCTTTTTGTCATGAAGAAAAGTAGTATTCATTTCTAGCATGTTTTCTACCTATTAGCTGTATTTTTGATCCACAAAAAAGCTTTGGCTGTCACAGTCTGACGCGTAATCAAGCAGTGTCACCTTGGAAAATGATATCTCTCTGATTACCTTTCTATAAATGCTTTCCTAAGCAGGGGAAAACAGTAAGCACAGTTTACCCAGACTTTCAAAAGCTTCAACAAGACTGGCTGTATGTGGTTACTGAAAATATCATGTAGTTGTGGGCCAAGTATGACAAAGATAGTAATTTTCTTAATTTCTATTGTATACTTTTTCCTTTGAGATCCCTTGTTTCTTTTGCTAACTTCCAGAGGTTTTTGTTTAAAAATGTACAGTAAGATACTAGTTTGGAATTAATTAAAAATTTGCAAATGATACCATAGTTTCATAGCTGAATGCTCAAAGTAATTTCCTTGATATCTTTTCCAGTAAGTAACAGAAAAAAATTCCTTTCCATTTGATCCAAATTATGCCAGAGAGAGGAGAGCTGAGTCAACGTATCTTTACCCCTTACTATCACTAACACAGCAGAAGCCCGTGGGTGGAAATTATGATAGTCTGAACTACTTGGAGCTGTAGTCATGAATTTGGCTGCAATGTAGGCATACCCATAGAGGCGTTTCTATTTTGGCTAAGAAAATGAGGATTTTAATGTGTTGCATCAACTTCCTCTCTCTGACTAAGAACATTTTCATCGGAAGATGAAAAGTATGAGCTCTCCGTGCAGACATGCCATCCCTCATAGATGTTTTACAATTCACAGGATTTTGTCCAAAATCATGGAAGTTTGGTGATTGTTATCCTTACTTCTTCTGTGACGGTGCAAAATTACCTCCTCCCAGCCATGAAATGGTTCAGAAGAAATTACATTTTCTTCAGTGCTGTGGGATTTGTAGTGATTATCCCAAGAGGATGTCCTTTGGAATCACTGAATCACAGCATCTTAAGGGCTGGAAGGGACCTCAAAAGATCATCTAGTCCAATCCCCCTGCCAGACTTAGATATCCTTTTGGAAGACCTCCTGGAAGCAGCTACAGTGTAAGATGATGCCTAGTCTCATACTACAGTACATGAGACTTTTGTGGATTTGTGTTGTCGTATCTTAAAACACGAACTACTCCAATCACAATAGGACAATCAGGTTATGAGTATTACGAGGCATAGGGGTTCCCTCTGCTGCCAAGTCTGAATGCTTAAAAACTTGTGTTCTGATTTCATGCTTGAAACACCATGTCTGTCTGTTTCGCTGTCTTTTTTCTTTTTTGCCATGTAGAAGCAAAGTTGGTGTTCAGACAAGAGGCAGCAGGTACAACCTCAGGCAGGTGCAAAATCAGGCTTTTATCTGGACAAGTAGGAAACTACATATGGCAGACGTATCCTGTGTGACCTACTCTAGGTGGTCCTGCTCTGGCAGAGGGGTTGCACTAGATCATCTTTAGAGGTCCCTTTCCTTAAGATTCTGTGATTCTATGTTTCTGGGATCAGTATAGATGGTCCAGTACTATGGGCAACAGACAAAAAGTGGAGGAATTACCTCTGAAACATGCTCTTGCAAAGAAAGACGGGGGGGGGGGGGGGGGGGGAGGGGAGTAAAAAAAAAGGAAAAAAGCAATTACTATCTCTCTAAGACGTATTTTGTCAAATGTGCAGAGTGTGTTATCAATATTTACCTAACAAAGGAGGATCAAGCTGGATGCCATGTGGGTGCTCGGGCTGTGCGGGGTTCCACACAAGTCTGTCAGAACAGGATATAGTTTGTGAAGGGCACAAAGCGAGGGGAGACGGAAGATATCCGAGGGGAGACGGAAGATATCCGAGGGGAGACGGTGCTGCGGTTTCCCTCCGAGGCTTAGCAAGGCACTGGCGCCGGCAGGTGGCAGCACGGCTCAACCTGCCCACCCGCGCCGGAGGACTCGGCCTGGGCGCGGGCGGGTGCCGGAGTCTGGGCCGGTGCCGGGCCTGGGCCTGAGGCGAGGCCGAGGCCAGGGGGTATCATACTGGCAGTCGTTAGTGAGCACCCAGCGCCCCGCTCGGCAGAGTCTCGTCTGTAGTAGCCCGTTAGGTAGTTTTGAGTTTTTCCAACTCTCTAAATCCCAACAATTGGCAGTAGTACGATGGGAGCCAGGCTGTCAGTGTTTCTGTGATGTTCCTCCTCACAGAGCCATTTTTTGCCGTGATAATGGGTCCCAAATATAAACCGGCTCTGGGCCAATTCGGGTTACACCTGTAATCTTGTTGAGGGCACTCACAGCCCATTCTTCCTCCCCTTCTGGAAGAGCCCCTGGAAAGCCAAAAAGCTTTTTACTGTGCCCACAAGTCCATGTGCTTGGACTGTTGAATTAATGGGAAAGTGAATGAGAAAAAATGAGACAGATCATCCCGACTGCCAATGTCAAAGTTCAGATCTTTCTTTAGAAAACCAAGGTGACTGCTAGCTAAAATCGTACAGCTAAGGGAAGCCATGACCCAAGAAGAAAGATGGACATTACTATGAAGTAGAAAGGTCAAAACATGTGCTTCACATGGAAATTAAGTCGCTGTGGAAATAATAACTAGCAGAAAACCTGCTTCTAGTGTTTTAAGTTGCAAGCCCATTACATTTAAGTCGTCTGTGCAACACTAAAGATAGCAGTACCTTCGCCAGAGCTACTGTCATTTTGTGAAGGATTCCAGCCCCTCATGGAACTGCTCAGCCTTCGGAGCAGGCCTCCCCTGCATGGCTTTGCAGAGGTGCCAGTCTCACCTCATGGGGAAGCGTATCAGGGACAAATTCTAGTAAATACTGACACACAGTTTTTGCTGTTTACCAGAATGAACTAGCTTCAAAAAGTCAGGGAAGCCCCTTGGCTTTGAAAGCCCCAGAGACTGAGTGTCACCAAGTATTTCCTCAGTACTCTTTGCTCTCTAAATCCTTAACCTGAAAGCTCAAATACATGACAGTCACATGGCTGCAATAAGAAAGCTTTTCTTCAGTGATCGATCAACAATCTTATGTCCTGAGAAGCAGGCAAACCAAGGACCTGATGATCAGCAATTGCCTTTTCAACAGCCTTGCTCCTGGAGACAGAGACCTAGAGCGGCCCAGACTCTGTTGTCGGGGGCTCCCCTCCCTCTGTGAGGCAGAGGAACTCATACCGGGGAGTGCTGGGCCTGGCTAGTGGTGGCCCTGGTGCAGTTCAGTGCTGATCTCTGTGATGCCGAGATGCAGACTGGGGGAGCAGTGACTGTATGTTTTTCCTTGAACACATCCCCAGTGTGCCAGTGGAGGACTACTGCACTTTCAAGCCCTCTCCCTCCTATTCAGGAAACAACAGCATTATAAAACTGCAGTAATACTGTGTAGAGTAAGGACTTGCACTTACCCATTTTGGATACAGCCCTGCTATCACTGCTCTGAATATCAATGATCCGATCCAGAAATTAAACTGAAAGCTTATCACAGCAAGAAATTCTGGACAAGGACTAATGATTCCAACGGCAGAGATTACCTAGGCAGTTCACCCTCTGGAAAAGCTTCACTGATAAGAGCTGTGAAGGTGCTGTGGTGGAGATGGAGAGTCTCTTCCCCTGAATACTCATAGCATGAGTACAAAAATCATTTGTATTGCAGTCACACTGCACAGAGACACTGACATGCTTGGGATATTACTGTTCACGTTCCCTGTCACAGCCTGTAGACTACCACTGCAGTAATCAAGAATGATCCTGAATCTAGGAAATAAACGGCTTAGAGGCCACCTCTAAATTGAAAGAGACAAAAGAGGGTGTACTATTTTTTAGACCATTGATAAAATGGTCAATTGATACATTATTTCCTGGAATAATCTGGTACTGTTAGTCAGAAAAGTGCCATTAAGTCAGCAATACAAATAAACAGCCCAGTGGAAATGACTTCCCATGATCTCTGAACTGGAAGGAGCATTGGCAGAAGGCAACAGTCACCGGATGGTAATGGATTAGTCACAAACACACATGCCATGTGGTACATGCCATGCAGTGTGTGTGAGTGTCCAAAGCCCATGGCCATAGCTCATGGTTGTCATGACAGCCCAGAGGCTGGCAATGCCTGGGAATTCATTGGCCAGCACAAGATCCCTCTTCACCACAGTTAGAAATGGATGCCGGGGGAAAAGTGCTGAGTGCGAGGTCTCATGGGCTTAAAGCCAAATGCAAACAGCCACATCTGTGTTTACAGCACAGAAATAAGCAGGTTTTCCTCCTTCAATCAATTTTTTTCTGTCCTGATTTTACATTAAATTCACTGTCACAGAGTACTCTTCCCAAGAAAGCTGTATATAAAACAGCAATTGAAACGTCATTGTATTCAGAAAATGTTCACATGTGCAGTCAGATGCTGTTAAGATCACGCTCACTTTCCTGGGAAACTTCTTTGCCATTTGTTTCTGATAAGCATAACAGACTGACAGCATCCCTTAAAGACATGACAACAAGTAACATATTCTAAAGTGCAGTTTGTATTCTTTGCTTCCACTCTCACAGACAGTATATCCCTCTACTCCCTCCTAGGCATGTACTTTTTCTGAAGCCTCTTTTGAACAAAGTCTGCATTAGCTGTCACTTGTGTTGTTACTTGCTGCATAATTTTCAGATGTGTTACCACCTGGCTGCATTGAGGATATTTTTTCCTCCCGTGCTTACAACACCTACAAAAAACTCTGCTGTTCCTCTTCAACAGCAGGTAAAGATCTTGGTGCAGGGGCTCTATGTGCTGGCTGCCAGTGCCCTTCAGTCCTGGAGCTGCCTAGAGAATGGACACAGACCTCCAGTCTGCACTTTTGCCCTGGCACCAGTATGCCACAGAAGGGCATCACAGTAAAACATGCCTGATGCCAATGAAAAGCCCCTTTATGCAGAGGAAGTTCTCTGCTGGTAGTTTCCAAGTGCACTGGAGCCCTTCGCTAGTGCTGGAGCCATGCAAAGTGTTCAGAGCAGCACAGAAAATCCAGTCAGAGCAGCACGTGTCCTGAAGGCTGCAGAGCTGTGTGTTGGTGGAAGGCTGCAGAGCTGTGTGTTCGTGGATAGGTACTGCTTCAGCCGCAGGAATCACAGGGGTTAGAACCTTGCAGGGAGTTATCTGGGGGTGTTTCTGTGGTTTGGGAAGAGGAATTCGCCTCTTCTTACTGTGCACAGCCTGCAGAAATGAGCAGGGGTATAATGGGCTAAGCTACTTGGAGCAAAAGTTGACAAGTCATCTTCCAAGTTTTTCATCTCTATATTCCCTGCTTTCCAAGTTGTGATGCAATGTCAGTATATATATAGTAAAAAAAAAGTCTATACATTATGTTTCCACACCTACCTCAGAAATTTCCTTCTGACTGAACTAAGTACTCTGGCAGCATGAAAAAAATACAGCCATTTGTATGGTAAGAAAGTTTACAAACAACTTGGTGATCTAAATTGCCTAGTGTCTTAATCCAAATCTGCATACATACCTTGTGTAGATGTCCAAGCAAAGAAAAAGCAACTGGGGGCAAAACAACCCTGAGGATTTCCTTTGATGCAGTCTGCAGTGCAGAAATGTGGTTTGGGGTTTTCTCACCCATTTTTAATTAAGCTTAATAATAATATATGGATTCTTGAATGTATTTCGATGGTTGCTCATGGTGATTAAAACAAATCCACAGCTGCTACAGGGCTCCGTGGAGCAGCTTCCTTCTGCCAGCCCTGGGCATGAGAGCAGAACTGGATCTGACACCATTTGCATTAGTGTAAATATTAATACAACCCAAACAGTTTCAATGCAACAACAACTCTTGCACACGAATGGAAATTATTAGTAAAGTCTTCTGAAAATGAAACCACTTTTATATGGGGCACTTTGAAGCCTATAGAGTTAATTCTATATGAGAATTAAACCAACTCTGAAACTCTGAGGTCTCAGTGAAATTAGAATTTGCATGAGTTTTTGGGAAAGTAAAAAAAAAACAAACAAAAATTTACTTTTATCGATATTGAGATGGGATCATCAAACTTTTTTTTCAGCCTGGGGGCAGGTTGAGTCTTTTAGCAGTGGCATATATATTAACACCATAAATTTCCATTGGTTTTCATTTTGCTTACCAGTTAAATGCATACAGTCCAATCATAAAAATACAGAACATTATGAGTAACTGGTTTTACTTGGATAGCTAAAACTAGATCCCTAAAGCAAATGGTCTTGATAAGGTTTTGATAGTTGGTCTTGATAGTTGGTGCCTTCAATTGATAGTTGCTGAAACTCTTACTAAAGTGCATCCCATGAGGCCAAGCCTGTAGCTGTCTGATCAGTAAGACACTCTGGCTGATTATTCTTTTCAAGGTTTGCTCTTTTCCTAGACCAATACTATATTCTCATGAAAGAGCAGAAACAGTGAGCTTGAAAGTTATTTTCCTTTAAAAGTGTAGAACAAAAATTCTGTGGGGGAAAAAACAATGTGTGTATATGTGTTTTCTCCAACATGGGAGTTCTGATCCAGGGTAGATACTGTGTTTTTATATAATTATGAGTGGGGCCATAAAAGAAAAAATGACCCAGTACGAGCATGTACATTAATCAAACCCTATGCAATCTGAGGCACGGAAGGAGAACAGCAGCAGGGCAAAATGCATTATGATTTGCACTGATTGAAAGAAACTGTTCCATGTCTGTTCAGCCAAATCATACGTGCCAGTTTCTGAAGGGAAAATGAAGTAATGAACATACTTAATTTCTTTTTTTTTTTCCTTTTCTCCTATTGTCTCCAGTCTTTCAAACAGTTTGATAAATCCCCCAAAGCTACAGACATAACAAATTTTTGATGGTTTGAGGTTGCAGACCCATTCATGCGTCTGAGCTGGGGTTCCAGAACATCTCTATTAATTTTCATGGGAGCAGTCCTCTGCAGTCTTTTTTGCTCTGCTGAACACTTCTAATTTTGATTCATTCGGTTCACATTCTGAGCTGAAAGCATTACAAGAAAAAGGTTTGTTGCAAAGGCTTCATTAACTCATTGGGAATTTGCCATACTGGCCAAAACCTTGGGAGTGAATTTCTTCTTTGTTATTGTTCATATTCCTTCACTATTCTATCCCTCAGTTCATGCCTTCAATAGAGATAATAATGAGGCCCTAATCTTCAACAATTTATTTGACAATCTAAGAAGCACTGGAAACAAGCAAATGACAATCATATTCCATATATTTTACACTGCATGTATTTCACAGGCTTTAATGTGTGTGTTAGTGATGCTGAATGTGGTTCTAGAGGAGATTAGTTGGTTAGCCACCTTTCCTTCAGCTATAGAAGCAATTCTCCTCTAGAAAGCCAATATGTTTCCAAGTGGTGAAGAACAGGAGTGTGCAAAACGAACAGATAAGATGAAGACCTTGTCTTTAACAGGGCTTAAATGAGGTTAAGAAAGTGTCAAACCAAGTTAGATCTGTTGCTCTCATCCTTATAAGCAAGGAATTATTTCTACCACAAGCTGGCCTGCACACAAGACCTTCTCCACTGAATACTAGTAGCCAGTTTGGAGACAGAAGGCAGGTAAATGAAACCAACTCCACAGGGTACGGAAAGATTACTAATGACAGAGTCTGCAACTCCCATTTTATGATACCTTCATAGTGCCACAAGGCATAGAAGGCAGGAAAAAATGACCTTGGGTTGTTTCTACATTGTGGGAGTTCCCTCCTCTCCCTATCCCTTAAAAAAATGTGACACTGTGTTTTTATGATCTAACACACTTCTTTGCCAAACCATTTTAGGAGCATGTTCTGGAAAACCCCAAGCATTTTTCCTGTGCTACCTCAGTTTTCCAAAGAATGAAGAACAGATTTCTTTTTCCTGGCTCACTTAATTGCATCCGGACGCTTCCTAGAAAGTGTAAAAAGAACCGCCTGTGTCCCCAATCAACCTCAGAGGGCCACCTGGTCAGTGCAACTGTTCAGTGAATAAGATCGTCTGCCATGGCTCTGCTGAGCTCTTGTTACCACCAACTCTCACAAAATAACCAGGTGGAAAACCTAGGCAAAAATCTAGAGAAACTTTGAAGTCTGGAGGGAGATTTTTACCATTGTTCCAGGATGTTGTTGCCTTATGGGTTGCTTTCTTCTCCCTCCATCTTGGTATTGCCATACTTTGAGTCGATGTTTTGCATGCTCAAGTAGGACACTGAGGTTTCTATTTTGCACGCCACCAGCCAAACGTTCAAGCCAATATACTCATGATGGCACGCTCATGGCTTTTTTCCAGGGTCTAATATGTCAAGAAGCATAAAGCATGAGCAACTGTGACCAGCTGCCCTCCCATCCTACTCCATGGACACCAAAAAATGCAGAACCTGAAACTTGGCAAATGGATGTATTCCAAGGATTTGGATGAAGAAACTGGATCCTTCTGCACTCCCTCAGGTACATGAACAAAGTAGTACTGGAGGAAAGTTTTGCAACATAGCTGAGTAAAATGACACATGAGGAAAGTGAGTGCTAATCTCCAACTTGAAATAATATTTCAGGTCTGTAACATTTTGCTAATTAATTATACACACATTTTATGATAATTGGCTAATTCTCTTTTTAACTTTGGCTGATGACAGTACACAAGAAACTTTTCCATGCACTGGTCACTCAGACTCTTAGTATCTAACCTCATTTCAGGCTGATGTTATTATCCTTTGCTTCCTTTCTCTTGCAGGTTTTGATTAGTGATAGAACAGCTCTTACAACCCTGCGGTTTTCAAGTTTCTTTTACAGCCTGTTGTATGAGAGTTCAGCCAGTAAATTATTTGACTGGTTTTCCTTCTCCCTTCCTTTATTAATTTGCTACCAAAAGAGACACAAAAATAGTCAGAATTTATCCTCATAAAAGCTGAAATTTTGCTCTGAAATGGTAAGCATCTCAGTATTGTATCATTCTCAATGTGTTGGCTCATTACTATTCTTGGCAGTGAGGCTAAGATCACAGGTTAATATTTCTCTCGAATTTCTGTAGAGTGAGTTCAGTTAGGATAACGCAAAAATAAAATATCTATAACTTAACTGGTATTCCTAGGGCTAGGGTTAGAGTCAGGGTTAGAGTTTCATCTCAGTGTGGCATAATAAATGTGTGATGATCACTTGTAGATATTTATTAACAAGTCAGCTGTTCCATTCTTTATCACTCCTGGAGGAGAGGCATTGAATCCTGATGGCCACTGTGTCTCTTATCTCAAGTCCTTCTGTCACTTACTCATATGCCTTGATAGTTGTGTTCTGCTTTGTTATCTGAAGAGGCATGTCCAAGTTCAGTGAACACTGAATTATTACCACTGATCTGTGGGAGCCTGAAAGTTACCCACAGTAGTCAGAGCTAGTACCCTGTGTTCTCTTTAAGGAAAATGGAAGGAAACAGAGGAATTTTCTCTCTTAGTTGCCTGACTTTTCATGGACATTCATTTTAGGATGCCACATGCCATCTTTCATGGTACATTTCCCTGGTCATTGATTATAAAAAGAGAATGTGATGACAATCTGTGGTTAAATGTTTTACCTTCAGACACTCAAATTAAAGCAAGTAAGTTCTACCTTTCAACCTTCATAGAGAATCCACCCACCAAAAGGCTTTGGACATGTGTATAAGCAAATACACACTAGTGTTGTCATAGCATGTGGTGTAAGCTGAAATCTGATTCTGTCTACAATCCCAAATGGAGATCAGTGTGTCCCTATTTCCTCAAAAGGCTTTTGTGTAGAAGGGACCTGACAAAGCAGCTATAGTCATGAAAAAAATTTCTAGTCTATCCACATATTCTCAGAACAGTACGAGTGCCATCAAACACAGAGTTTATGTGTTCTGGTTCAGAGTTTATTGTAGCTAAAAAGTGGATGAAGAGGGTTTCCTTCCCTGGCCTATGGATGACCACAGCCCAGCCAAAATAAGAAAATCTTTTCTCCCTGGCAAAGGAAGGAATTTAGTTCTTGAAGGCAGATGTTGAAATGCTTATAGTCTCAATCACCATAGCTATTTGGTCCAGTGCAGGTGAGTCAGAGACCTTAAAAGGCCGACACTTCTCACAGCTCACAAATTCTGCTTGGAGAGAGAGTAAGAAGCGATCCAGTGAACACAGTTCAGCAATGGGTAAAAATGCAGAATCCAAAAAGAGAAGAGCAAAAAAGGACCTTGTAGAAATACTTGAAATCCTAAATAATAATTTCCCCTTTTTTCTTAAAAAGCAACAAATTCTCTCATACCTTTACAAAGAAGGCAAAAAATATTTCTGTAGAAGTAGTACCTACAGGTTCTGGCCAAGACCCACAGCCCTGGCTGTGCTGGACACTGAATAACATCACCATAACATCTGTCCCAGTAAGCTCCCCTCACCCTCATTGCAGGGAGCTAACTTCGATCCAGAACACGTGTAGATGCATTCATACTATCTGTAGCTAGTAAGCATGTCCAAGAGAGTCAAGTGGTGTGCCAGCAAACATGGCTATAGGAACTTTGGATGAGGGTATGCTCCAGCTGCCCAGGAAGGTGTGCTCCAGCTTTGGTTCTTCAAGTCTTTTGGCTTAATCTTAACTTTGAACACATCAACACCTTCCTACCGCACCCTGGCAATCAGTTTGCACAGTCAAAGTTATACAGGTGGATGTATCTGTGCAGGTCTTGCCCTGAGAAAATGCATAAGGCAAAGTGGAAAGAGGCAATGAAATGCATCCCCTCTTACCCTTGTATTCCCCATTTGTACTTTTAATGTAAAGGATATTTTCAGCAAACTGTATGAGCATATTCACACAAACGTAGATTGACGTGCCTGTGTTGTGTGTTGGGAAGAAAGCATTTTGAGAATCAGAAAGCCACCATCTGTACATGATCTTCAATACTTGCAGACCATCTTGTGGTATTCTGCTGAAAGCTTTCAGCAGCATGAGAAGGATTTTTGAGTATAGTTACAGCTTCATAAAGGCTTCTCCTTGGTGGACGTTCACCAAGCTAGACCCAGAAGCTCTTTAAATTTCTTTTCTGCAAGTGGATTCCAACACTGCTGTTTTAATTCATCTCTCAGCTACATTTATGAGTCATGAGACTTAGATATCTCTTCTTGGAAGAAATGAGTCCTCACAGTTCAGCTGCTGCAGGACAAGAGACTCTTCACCCTTGTGCAGCGTCTCTAGCAGCCCCTTGCCCCTAGCTCAAAGCTTGTGAGCATTTGGGCGTTCCATTTTCTCACTGCTGTCACCTGTGGCAAGTGAGACAAAGAGTCACACAGACTTGTAGTCACTCCAAAAATAATTTCTTTTTATTTTGACTAAAGGAAATATTGGAAGAACTGTGTAAAAGCAAAAGGCAAAAGCCAAGTGCTATCCTTCCAATTCAACCTTTTATTATATGATGGTGTGGTGTACATTCAAGGATGGATAAAGAAGGAATGAGGAGACTTGCTCTATGATGAATAAAGGCACCAAATCAGTTCACAAACACAAAAACTGGACCATTTTCAAAAAAGTCAGGTGCACAGTGAGTGGAAGCTTTTCCAAGTGTCGTGCTTATAGAGCAGCCAGCAGATGTTGTACCTCTATGTCTGAGCAACCAGCTGTCTTCTCATCAGTATTAAGTGTTCAGCTGACATTAAAGGGACATACAGATTAAAACTGAGAGCTCAGAAAACTGAGCAGCTTTTTTGAAGTTTGCCATGTCTACAAATTATTGCAAATGCTTCTTTTTTTCTTTAACAAAGGTGTTAATGAATACTTTAAAAATGGGAAGAACAATCACACACACAAAAAAAGTTCAGTAATAACATATAAATAATCTTAAGCAACAAATGTGGAAAACACATATGAAAATGACATCATAATATTTCAAGAGATTAGTATAAAAATTACGGGAAAGAGACAGAAGTGGCTGCCAAAGGCCTCTGAATAGACTCCTATTAACCTCTTGCCCTTCTTAGATTTTGTGACCTGCTTTGTAAAGTAGTTAGGGATTTGCATAAAATATCTGACAGCTAAAAACAAAAATGATATCACTTTTACAATACAAATATAGAGATTATTTGGTATAATATGACATAGATCAAAGAGCATTGAGGTTCAGATACTCAGTCTGACTCAACCCTGACTCCATACAATGTGGGAAGTCAGATGTTGTTGTTCCTATTACTTCCCTGAGTCTCCTTTCCATCTAAAGAAAACCGAGATACATGAAAAAGGGGAGGCAACAGGTCCCCTGGTGTAAGCAATCAGTGACTATTAATACTGGATTTAACTTTGAATGCATCTGCAACACAGTTTTGATATCAAGGCAAAGAAAAATGGAAGCCCTACTTTCATGGACTTCAAATATCTTTGCAAATGTTAGTATATTCTTATTTTTAAGGAATGAAATGAACCCCTCTTTCAAGAACTGAACCAGTAGATTGACTTTTAGACGACTAGGCTAACTTTTAAATTACAAGAATTAGGTGAAAAGAATTTCACTGTAAGAGTGAAGTTTGGTTCAAAGCTTCTTTTATTTTATATTAGGAGGAGATAAAGGCTGAGACAAGGTGAGCAACTCTGAAAGCAGAAGTGTTCCAGGGGTAATGGGCTGTAGAGAAAAAGGTGAGCAGCTGGAGGGAAAACTGAACAAACTTGCGTCCTGCAAATAATCTAACGTGGATTCTGCATGAATTGGATTTGAGTACCAGTATCTTAGTCAAATGTTGTCCTTTTTCTCTAGCTAAATGCAGATAAGAAATTTGGAACTGTAATAAGTTTCTGGTGCTGACTGCAACATCCTATATACGTCCTTCATTCTTCCATTTGTACAGGTAACAGAAACATGGCATCTGAACTTATACCCTACTTTTGATCAGTAGGTGTATTTAGGGAAAATAATATACAGACCATTACTTTTCAGTGCAAAGTTTCCAGTGCAAATGCCTAACCCTACTTGCAGAAGGCTTCTCCTTTATGTTTGCCTTGTCTTATGCTCCTTGAAATGACCTGTGGAATCCCAGAGATGCTCAGAGCATGGACAGAAAACTAGAAATTTAGAGGGTTCCTTTCCCTCTTCCCATAGTTAGCAGCTTAGGGACTTGCTGGACTAAAGGCTGTACCTTTACCACCGTACGTAACGGTTCCTGTCGCCTGTTAATTTCTGTTATCCCTCTCCATCAGTTTGTCCTTGAACTCCACATTTATTCTCTGCGCTTTTTGATCCCTCATCAAATATATCCTTGTCTTCATTGTCAAGGACTTTACTAGCATACTTGCACTACACTGTTATCCATCAATCTCTATAAAGATGCTGATTCCAGTCATCAATCTGTTGCATTTCCCAATGTATCCCTTTGGCACTTCCTCTCCTGCAACCATCACACATGGGAGAATACCCATATATTTATGCAGTGAATGCATTGTGCTTTTCAAAGCTTTCCAGAAAAAATCTTTTCCTAATGCTGCAGGTGTTCTGGAAGTACTGTCACCCCCATGCTGACCAATAATGACTTCTCAGTTCTCTCTGCGTTTTTGTGTCTGCTTGTTTGTATCTACCCAAATGTTGTCTCGTATACTTGAATTGTAAGGTTTACTGGGACCCTGTCTTCTTTACACAATTCCTAGTGCCTTGCAGCCTTGATCAGTGAGTAGTGCTTCCAAGTGTGACAGGAAATACAGGCAAGGATTCTGACAAAAAAAATAGAAGTTCTCACTGTTCTTCTGATATTTGCAGTGCTGGTATTTGCTAAACTTTTTGGTGTTTGAGACAGGGAGGATGACTCCTTCAGAAAAGTAGGCAAAAAATCACCTGCAGGATTTAAGCATAGTTTGGATGCAAGAAACTAAAAGACAAATTTCGATCTAAAGATGATACTCAGTTTATAACTCTGCTTGACAGTTGGAAGAATCATGCTGTCTATAATGATTACAAAGGGTATATGAAAAACAAAATCTTTTGTTGGGTAGATAGCAGAGCATAGTGGTACATATGGGTTATGAGAATCACTTCTCTTTCAAGCTCTCTTGCTTAAAAGTGAGGAAGGGAAAGAAAAGATTCATAGCACTGCAACTTGCCAGGCTGCCTGTGTTTGCATGGACAATGGGCTGTACATCAGTCCCTTTGCCCATTTGGGGAATGTAAGAGGCTCAGAAGTCCAGGCCCAGAACACCGATCTCATGAAGGGACCTAATAATAACTAATGTAAAAGTACACTGTTATGTACTGAAGATGATCCTGTAGTCCCTAAATTCCAGCACTGACAGCTACTGTTTTTGTAGAACATGTCTGTGGCACGCTGCCAAGGGACAGTGAGAACCTTTCAGAGGCAGATTTTTGCCCACAGCAGATGGAAGTAACAGCTTTTAGTTGCAAACAGAAACCTAACAACAGCAAGAAAGGACACAAACTTGTAGAAATAGTGACACAGACAAAGCTGATGATGCTTTTAAAGCAGATGTATACTATTAATACCTTGTGAATGGAATGTGCAATGAGCAGTGAAGGACCAAGAATCTTCTTATGAAGTGCAAGTCAATTATCTCTGCATATATCTTCTTATTTCAGTCAATGGTATCTAGTCTTAATATCCACTGTTAAGTACTTGTATTGTATTTCACAGCTCTTACATTGAACTATACAAACATACTGTATTTCCAGAAATGCTTCATATTCATCTTATGTTCTACTGTGAAGTTAAGTTCTTACAATCCTTGTGCAACATAACAAAAAGATTTGTAACTTTGTTAGTGAACTCAGCAAAGAAAGAAAGAAAAATACATTGTAGGTCTCTTTGGCCTTTTTGTTTGTTTGTTTACCACTTACCTTTTAGATTAAGTAGAGGTTAAAATAAAAGAGGGAGGTTAAGTATGTGAAGGAAGCACCCTTTCTCTTGGAAATGAGTGAGATACAGATGTTAGTGCTGGAGCTATAAAACATTTTTTTAGCCTTCCCTGTATGTTCCATATACACTTCATACATACAAAGTGCCAGGGCCATTATGCCACGTCTTTTCAAGTAACAATGTTTACTACAGACATATCTAGCCAATCTTATCAAAGAGCCCTGAGTCCTACAGCTCCTGTGCATAACCTCACAGAGAAGACTGATAGTGAGCCTTGCAGAGAGATTCTTGGGCTTTCCAGGAACAACTCATGCCACGTTTATGTCCTTCATATGACTACCATATGAAGCAAGCAAGTACATGAGCAGCTTTTGGGACATTCAAAGAGGTTTGCACTGAAGAAAGCATTGCATTCAGCTGTCCCAACTATCTGGTGTGTTTCTGTGTGGGCAAACTGGTTCATAATTTCCCCCTACCAACACAGTTACCAGAGATATGTGTGTGGTTCCTCTGGCTTCGGAAAACCCCAGGCATCTGGGTATGTGCCAAATTCCTGAAGTTTAAGTATCTTAGCAGCAGCAGGAATGGATCTTTGTCTGGCCTGATAAGTGTCTAATTTAGGATGAACTTGGTAGCTCTCCAGGCCCCAGTAACTCTAAGGACTTGATCTCCATTGCTTGAAATGGAAGTTTAGGAATGTGGCTCACAAGCAGTTACCTACATTTAATAGCTAAATTTAGATGTCTGCAATCTGGAGCTGCATTGCACTCCATATTTCCCATTACAGCTCATGACCTGGCAAAAATACTCATCCAGAAGCATCTTCTGAAACTCTTTGACCTCTTTTATTTCCACTTTTTCCACTACTCTGAAACAGTCCTCACACACCTCCACAATTAGGTCATCTTTGTCCTTTGTCACTTTGACCTTTAATTCTGAGTCTTTTTACTCAGACTGAATAGTCTAAGTACCTTTTTATAATAGACATGAGACCTGACAAGTCCAAAAAAACCAAAAATTCTGTGCCCAGGTTCTGCACACATGAGATGTTTGCAGGTTAATGTATCAGTGTCTTTTGCATCTTTGATATCCTGAAATCACTAGAGAGTAGTTAAGATTAATCTTACAGCTGGTAAACAAATCTAAGAAGACTTATGCCCTCAAGAAAACTGCTGTGCTAGTGGATTCTGGCTCAACAGGACTAAACCCAGGGTTGAACAGTCAAGGAAATACATGAGGAAACACAGACAGAAGAACTAACAACCTCAAGTATCTATTAGACTTGAGGAACAGTATTTTTTCCTGTCAAATATTTACTATCGTGATATGACTCAGTAATGTTTTTGCCTTGAAATAATGCAATGCTTTTGAAAAGTGGCTAAGTCACTTGGGTAATCACGATGAATTGTAACAGGTAATCAGCTTTAATAAACTAGCCTAAGAGGAAAGGAAGTAGATCCCCCACTTTGAGAAAGGAAAGACTTGAGATGTCAGCCTTGAACCACAGGTATCTGAATGATAGTTAAGCCAAAAATCCGTGGCAATTCTTTTTCCATGGTGAATTTGATAAAAGTGCTTTTGAACTTGATAAATACCGGGTGGATTAAGACTTTGTGTGCACAGCTGCAAATGGAAGGCATCAAATTTTATCTCAAAAGAACGGCATTCAGTTTGCTGACTTTCCTAACCACCAAACTCCTATCTGCTCTGAAGCATTATAAACGCTCTTCCAGAAAAAACAAGAGTGATTAATTTTTAATTCCCAATGCTTTCTTTCCCCCTTACACAGCTTCTTTGTAGAGAGAGACAGTTCCGAATGCCTGAGCAGAAGTGGTAGCCTATTAAATCCTTTTTAGGCTGTTACAACCTTAAAATGTGCCGCTTCAGTTGCCAGAACAGAGGCAGGAACAGTTACTAGAGGCCTCAGGGAGATGACTTTTTGTCTGTGAAAGGGAAATCTTTCTGCTTCTTGTGACAGAAGAACTGATAAGTGGCTGGATGGGGAGTGCGAGCAACAGCAATGGAAAGTGGACGCATACCATGCCAATATATCTCAGAGACCAGATGGAGTTTTTACTGAGCAAAATGTATATTTTATTACTCCCTAGGAGTGGATCAAATAGGTTCAGATAATCTGGTTTCCACATAACGGGAGGAAGCCTTCAGAGCCACTTAGAAGGCAGTGCCTTAAAAGACTTTTTTACAGCAGGTAACTTGCCAGCTGACAACTAGGATGAAGGCAGCTTACGGGCTAATTCTTTGGTCCTCTGCCATCACCTGCGGAAACTACTCACCTGCTTATGGCACATGTAGGATATTATATGGAAATGCACAGCAATCTGATAAAAGTGTGCAAGGCTTGGTGCCCAGCTGTGGTGCCTGCTCCACTGCAAGGTGTTCCCCCACGTTCAACACAGTGCTGAGATTCTCTTTGCAAAAGAAAACAACAGAGCAGGGGCCAAGGCATGATTTGCAGTGGGACAAACAAGTACTCAAGAGAAAAGAAGGAGACAGTGGGGATGCAAAGTTTAGAGGTGCTAGCCTGAAGGTGTATATAATTATAGAAGGGAGAAAATTAGAGGAATGTCCTGGAGTCCTTATTTGCAGAGTCAGGGTACCTGAAGAGAGCTTTTAGCCCTCCTTCCCCTGCAAGGTGTTGGAGAGGTAGGTTAGCATGGTAGATCAACCAAGACTGCAGGCTGGAGATGATACACCATGGTATTGCACCCTCACTTGAGCTCTGCATCTCTAGCCAAGTTTTGGCCTCAGCAGCTCAAGACACTCCAGCTCATTATCAATCTGCCGCTCATTCCCCTCACCACCATACCAGGCGTTGCCATGATTAGTCCTTGCTAAGGTGTCTGTTTTTTGCAGCACACATCTTCTCTTTTTCCTCCATCAGGGTCCTGCCTGGATAGATTTTGGTGAAGTGCAGGCTGTGTCTGCCTTACTACCAGAGGCAGCAGCCACTTCTTGTGCAGGGAGAGCAGGAGCAGAAGGGCCACTGTGGACAGCCTCAGTGTGTGGCAGGGGAGGCTGGATCCAACTGGCTCCAGCTGCTGATCCGCAGGGTGGTCAGCAAGGGAAGGGGCCCAAGAGTGGGCAGGTGAGGAGGGAGAGGAAAGGCTCTGGAGCAGCAGAGCACCAGCAGGATGTTGTCAGGGCAGTGAGACGTTCCCCTAACTGTATGGGCATGCAGAGACCTCTCCACTCACTGAGAGTTTTATCTTACTTTAATCTGTGGATGAGACTTGGTGTTGGTGTGAGACACTGGAAGACGGCAGGAGAGCAGAGTGTAGGAAGGGTAGGCTGTATGGGGTAGCAACACTGGCATGGGCTGCCTGAACTCTTTAATGAGAACCTATAGGTGACAGCAGGAGCTCAGGGGCAGAAGGGCTACCTGCCCCCCTTTCTCCCTGGCCACGCTTCCTCTTTCTTGACATTTGGCAACCCTAGTTCTGCAGAGCCATCTGTCAAGGCTCTCTTTCCCACATTCCCATGCAAAATTCACACCCTTCCTGATCTTTGCTGTTCCTGCATTAACTGCTCTTCATGAAAATGTGCTATTAGGAGAACAGGATTCATTGACATGGCATGCCTTTCTGGAGTAGATGTTAACAATAATAAAGGACAGAAAATGGAAATGTATGTTTGAAAAGTTTGTATTTGACATGAAAAAACAAGCTTCTTTGTGGAAAACCACTGGCCAAATGAAGTAACTTAAAACTGACGTAGGTTATTTGGGGCTTATCTGTTGTAGGCGCTTGGAAGATCTCTCTCTCGAGAGGCGGAGAGTACAGAAGAGGCAGGCACAGGGCAGAGTGAAAGGAGGTGCTTGTGTTAGCAGATAAAATCGCATGGCACAAGCAACAAGGCTGGAATAAAGCATCATCCATATTGTGTATGTAGTGATCTTGTCCCCTCAGTGGTTGGTGAGCTGAGTGATCTGTGCAGGCGGCCTGGTAATGTTGCCAGTAGTGGCAACACTTGTCTGTCAAAAATAGGTACCATTTAAATTATCATGATAGAATTAAAGCAATAAAATGTCTCTGATATCTCAACTTCTTAAAATGTCTGTAGTTACACTTGTGCAAAGATGCTTTCTACTGGGATAGTTATCCCTATACAGCAAGGAAAATCATTATTCTGATGTGTCATGTTTATAATGACATAGTTAAATCCACTCTCTTACCTTATTTTGGCTTTTATTTTAAATGACCTTCTTCACCCCCAATGGGATTAATTATACCAGTAAAACTTGTAAAGCTGGCCTTGGCTTGAAGAAAATTAATTGCTGCTGCCCATACATATATACAGCTGTGGCAACAAGAAGAAGAAATAATACACATGCATAGATACTGACTTCTGAGTAGAGGGCAATGAAAACATCTCCAGTACATGTGTTTAAAAAAACATCTGTATATTGAAGAGCAGTCGTATCAAAGGCTAGAGTATATTTTCCATATACAGTACCTCAGGAATATGTAACATGAACAACTCTCACAGGGAGGAAAGAGAATCACAGCTTTTTCCTTTGGGTAACAAAATTATGCACAACTCCAGAAGCAACTGAAGCCCAGACATCACCTGTGGCATTACAGCACTCTGAGACTGACTATAGACGCAAGGCCTAGGGGAGCTGTGGGAAAAGCAACTACAAAGCCTCCAGAAAAAGCATGGGGACGCAACTGCTAAAGCTGATATGCTGGATCTGTGAGGTGACTAGCAATATATCCTAGGAAAAAAAAAAGGGGGAAGCAAGGTACCCAAAAGAGGAACCTTTCAGCATTCAAATCCCTTTGTGGATATAGCATGTACTCTTCTTCTAGCAGTCATGTTCAATATATACTATGTGTTTAAGGTAAAACAAATTTATCTTTTACAAATCTGTTCATCATTCTGACTATCCCTGTCTCTCTTGAATGCATATAAAGCCGAGTTTTGAGCAAGGGGTTGACTTTTGTGTATGTAGAATGGATAAGACAATACCTAAGCAAAGCCTCTGGGCTCAGCTACCACACAATTAAAATATCATATAGCTATTGAACAGTAAAAAAAAAGATACAAATGAGCAGTATATTTCAGGCAGTGTTCTAAATTGTGTAAATTAATGGACTTGGCAAATGTCACCGTTTGTCACCAAAGGACAGAGCAAAAACAGTTTTATGGAAAACTGAGTAACTCCATTCTATTTACTTTCTTAGAGCATTGTTATTCCCTGTTGAAAAACAGACCATTTGTTTCAACTTTGTAGGTGATGCTTAAGCAAGTTTACATGCATTTGTTTGCACTAGGTATCAGCAACCTGTTTGGACAAGTTGAGTGAGCCCCCAAAACTCCTCTTCGCTCCTACTGCACTACATAGATCATTCTTATTGTCTCTTCTAAGGAGAAGACAAAACAGAAATGTTCTCTTTATTGCTTCCTTGATATCTGGGTTGGGTTTTGTTTACCATTAATACTCAGCAAAAAGAAAAAACCTTACACTTTACTTTGGATAAAACAAAACTTATCCAGTGGAGCATGGGGCTTTACAAATATTATACTGATTATGTCTAGAACTGATAGTGTCTGTACTGCCCTAGTAAAAATCTAAAGTGTTACAGAAGATACACGGACTAACTTATTACAGAGTGTTTAATCAGGTGTGGGGATATTTCTTCTCATTCACAGTATCCTTGCCCTTTCTCAGTTTATGTGATGTGCCTGTTTAATAAACCTTACAGGCAAACCAAAGCATGTCAATGTGCCTTTGTAACGGATTATTGTTAATTGCCTGCTGCCATCCTTTCTCTTGAATACGAAAATGCACAGAAGCGTAGTGGCAGGAATAGTTATTATAGCTTCAGGTGTTCTTAGTCTCTTTCTAGTTTCTTTGTAGCCTAGAGATATCAAAACTAACAGACTAAAATTTACAACATATAAAATCACATTTTGTCCTATACTAAGAGTTACATAGTATTTGGTGTGTGAAGCATGCTCATGCCACACACTTTAATGGCAGTAAATAGCACTGCTAAGAAAATCTGCAGGGCTGGCCCCCTTTTTATCCTAACTCATACACCATTAATGTCTTCTCTATTACTGCTATCAATTCTAATTCCTACAGTTCAGCTAAGTAAACATTCAAATGAAGTTAAGACTTTCCACTTTTTCATCTTTTTCACAATGAAAACTGTTTCTGGATTCTCATTTCAAAAACAAAGAGATCTTTGGTCCTGTTTTATGGGCAGTTTCAATTAAAGATACTGACTACTTCTAGGTTCTTCCATTCTCCCACTCCACTTGCATAAACTTACTGTTGCAGTTGTTAACATAGATATGTTTACAATATTTATGATATTAAATGGTGATTCCAGTAGAGGCTGACAATTATTTGAATGGAGAGAATGTAACCAAAGGGTGTTGCATTTTCTGCAAGCTCTGCTGTTGCCACCTGCTGTCCACGCTCACCTTAGAATGGCTTGGGTAGGCAAAGTTGCACAACAGCTACCAAATGGATGGCAAGGACTCAAATGCTGAGAGACTACCAAGTGACCAGAGAAGCAAAAAGCAAAAATGATGTGAACAAAGATTCACCAGGAACCTGCAGAAGAAACCACAAAATGGTCCAGTGATCGTTATTTTGGGGTCTCTGCCTAGGGATATCTAGCTCACAGTCCATACCTCATCCTATCTAGGTATATATGTTCTGTTCCCAGCAAGCATCAGCTGTCAGCGACTGCTGCCATCTACTACTAAGTCAAACCTCCAAGCTCCTGCCTACATTGATGGGAGTAAGGCATTCTCAAAGGGCCATGGAGGGCCAGCCTTTCTTTGTGTAGCAAGGGACGAAGAGGTTGCAGTAATTATTCCACTGAGAAGGACGTTATTTTGTGCTGACAGTGCAGCTAGAAAAGGGTTAAAATGCTGGAAATGAAGTCTGAGAACGAAACCTAGGGAAAGAGAGGCAAGGCGCTGAGAAAGAAGTAGGGCCCAGTAATAGAGCCAGAAGCAATGAGGCTGGAAGGGAACTCTGGGAACAGAGGGCACTGTCAGCAAGTTTGCTGAGGATACTAAACTGAGGAGAGCGGCTGACACACCAGAAGGCTGTGCTGCCATTCAACAAGACCTGGACAGGCTGGAGGGTTGGGTGAGGAGAAATCTAACGAAATTCAACAAGGGCAAGTGTAGAGTCTTGCATCTGGGAAAGAATAACCCCAGGTACCAGTACAGGTTGGGGAATGAACAGAGAGTAGTGTAGGGGAAAGGGATCTGGGGGTTCATGACGTTCAACAATCTGATAAACACTTTTGTCTGGGTTAAAACTCATGTAAAGACTAAACATGATTGGCTGTTGAACCTACCTTTCGGGTTGCCACACAGATAATCAGGTAAAGGCAATACTTGTGCTGGCTGAATATAGGGCAAATGTTACTGACCTGGTATTGCCTTTAGAATTGTACCAGATACCAGGATCTATCAAACATTTCAGTAAACAATACCTGACAGTGAACTTGTCAGGGATCCAAGTTCCTGCACTGGTACCTGGGTTACTGTTCAATCTGGGTTACTAAACACTCAGGTTGTCTGTCTGCCAGTTTGCAGACAGCACAGCTGTTTTATTGGGTCCTTCTGAAGGGCACAGATCTCTTCTGCTTGGGTTTGATCCTGGTAAAAGAAGCTGGTCTGTTTGACCACAGCTTACATCTAACACAAAACAGCAAAGGAAAATGTTGTCTGTCCTCACCCCTTCAAAATACTGTGATTGAAACACTGATGTTTTACTGCTGCAGTTAGGTGAGAAGCTTTTATGAATTAGTAAAAACTCTCTTGCTTGAAATGCCCGGGAGTCTAGAGCAGAAATTACAGCTGGTTTGAGCTTTAATGTTTCAAATTTCTCATGCATATAATCACATTAGTTTTTTTTCCTGGGCAATGCTGTACTTTGATTTATTGCCCAGATTAAGCTGGTGCCATAGGACTAGAGGCGAACATCAGCCGGTATTCCCACCATCTATGGTGTGTTTTAAAGAAAATATTACAGGAATACTGCTCCAAAACGATGTTTCTGAGCTAGAAATAGCAGCTTAGAAATTAATTGCACTCGTAAATGAGGGGTTTGCTCAGGAGCACCTGGCGAGGAGAGGGATGTGAAGAGCTTTTTTAAATGCCGGGAGGGATAAACGGCAATTCCAAGCTGGTTTTAATTGCTGCCAATAAAAAAAAAAAAAAAAAAAAAAAAAAGAAGGAAAAAAAAAGAAGAAGAAGAAAGAAAAGGAAAAGAAAAAAAGCCAAAGGGCCGGGCAGGCAACCCTGAAACGCTGTGCCGACCAGGCCGTGCTGGGCGCTCCCTCTCTTCTCCCCTCCCGCGCCGGGTCCTGCCACGCAGCCGCCCGGCCCGCGCTGCTCACAGGGGCGCACCTTGCGCGCCCGTCCCCGCTACTCGCCCCGCCGCCCGAGGACCGCAGGAGGCCCGCGGGCGCCAGGCCCAACGCCGCCGCCACCAAAGGCCGCAGTAGCCTCGCCCGGCTCCGAGGACAACCGGCACCTCACCTCAGCGCGGCCGCGGCCCGCCCGCGCGGGCGCCGCGCCGCCATTGGCTGCCGCCGGGGGGTGGCGGGGCGGCCGCGGCGCACCGCGGGGAGGTGCGGAACGGTGCCGGGCGGGCGTACCCCGCGTAGGCCCGGCCCGGCCCGGCGCGGAGCCGGAAGCCGCGCCGATGAATTGGGTGCGCCGCTTGTCGAGGGGTGTCGGGAGCCCCGCGCTGTGGCTAGGTAAGAGAAGAGCGTGGAACAGCGCGCCGCGGGGTCTGGCTCGGCCGCAGCCCCTGTCTTCTCCCCCGGGAGGATGTGGGGACGGGGCACCGTCGCCACCGGAGCCCTGGCCGCGTTGGCCTTGGCTGCGGCCCTCTGGCTGCGGTGCGATGAAGGTATAAACCTCTCTGCGGGGCTCTGGCTGGGACGGGTTGGGGCCCGCCCCTGAGGGGAGGCGGAGGCGGGCCGCGCCGGGTGGGTGCCGGGGGCTGCCTGTGGCAGGCTTGCCCGGTGCCGAGCGCTGCCCTCCGAGGGGGCCGCGGAAGCCCGGGAGCGGGTGTTGCCCAAGGAAAACAAGGCCGCCCGGCGGAGGCCTTGGCCGTATCGCCATGCTGGGGGGCTGGGCAGGGGCGTGAGAGGGGCGGCGGCGGCGGGCCCCGTGACGGAGTGGTGGGCTTGGCGCCCCCGTCCCGCAGCTCGCATCAGAGAGGGGTTTCGGAGCAAAACCGTAGCGAAAGGGCAGGGGCCGTCGCGGCGTGTGGGCGGCGGTAGGGCCCGGGGGCGGCGCGGTGCAGTCAAACCCACCCCCGCATGCAGCGTGGGGCCTGCCGGGCCGCCCACCTGCCTCGCGAAGAGATGACTTGGGGGCGGGAAGGGCGGACAAGCCTAACCACCAGCACTTTGGCAAGGGTCCGCCAAGGGCAGGGGCTGCCCGATGCAGCGGAAGCCTCCAGGAAACCTCGTCTCTAGCAGCCGCAGCGTAGGCTTTTGTGGCGAACCTCAGGGGCTAGCCGAGCCGCTGGCGCCCGGCCTCCTCCGCGCCGCGGGGACCGCTCCCGTGTGCGCCGATGCAGGCGTGCGGGATCCTGGCTGCCTGCCGGCCCCGGGGCCATGCGACACGGGGCGGCCCTGGGGAGGGGACAGGCATGCTGTTGCCCGTGCTGGCGCATCACGACGGTGCGCTGGGGCGAGGTAGGGCGCCGAGCCGCAGCGCCCTGTGCGTGCGTGCTTGTGTGTGTGTGTGTGTGTGTGTGTGTGTTTGCAGAGAGCGCGCTCCACTGCGGCGGGGAGGGAGGGAGGAGGGAAGGGAGGAGGGGAAGAGGGAGGGAGGGAGGCGCACTGTGATGAGCAGGGCCTCCAAGTCCAGCCAGCGCCGTCGTCCTGCCGCTCCGGAGGAGCCCGGGGCGGGGGAGCGGCCGCGCACGGGTGACTGCCTGAACGGGGTGGCGGCGCGTCCTGCCCCGGGGGAGGGGTCCGCGGCTCCGCGCCAGGAGCCCGGTTGTGTATTTTTTATTTATCGTTTTCGGAAGGCGGGCGAGCCGGGGTGGGAGGTGGAAGGTGTTGGTTTGTGGGTTTGTTTGGTTTTTTTTAAAACAACAAAACAAAACATACCCCGCTCCTTCCCCCTCCCTTTTTTGCAGGTGCCTGCAGCGCAAAGCGGCGCCTGGAAAGTTTTGTTCGCGTGCGGGCTGCGAGCGGCTGCGGCCCGGGCTGGGATGCGGGGCCCAGGGCCCGGCTGCCCGGCGCTCCCCGCCGCACCGTGTCTGCCGCGGCCGGGGCTGGCGTAGGCGCCCCCTGGGAGAGCCGAGTGCGGGCATTAAACCCCCCTCCTTCCCTCCCTCCTCCCCGCCGCCCTCCTCCGCCCCCCTCCGTCCCTCCCTCGCTCTCCCCCTCCCTCCGTCTCTCCCTCCCTCCCTCTCCCCGGTGCGCGGCCATTGCAGTGACCCCGGCCGGCCAAGGATGATCACGAACACGCGGGGTTTCCTGTGGTCGGACCTGGAGACGCGGGCGCTGCTGGAGATCTGGGGGGAGGCGGACGTGCAGTCGGCGCTGGACGGCAACTTTCGGAACAGCCATGTGTACCGGGACGTGGCCTGTCGCCTGGCCGAGCTGGGCTTCGAGCGCACCCCTGAGCAGTGCCGCATCCGCATCAAGGGCCTCAAGCGCCAGTACTACCAGGCCCGGGACGGGCTGAAGAAGAATGGGCACGCCCGCAAGATATGCAAGTACTACGACGAGATGGACCGGATCCTCAGCTGCCGGGGGGGTGCTGACGGCGCCCCGGAGCCCTTGGCCCCGCCGCCTGACGGCCCGCAGCCGGCGGGGCCGCTGGCCGGGCCGCCCACGCCGGGCACACCGCACAACAGCCGGGAGGTGGACGCCGAGCTGGACGAAGACGCCGATCTGGAGTCCCCCCGCGACAACTTCACCGAGGACTCCGGGGAGTGCTCCTCCTATGCCGACCACCCCATCAAGGTGGAGTGCCCCCCCTTCGCCATCCCTGTGCCGCCGGGCGACGGTGAGTAGCTGGCGGGCTCCCGGCTCCGGGTGCCCTCCGCTCATCCCCGCGGGCTACACGGCCCCCCCACCGCCTCGGGCTCCCGCAGCCCAGCTGCCGGTTCTGCGCTCCAGCTTTCCTGCTTCTAGTGGCTTCTGCTTTACCCTCCTCCCTCCCGCCCTGTCCTCTGCGCTCTGAAATCCGCCAGTGCCCCCTGCACCTTGCTTGTCCCCGAGAGCTTTACCCCCTGCCCCAACCCGCGAGCACTGCCAAGAAGGGGAGCGGGCTGCCGCGGGGGCGGGAAATGCTGCAAATCGGGTAGGGGGAGCTGCTGGTGGCCGGAGACCGTAGAGAGTTTTTTTTATCAGTGTTTATCAATAGGAAACTAGCGCAGAGATTATCAAGACAAAGTGTCAGGTAGCGCTGTACAAGAAAATAGGCATCCTTCTCGCTGGAGGATTTTCCCGTTGCCTGCAGACTATGTGCAGTTTTGTTAATCGGTATTAAAACGGTGATGACGATAATACCTGCAAAATCTGCTTATTGTTGCAGATGGGCCAAAAAGCTAGGGGAGAGCTTTTACATAATTAATTGCTTGAGTTGTTGTTTGAGAAACACTGCTGTGAACTTGAGCGGGCTTGCGGACAGAAGCAGCTCTGAGATAAAGCCTGCCGTTTCCTTGCTCGTTCTTTACCCTCAGCTCTGTGTTTGTGTTGTTGGGTGCAGTGTTATACGTTTGTTTTAAATCTACATTAATGCCGTGGTTTTAGTACAAACATGAACCTGTCTTCAGAAGTTGACATCACTGAGGAATCAGCCAATTGGTCGACTTTAACCAACCTTCTTTTTACACATAAACCCCATCAAAGAGTTGTTTACACTAATGTTCTTTTGAAATGCAAATCCAGAATGCCAACAGACTGAAACTCAATTTAGATTAATGTAATTACCTGCAATACACAAATGAGGCTATACTATTTAATAGCCTTCACTTAAACCTTTTTAGAAGATCAAAAAGACTCCTATTGTTGAAGTTTAGTACTACAGCAATTAAAAGATGCCTCGGTGTGATTTTTTGAGTTACCTTTATAACTGCAGAAGTGTGTGGTTTTGCGTGGGTACTGTGGAATAAGACTACCTTCGATAATCACAGTTTGCATCAAGAAAGCATAACAACTTTGGGATGAGTTAGGTGCATGTCTCATGGAGATTTTTGGATGCTTTCTTCTTTGAAAAGGATTTTCCTTCAGAAAAGTAATTGTCTCTCTTCTTGTTTTAGGCTTTAAAGAAATCAGTGCTCCAACTATGACCCCACCTCTCAGTCAGCCCAAAAGATCAAAAAAACGCCATGCAAATTTAACGTTGGATAAAATGATGGAAAAATTCCTGCAGCAGAGTGTGGATACAGAAGAGAAATTTTACAGATATGAAGAGCAGAGGCTCAAAATTGAGGACAAACGACGGGAAGCTGAGCATGCTCGAGAGCTTCAGATGTTACAGATGTTGGGACAGATGTTAGCAGGAATTTCTTCTACGATATCGCAAAGGTCACAGTCTATACCGACGAGCCCACCTCAGAGAGCGAACCATCGTTCGTATGGGGATAACTTTAATTATAATGCTATGACAGCAGCACTTTCTCCACCGATAGGTACTTCCTTCTATGGCATAAGTAAAAGCTAGGGTTGTTTTTTTTTTTTTAAACTTCTGTGTGAAAGCACTGGTAGTAAGCAGCTTTTGAAAATAAAAGCTAATTGGAATTATTTGATATTGTCTGTCTGATGTAAAATGAAGTGAAAACATCATTCATATCATAGTACCGATTATTTAATATAGATTCATTAGTTATAACAAGTTCTAATGAGCGAAATCACGCCGTTCAAAGCTTATAATTGTTGGGGAATTCGTTCCACATTCACCTCTGCATAAGGTGAAGTTAGGAGAAGTTTTACGTGTAAAAGACAGCACATTTGCAGAAAGCTATCTGGAAACATTAGGTACCTTGTAGCGGAGGTTCTGCTGCTGTTAACAGGCCTAACCTAGTATATGAAGTTAAGGCTGTGCATGTGTTTTTTCAGGGTTGGGAAAAGAGTGGAGTTTTGCCTACACCAAAGTAAGTCAAATGTTCAAATCAGCTTCTTTAAAATAAATTTCTTTAAATAGAAATTCTGAATCTTTTAATTTAACATTTAATATCGTACGGTTGTAGTAGGTGTAATAGAAGATGAAAATATTGGCATATATTTTTCTTCTACACCAGTTCACTTACAAATTCTTTGGGTGTCCGAATTTATTTTAAAGAAAAAAGCAAAGCAATAACTCTAGAATTGGTGTTTGTGCACAGACTTTTCCTTCCGTACCTTAGGCATGGTCCAGAAGCTGATGATAGGATATTAGCATTCGTTGACATACTTCTCGGGATCTGTGCCTCCGTGTTATGTATCTTTATCAGAGTCTCTTTGTACAGGGAGGTGGACTGCATGGGCAAGAGGAAAACGGGTACTCTTATCAGTGCTGAAAACAGTCAGCTAGGGGCTTGGTGGCTGTAGGCTGCCATGTGAAAACAGAACAAGTCTCATTCTGGTTTAATTCTAAATTACGCTGCTGGGAGGACAAAATCGTAGTTCGAAAAGGTGAAAAAAAACACCTAGCCTCAGTGTTGAACAATAATCCAGCACGACAGATCCCAAAGGGCGTTCTCTGGTTCCCGAGAGGATCTTGGAGCCTTTTCAGTTCTACGTTAACGTACTGTGTTTCCCTGTAAAATGCATGTGAGACTGGACGGTTAGGCTGTTTGAGGGTTTAGGCTGGCTGACTTGATTGTGTTTCTTCTTGACCAGATAGTTGGTCTGTAGCATTTGTTGATGGCAGCAGATTTCCATAGATAAATTACATTATCCGTATGAATTCTGTGCTGTAAATGTTGCTTTCACTTTTAAATTAAAAGGAAACCTGGAGTGCTTTAGAAAATCCCTTAGGAAGTTGTCTGAGGTTCTAGACTAGGCTGATAATACGAACAAGGCCTTGTGGTTACTTCTCAAAGGTTTTTCTTTGAAAAGAGTTTCATTATCCTTAAAGACTTGAAACTAAAGTTTTGCCTTTGTTGCTGGGTTTTGTTGATGTACAGTCATATTGCAATGTGCAAAAATGCATTATATATATTAGACTGTAGCAAGAGCAGCTTGGATTCTAATATTTTAATTGGTGAAGGTGTAGCAAAGTGTTTATAATACAGTGTGAAAATAACGCTTCAGGCAGCACATCTCTTAAGGTATTAAGATTTCAGTTGTTTGTAGCTAAATAGGCCTTAGTGTTTCTGTAGGTAAATGGGGCTCTATTCCTTACTTCTCTCTTTTCTCCCTGTTTATAATGCAGTCACTTTATATTTACATACAAACAAAAAACATCAGAAAAGAAGCAGAGGACCTTCTTAACAACATTGCACTTTAAAAGGTTACAAGCTACATGAGTGTGTTTCTTGTGTGGTTGAAAACCAGAGAGTTCACCAAGTGTGATTTGAAGAAAATAATCAGCCCTGTTTCCAGAGGAGATGAGCGTTTTGTTCTCCTCTGGGTCACTGCAATGCTATTTTGTCAATAATCCAAAACGGAGTGTTTGTTTTCTTTTATTTTCTTTTTAAAATTTCAACAGGAATGGGATGCCTGTGTTACAGAAAGATTTTAAAAGCAAAAGATTAGCCAGGAGTATTTATCGCTATTGAACACTAAAGCATTTTATTACTGAAGATTAGTATGTCTGGTTTAGGTTTAGATTCTGTAGAAGATGTGAGAAAAAGATGCTGTCTGCTGATAGCTTGCAGGTGCAGATTTTTCCTATTATGTTTTTTTCCCCCATTGTTATCTCCAAAATTTCTGGAACTGATTTTTCCTTTTTTTTTTTTTTTTTTTTCTTTCCTTGGAGTCAAGAGGTAGAGTTACTAAATCTTATACAGCTGAAAGTAAGGAGTATCTTGGGAGTTATTTTTTTACATAATTATATATTACTATATAGCAGTTCCTTGAAAGCTTTTTAGAAGATCTGTAAAAAATAAAGTAAGCATACCTACAAACTAGGAGACTAATATTAACATTCAAATAAATTGCTCTTCTGAACAGAGTTGTGCAGTTAATGAGGAGCTTTGTTGAAATGTAAGGACTTACTCTTCTAGTGTATTTGCTGCTGTTAATAGTTACCAAATCATTGATAGGAGTACTGATCTTCTACTCATCTTCAGATTTGTCTCATGTTAGGTAAATGGTTTAATTCTCTTTAGTTGTAATTGGTGAAATATTTTTTCTTCTAAATTCCTCTAGTCTTTTGAACCAGTAAGTTGAATATGTAGAGTTACGAGTGTGCAGTTGTTTTAATATGTAGCTTTCCATCAAAGATCTGTAGTTCTGTTACATCTTTGTATGCTGTTTATAATGTTTGTATATAGTGCATTGGATTATAGTTTTGCAGAAAGACT
Source organism: Colius striatus (assembly GCF_028858725.1). Classification (NCBI taxonomy): domain Eukaryota; kingdom Metazoa; phylum Chordata; class Aves; order Coliiformes; family Coliidae; genus Colius; species Colius striatus. The sequence continues at coordinate 59,595,653 of NC_084759.1, forward strand.
TTCATTATGGTTTGCAACTACCTACCAAAATAAAAAGGCGGTGAGATAGGCTCTGATTCTGCTAAGAGGTGGAAGTCCTTAAGGGGGAGCAAAGAATAAGGTAGGGTGTGTGTTTAAAACATGGTTTTAGTTGGTCTGTGCTTACTCTCTGTCTGGACGTGTTTAGTCCCCACTGAGTGTACCTATTTCAGTTGAGCTTAATTCTGGAAGTGATTTCAAGCTGAACTAAGAAGATATTTCTAGTTACAAAATGTTCGTCTAACTATTCTGGGCTGTTGTTTCCGTACCTGAGCCCTAAATTAGGACTCTGAACAGTCAGTGGGAATATTCTCCGCATCAGACTCTAAATTCATTTTTTAAATGATCACCTCTAGTTACTCACTTTTCTGTAGGCCTTTAAGTGACAAACCATCTGTGTTTTAGAAGTATGTCACTTTGTGTATATCTTTTGAGTGATTTTTTTTTTCTTAAGGTTTATGAGTACTTAAAGGAAACGCTGGTGGTAGTTTAAGAAAGAACATACTTTAACATTTATTTTCTTCTTTTCAGTTATAGAAAGATCTTTTTCACTGCACAGACCACACTCTCTAAAGGATATGGAGAATATTTTTCAACTGGTGCGCAACGTTATCCCTCCTCTAAGTGGGAAAAGACATAAAGGTCAAGACGGACGTATAGGCATTGTTGGAGGATGTCAAGAGTAAGTTAAACAGAAATTTGATTTTTGTTTCTGAGTTCTAAGATGTCCTAAGTACTTGTTGAAGCCATTTAAACTCACCTTACATTTAGAACATGAATATTTTCCAGGGAGCTTTACTAGAACGTCATGATGCCCATGCATAGTTGTGAAAGAACATGTTTCCCTGCAGGCATTGCAAGATTTTGGTAGCGAGTGTGGTTGAAACTTAGAACACTGTTTGTGTCTGTGTGTGTGTTCTCTGTGTTTTCTGATCATCAAACTCTCTGCGCTTTCAGCGATAGTCTTTTCCCATTGCATGACGAAATTATAAAGTAAATAGAATAGAATAAGACAGTGGCACATCTGGATGGGTTTTTTGTGTTGGTATCTTGGAAAATGGAGCTTATAAATCAGGAATAGAATATTTTCATACTGTGTGTCTTTTATTTTGATAAATTGTGGTGTTTACTAGATTCTGCCAATGCCTTGTTGTATTTTCTGGAGTAATAGAAATAGCACGTTTCAGGGGAAAAGTAGAGACAGCTTAAATCAGTTAAATGCTCCACTGACCTAGAAATAAACCAGGTTCTATTCTTTTCTTGGCCACGTTCAGTAATCTGCACAATACTTTGAATGAGGCACAACAGCTTCCTGGGTTTTATTTTCCCCTTTTGAAATAGAGATGGCATCTTTCTCCTGTAAAAAGAGATCTGCTGTTGGACACTGACATTAATAAACATTTCGTAAAGAGCAAAAAGATGCTGTCTTGTAGCTGGGTTGATTAGCAAGGAGTTAGCTTTCCTGTTGGTCTAATGGGCTTAGGTTCTTACCTCTTGGCAGAAGTAGGCACCTCTGGAGGGTGACTCTGTCTATATCTCTCTTCAGTCTTCATAAAGAGAATTTAGGGCAACTGGAATCACAGTTCAGGCACTTTATTTAAGTGTCTAAAACCAGATGGGATTAACCCAGGTCGCAGATCCGAGATTTGACTTGGAAACAGTGCTTGACTTTTGTTTGTCTCAACCAACTTTTAAGTTGTCTGAGAAGGTTGTCTTTTTATGCCATAATCTTAATGAATACTTCTATGCAATGATCAGGTGGCTAAGGTGAAATCCTTTGCCTTTGAAATCAAAGCAAGGTTTGAAATCGGCTTCAGCATAGCAAGTTTATTCGCTTCTCTTTCATCGCAAGCAAAAGAAAGATCTTTTTTTAAAATTTACTGGTGAATTTGGGACTTCATTATGACAGACTGATTTCCAGTTTATCTCATCTTGTGACTGTGTTTCCTAATCTACATTGTATTTCATTCTAGATACACTGGAGCACCGTATTTTGCTGCAATTACAGCTCTCAAAGTGGTACGTGTTCTTCTGTATCAATCCAAAAGAAACTTTTCATCATTTATTTCGGCTAAGCACCATTTTTCAAAAGCATTAATTCTGTGTTGCACATGAAATTTGAATTCTGAAAGGTCTTGTAATTAACAGGGGAAATAATTAGTCCAGGATTTGTAGGAATACTTTGAAAAATAAATGTCTTTTGCCATGTTTTCTGCAAAGATTTTCTCTGTGTAAGGTAAAGCTAGATGGATGTGGAAAAAATGAAAATTTCAGGGAGAGAACTGTTTTTTCAGAGACTTGGATAGGTAATTTCAAAACTTGACAAAATATTTTCTCCAAAAGTGAACAATAAAATAACTCTAGTTTAATGTTTAAAGTGATGTTTTCAGTCCTGCAGACAGTTCTTCAAATTTTTTTTCTGGTCCCTACAAGTGTGTTGCATGAAGCAACTTTGTTAAACTTACAGCTTTGTAAAACTTACAGCTTTAGACTAGTAAAATTCTTCTTTGCTTTAAGTCTAAAGGTTTTTGATTGATAACTCAATTTTTAATGGCATAGTTTATGTTATAATCTTTAGCAGAAGTATTTTCTAAGCTTTTTTTTCCCTAGAAGTGTGAATCTCATTTTAGTGATATTAATTGTCTAAAAATCTGTTTACTGCAGACTAGATAAATGCAGTTGTGGTTATTCAAATGTAAATAAGTCATACTTACCTAATACATATGCTTTTCAGTACTCTCTCTATAATGTGTCAGTACCTTGAATTCACCGTGTATGTTTTTACTTTTGAAGATTTGTTTCAGCAAGTAGGGAACCAATTCAGATATTTCCACACAGACACTTTCTTAACCTTGGGAAATTTCAGTATGCAGTATAGATACAAGGTCAGGCTTTCTGGTCACCCTTTACCTAATTTTTATGCGTATGTCTCATTTTTTTAGTTGATAACAGAAGTTTGAGCCCGAACTCCTCAGCTTTAATGTTTATTGAACTCATGGGGTGTTGAAATTGTGCTGGCTTTTATCTGGTACTGATTTGACCCATTGAGTAAAAATGCTAGGATGAGATACGTACTCATAGATTGCTACAGCTGTATTTTGCAAGTACATTACAGTATTATTTTTCCTCTGTGATGTAGCTTGTCTCTTATTCTGCTGTGTTCTTTTGCCTTTCTTCTTATTGTATGTGTCATTTTAGTCTTTGCTCATCTACCAACAAGAAACATTTCTCAACTGAGTAAAGGTTCAAGAACTGTTTTCAGTTATCCTATCAGTGAGAAACAGAAAAAAATCATATTGTAAGTTAGATGCAAAAAAAAATTCTCCAAACTATTGCACGATAGTCTAAGCCAAAATAGAAAAAACAATAAAGTTTGCTTTAACTGCTGCAAAGAAGAATTCAGGTGAATTATTCTCTGAGTAAACCTTGGAATGTTAAAGTCATTATTAAGTATAAATTTGATAATTCTCTTTGCAAATTTTCTTTTTTAGGGTGCAGATTTATCCCATGTGTTTTGTACCAAAGATGCAGCAACAGTAATCAAATCATATAGTCCAGAGCTGATTGTTCATCCAGTTCTGTAAGTGACTTATCTTTTTTTTTTTTTAACATGAGCAACTCAGGATTACTAGTTGGAACATTTCAGTCTGACAGCTGATTAGTTTGTGTTATTTCCTCTTTTGAGTTATAGGATGGGCGAGCTATAGAACAATCAGTTGCATTTTTTTTCTGTAATTGCTATCAAAAAGCAAAGATCTTGCTTTCTGCTACTTGCTGGCATGTGTTCTGTGATTGTAATGCATTTAACTGTGAACAGTGGCAAAATCCAGAACTAAGAATCACTACAAGTCAGCATTTTAGAATCTGCATTTGATTGGTAAAGTAAATGAAGTTCTCTTGCTTCTTTAGTCCTAATACTATCTAACAGTAGTGTACCTTTTTCCTCTCACTAGTGTGTGTATGTGGTCATTTATCACTGTGCAAAAGAAAAGCTGCTTCTCATTTTTCTTCATAAGTATGTTGCATTAGATGCACAACTGTTCCTGGAATAGATGGTTGTTTAAACTGATATAAAATACAGGGTTTATTAAGAAGCAGATGAAAAGTTTAATGAGTAACTATCCTAATTGGGAAAATCAGCATATGCTTTCCTGAATTTGTCCTGAAATATATTACTGATTGGTGAACTTTTACAGGATAAGTTGTTTCAATTAGGTGATGTGATGGTTTACGATGAGCACTGCAAATGAGAATTAAGACATGTGCTTTAGGTATACATCCCTGAGCTTAGTTTGCACGAGTGCTTGTCAAAGTCTGTTGATGTACACAGCAAAGCTGTGATTAAGGTAGAAAAAGTGTAATTTAAAATCATACTTGTCAGATATTGCTATCAGGAAGGATTTATGACAATAGAAGTATTCCAGTGTCTGAGAAGAAGAATATGGGGAAGAAAAAGACCCTTATGGGAGTCACCTGCGGTTGGAAGCCATAAGTTTATTTCATTCTAAAGATGGCTTTCATTCCTTTTGATGTAGAGGGATGTACTTAGAAGAAGTCAGTTAAACAGACAGATATTAAGAGTTGTGCTTTTTTCTGAGTTTGCTGGGTTTTCAGAGACAGAAGAAACCCACGATTTAGTGGATTTTGGACAATGGAGAAATTGTATTTGAAAGCAAGTACAAGGTAGAGGGTAGGGTTTTTACCAGTCCAACTGCATTACCGAACATGCTTCTGCAATTAGTGTTATATCTGAGATGGTATGATAACATGTGAGATGGAGAATCTTAATCACAGTATTAACTTGTAACTTAGCTTGTCTTGATGACACATGGGATACAGCATATGGTCGTCTTGTATAGGAAGGAGTTTACCTTGCCCGGGGAAAAGCAATTTCATATACACGTGTTTTTTGATGTCTGTGGTAACAGAAAAAGTTAATATGATTATAAATGGAGGTGTGGAGGTGACAATGTCTAAACAGTAAAATTTCTGTTCATGGAGGACCGAATTGTGCCTACTAAATAAGGCTGATTTTTTTCATACACAGATTCTCAGGGTCTTCTGTGGAATTCAGATGTCAGTCTGAGCTCTGATCTTTTCTGTTTTCAAAGAGAACTTTGTTTTTAAACTCCATCTTTATTTATAAATTCTTCCAGCTGTACAAACTACAGTGGATCTACAAACTTTCATATCCATATAGCTTTATGTCTGAAATTCAGTGTTTAATAGTTTTACTACAACTCTGATTCATTTCACCCAGACAGATGGCTAATTAGATGAAGCAATGGATCCGTAAATATTGTTTCCACGACATTCAAAATTTAAAAATGCAAATATCAGAATGTTCAGATTTTGCTTGTTAAATATTCTTGGGTTTTTTTTCTTATGCTTCATTTGAGGAAAAGAGAAAACAGTCTTTTCTATTTAGAAGGGAAAAGAAAAATCTCAACTGACTATTGAGCCCAGGTTTAATTCACATTTGCACAAACAGCCTATTTTTCTCGTGAGGTCCTTTGTCTTCATTGTCACACTTTTCATATGATCTTTTCTATGTTGTGGAGCCTTGTGAGTTATGCAGGCACGGCCAGCCGCTCTTGATTCAGAGCCTGATCTCTTAAACAGTCTTTGTACTTTCTCCCGGGCCGCACTTCACGCATGGAAGAACCTCTGGGTAAAACCCACTGAGCAGCTACGTCATTGTTTTCTTTTGTGTCTCTCCTTAAAACTTGGCTTTGTTATGATTTCTCCATGACCCTTCAGAGTAACTAGGTAGCTGTTGTACCACTCTCTTATTATGTTAATCATAATTATAGCCCCGTGTACTCTTCAATTCAGTGTTTGAACAGCTTGGCATTTCGCCAGGGTTCAGCTGCCATTTTGTACTGCCACGAGTCTGACATTTTATCAGCTCCTCTGTGACTTGGCTGCTGCCACCTTTCCCTACTACCTTCGCCTCACAGGGGACACCTTAAGGGAAGAATATGCCCTTTTTTTGCTGCTGCCCCCTGAATGAGAGGGCTCCTCTAGCTCTTTAGAGCTGCAGTAGCAGGTCTTTGGTGGCATGACTAGTGAAGCTAGAAGTTGCACTGTTGCATTTGAGGTTCTTGGCAAACATCTGTCTCTTCAAGGATCTGAGGAATTTTATGTGAGAAAGATTGAGTAGGATTGCAGGAGGTTATGAAAACAGACATCCATCCTGCAGCATTGCAAGGGCAATTCCACATGGCCCTAGCTGCAGACCATCCTGGGATTCCTTTTAGTGTAACATCCCTTGATGGGGACACTCATAATACAGCTTCCTCTGTGGCTTTTGTCTCATGACTTACCTGCGGTCACGGGAAAAGGGAATGAAGAGAGCTGGGACTGCATGTGGTAGTCTGGGATCTGGAATAATGAAGTTTCCACACCTGGTGCTGTGCATCCTTACCACCTAAGCTGAAGAATAACTCTGTGTATAAGAGCCTTGAATAGTCAATATTAGCTTTTTTCTTTTTGTTCAGAAATTCTATCAAATGCATTATGACCCCTTCCACAACAAGGTGGTATCGATGAAAGTATAAATTAAAAAACCTGACCAGATAACCAGTTCAATATTTGTGCTGACTGACTTTTTGCCTTCCTGTGAAGAAGTGAGAAGTGTGTATTGCAGGTGTCAGCATCTTTTGAATAGTGGAATATACCGACTCTTGGTCATAGCTGCCTCGATTTTGTCACCACTACCCCTGACCTGTGCTACATTTTTCTGTTTTCTCAGCTAACATGTTCCTGCTGTAAACTCTGCACAAATACAGACAAGACGAAATTTAGCTGTTGCTTTCTATTGAGTTGTATTGTAGGCTTTTCTGTGTGGATTTCTGTTGTAGCTGTGTACATACTTTCTTGCATTAGTGTTGGAAACTTTCTAGACAACAGTTTTCAGGGAGTTTTTTGTATTCCCCATGTTAATTTGCTGGCTCAGGTCAAGTTGGATAGACTTCTTGGTTACTTGTGTTGGGTTAGCTTAAGCTTTCCTGATAGGCAAATGATCACATTGTCAGTGAGCTATACAAACCCAGCTGCTTATAATTTAAAACAAGAGAATAAATCTATTGTGTTATATTCCCATCTTGCAAAGACTCATAATCTGTTACAGAGTTTTCATTTCTCTGTAGTCCAGGAAAGATGGAGCTACTACTGAGTAGATCACTTATAACCTGCTTGTCAGACAATTTGTGAAGTCAACAGTCAATATACTCCTTGATCTCCCAAGTTTTATCAGAGAAGTAGTATGAGAGGTCAGGTCACTAATTCCTTGTGGTCCTGAAGAAGTCATGTAATTTTTCCATTATCTTCAAAAGAGTCACCATGAATTAGCTGTGGATTTAGAACTAATACCTTCCTCCCAGCTGGTTGTATCTGTGAACCTGTGTGGACTAGGGAAGATTGCCAGAATTGCTGAAAGTCTTATCGTTAATTGCAGAGTTGAAGTTTTGGTTTGGATCTTGAAGATTTTTCTTTCCTGTTTGAAATCAAAACAATGAGGGAGAAAACTCTTGTGAGGCTGGCCTGTGTGCTGAGGCCAGTTACTGATAATGATGTTTTGATGATTTGAAAAAGTCATGAAAGTGAATCATGGATAGTGAGCTCCCGATAGGTTATTTGAACACTTTTAACCAGTGCCAAGTCTCTTAAAGAAAGCCCAGGAACAATCTTAACATTTTGGGGCCTTTCTGTTGCATTACATGGAGAGAAGATTGAAAAACATTTGTCGTTTGTGGGAGGAAGCTCATAGCATTTAGTTATGTTAGCTAAGGATAGCTATTAAACACTCCTGTGTAATGTGGGACTAACATCTCTTTTGAATCAGCTGCTGGAAGAAGTGCAAGTATTCTTGTCACCAGGGAAAGTCAAGGAGAAAGCACAGGTTGCTCTGATTACCAAAAAGATGCCTTCCAAGTGATTTGACCACTGGATCCCTGTTACACCTGCAGAGAAGATGCAGGCATAAACTTTGTGATCTTTTATCCCAAACCTCATTTAAACAGCAGCCCAGCTAGGAATCACATGAGAAAGTTTGAAGTTTTTTTTCTTAAGTACTTAGCACAAAGACATTGACTATGTCTCCCTGACTCAGAGAAGCGTGCTTAGACCATTTCTAATCCAGTCATGCAGTGCTGCAGACAAAACTTGTTCATGGGCTCGTTTCCTGGATCCTGCTTTCTCGGCATAAAGCTGCTGCTTCTTAGCTGTGTGCTGCAGAGTGAACAGAGCACGGGAGGTACTATAGTCCCTTTCCTCTTTGTGGTTGCAGAGGCCCTTCTCCCAGGTGATTATAACAGAGGTTTTTCCACCTCTCAAGATGCAAGAAGTAGCCAAAAGTCTTTTAGCATCACTGTGCTTCTGTTCTTGCTGCTTTCTGGTTTCTCAGAAAGAGATATGTATGTGTGTAGGAGTGTTTTGGTCCAGTTAGATCTTGGCTAAATTCATCTTTCCGAACACTTGCCACACTGCTCTGATTTGACACCAGGATTTCTTTGGTATTAATCTTTCTTGAGTTAGAGTGAAGGCAGACATGCTTGAGATTTGGTTTTGCACATTTTTTTTTTAATTGTTACTTGAAGGTTTTAAGGTCTCATTCTCTCTTTTTTTTTCCAACTAACAACCAGCAAAGCAGATATTTAGACTGAGACTCGTTCTATTTTCTCATGCATCCACAGCTGATTTGAAGTGCTTTAGCACTCTGAATATTGATTCAACTATTATCTGTGACTTAAGAGTTGAACAGAAACTAGAGAGGGATACTGGTGTGGTAAAAGCTTGTCACTTTCTTTATTGGTTTTAACATGGAAAAAACAGAAAATGCATTAGTTTTTCTAGGGGCATTTTAAGTCTGTTTCATTCTGAGGGAAATTACATTGTCAACTTCCTTCTGTCACTTTTAAAGTCACAGGTTTTGGTTGATTGCAGTCCATTTGGGAGAATATTTGACAGACTCTACTTATCAAGTCAGTGTGTGTCACAGGAAGTATTAATAGGTCAAGACCACTTCCATAAACTCTGAAAATAGGCAGTCAAGACACTTGCTTATCATTATACTTTCAGGGAGGAGATTGTCATATTATGCATTGTAATGTGATTGAGATAAAAACATTCAACTGCTCTCAATATTTGGATATACCCAAATGCAGGTCATAAAATGGTTGTGTTGATACGTGTGGTATCTTTACAAGGCTAGATAAGGCTGACCTTGAGTGCTGTTGTCATGTCTACGTGAGAATGGTCAGAGAAGAGAGTCAACAGTGTCTTCTTTGGAGCTCTTTCTCCCAGCATGAGAAAGGCTCTGCTCTGCATAGGAGAGGTGGCCCCTTTATTTGTGTAATTTGCATTTGAGTTTGTTATTGTTGTTGTTGGCTCTGACTAGTGTAGTGTGTTGACAAGCCAATTCCTAGTGAAACACAAGATCTGGTACCTGAATGAGGACCTTGTGTCCGCATGGAAGATATCTTGGGGTTTGTTGTCACTCAGACTCCTGCCTTGAAAGTAGAAAATGGAGCAAGTGAAGACTGTTGTATCTGCACACTGAGAGCAATCTCTTGCTACATACTTGTGACACCAGTGCTTCTGAATGATGGGTTGCTCTTCTTCCTGCTGCATTGTTAATATTCAAATGAAGCCTACCAGGTTGACTTCTGCCATCTAAATTAACTTATTCGGTGACTGAAAAGGGACACTTCATTTGAATTGTATTCAGTCCTTCTCTCATTAGTGGCTTTGCTTTTCTTTGGTTTTCTTTTCTGTAATTTAATCAAGTTGTAGCAAGAAAACAGGTAGCACTTGCAGGTTAAACACTGTTCAAAGATCTTTCAACAGCCTGGTAGGTGAAAATGACCATTTTGTCTTCTAAACTTGGGGACACATTTTAATATACTAATCTGATTTACATCTCTCTTTTTGGTCTCTAATTGCATCCAGAAAACTTCGTGCCATTGTGTTGTCACTGGGATTTGCTTTACCTGATTGAGGTGCTTGGTGGGGGACCCATGAGTTGATAATAGGACCAATGAGTCTTCCTAGAAAAAGTTGTTGTTTCCGGTGCTGTTCATGGGGATGAAAGAGAAGCCTCAAGTCTTTGGGCTTCTGGAACTTTGCAGTTAATCTACAAGAACAATGATTTAAACGTTGACAAATGTATTAATTCCTGGAATATAGAACTAGTTTAATTTTATGCTTAAGCATTTTTTTGCACTGTTTGGTTTTGCCTTTAATTCCTTTGACCTAACGTTTACAGAATAATCTCTTTCCCTATCTTATTTACCCAGTTTCCAATAATGACCTCACCCAAGGTTTACCACAATAGTTAATAATTAGCTTTCTGAGATAACTAAGATTCTAGAGCTACACATTATATTCCATCTTTCACTCTTTTGATGTACTGTATAACATGACAGGATCTAAATGTCAGCAGGTCTAACATTTGATTCACATTAATATAATTACCTGCAGTGCTTGGACAAACAAAACTGAAACTCTTTCATCCTGAGATCAGAGACTTTTTCCCATCTTTGAAGATAAGACTCTAGGTTGGCTTTTGAAAGTGCCCACTTAAAGTGGCTTTGTCTGAGTTTATGTAGCAGGCTTTTGCAACAGTACATTTTAATGTGTTTGGAGTTGCCTCAGTCATGCCGAGTGTGTACAGATAATGAGCAGAATTTGAAAAATACACTTTCCTGCAAGGAGCTGTGTAGTTGATGAGGTGCCAGCAGCCTTGCTCATGTCCCGTGTCCCCCTCTAGCAGGAGGTCCCGCTGATTGGCTTTTTGTGACGTCCGCACCGCATCTCTGGTTACTGATCTGGTTCCAGCTCTGCCTAAAACACCTGTGAAGAGCTGCAGTCCCGCTGCCTCCCGTCTGTGCTGTCACTCCTGCTTATCTGCTGTTGGTGGGGCTCCCGCTTTACACCCGTGCTGACTTCGCTTCACGTTCTCTTGTTTCCATGTAAAATGTGACAGGGCTGCACCTTATCGCCTCTGTTCCTTTCCCTTCTCTGGAAAGAAATGACAGTAACTGTCATTCATCCTGAATGAGGAAAGCTGCTGTGTTTAGAGCTTTCTGTAATAATTTAAAGCCGTTGCCTTGTCAGCTTTTGATCACTTGGTGAAAGCCAGTCTTTGAATAAAGTGTGGCGTACAGCAAAGTTTTCATTTTTTTAGAGAGCTGGGGATGGAAGTTGTGTTTCAGGCCTCAACTGTCAAGTGCCCTCCCACTTGGAGCATTGACCAGCCTACAGAAGACTTTCAAGCAGATGCCACCTGTCAGATACCCATTACAAACTGCTCTGGGAGATGTTTAGAAACTGGATTATATTAGGGCAGTAGCCACCATCTTTTTTCAGGCTCTTTGTTGGTTTTGGGGAAGTTATTACATCAGTCTTTCACCGAGATGAAGACCTACAGAGCTATGTTTTATGTCAGTTTTGATTGTGTGATGGTGAAATACAGAAAAGTCCTGAAGAGCAAAAAGCTCAGAGTTTTTATTTTATATATTAACTTTTCCAAACTGAAAGATATTACAAGAGACTGTGAGAATGTGCATTGGGAAGCATCAGTGAGGCTTTGCAGTACTGAATCCAGCAATTACTGCCATAAGCACCATAACCAAAGCATTGCTGTTCCCATGTGAAATAGTAATCGAGGTGGCAAGACAAGAGGAATTTTTTCAGGGTGTATTGATTTTAATTTGGCAGAACTTATCTGAAGCTGCCAGTAGTACGTGAAGAAAATTTGTCCTCATCGTTTCAGGGACTCAATACTGTTTAATTTGAAGAATATCTGTAGATTTTGCCATGGAAAGTACTTTTCTCTGCCTGCAAGACGTCTTGAGGAAAGAGCAAAAATATAAACATGCGAGATGCTGAACACTGTACCTTGACCCTGACTACACAGGGGCTTCAGGGAAGGCAAATGAAAAAGCTGTTATGTCAGGCTTCCCAAGAGATCAAAGCCTTCTCGGCCTCCTCTCAGCAAAGCTTTGTCTCTTTTCCTTACCTCTCACTAACAGCCAAGGAAAGCTCATCAGATAAACATCTGTGGGGTCCTTTTTCATAGTGTGCCCCCCACGAGTCTCTCGGTATGCCTACTATTTGTTTAGATCTGCTCTGACTAATGGACAATAAAGTTGACTGGACAATTGTTGACATTAGCTTCAGATTCTTTCTTACCTGCTAAACTTCACAGGTAGGAGATGAGTTACAGAAGCTCCTTTGGGTTTCCTTATGTTGTCTTGCATTTGTTATTTACGTGTTTATCCTGTGATAGTTTCTTTCTGTGTGCAGTCAGAGCTTTATTCATTGCCTTCCAGACAAGCCAAGGCTTTGAGGAAGCTTTTTGGGGTTTGGAGGGGTGTTGATTATTGCTTGATTCAACAACAGTGAGCTGTCATAATCTCAGTTTTCATCAGAATGGCATCTGATAACATATCGTGTAACATGTAGTGGTTGGCTGGAAGTTAAGTGGCTGTTTGAGGATCTGTTCATTCGCTGCAAATCTGCAGCTGTGGTCTGTCACCAGGACCTTTAATTGCACACATCTGCACAATGGTACTCTAGTTCATTCTCCATGTTTACAGATGCTACTGCTTGGATTCAGCTTCCCAGCATATGCTTCTCAGTCTCTGGACCCATCACTTTCCAAAAACACTTGCTTTGTTTTGGGAAATTCCTGACTTTTAGTTAAAATCAAAGCAAAGGTATTTACCCTCTTTTCATAAATTTGTATATTGTTTTCTTGTGGCCTTACAAGAGATTTTCTGACTTCTCTTTATATTAGCTTTGTGCTTTAGTGTAGGGGTATTGCATTTGTGATTCCTGTTTTGAAAAATACCCAAGTCACGTGTTGTGAAGCTCTGCACCTCTGAAGGCAGTACTGGGTCTTGCCCACTTGATCCCTTTCTGTCAAAGCTTGAAGATTACGTCTCTTTTGATCAAGGGGACATCATTTTCATATCTCATACCTTTCTAGATACTTAAAAAAATACATTGCTAATTTCAATTGTGGTTGCATGTCTTGGGCAGTGGAGGTGATAATTAAACGTAGAGGTTCAAAATCAGGTTACTAATTAGGCAGAGAGATCAGCACGAAGGAACATGAGTGTAGTACACAGCAAACAGCTGAGCATCTGACTTGCTTCTGTGCTGTTGCCTCCAAAGTGTTTCATTTAGAGGTTTTGTTGTTTCTTTGTCTTTTCTTTTTTCTGGTTTGGATCCACAGGCAAACAAGAATACGTGTTGACCTTTTCTGTAGTGATAAACTAAACACTGCCAAGGAATGTTTATTCCCAGGGACCCAAATGTGATTATCTGTGCTGGCAAATTATCCAAACAATCTCTGGCAAGGTTTTTTGCCTATGCCAACTAACCTCTCCTAACAACTTCTTTAACTGGTGAGGACCTACTTGTGGCCCAGGGACTGTGCCTAATAGGCAGCTTGAACATAACCTGCTCTGAAACCTGAGGATGTAGAGGCCAGCTGACCTTTGTGTCAGGGAACTCTTCTGGCCAATTTTAAATGTTGTGTGTAGAATGTAGCTGTTAAGAGCTGGAAGAGTTTGTGTCTTTGTGCTACATCCCTGTGGCCAGGAGCATTCAAGGTGACGCCCCCTTCCCGAAGAAAGTTACATATTGGTCATTTGTACTCTGTAAGCTTTACATTGCTACTGCTTTGGTTTCTGTGTGAGGGAATAAATAGCACTTACACTTTCAGAGAAGCTGTAGATACAGGATGTTTGTAAGGTACCTTAGCTGCATAACCACAGCTGTTGTGAACATCCAGTATCTTTGAGTGAAATGGGCATGATGCTTCTCTGAGGCAGTATTTGTTCTGCTTTCTTTATGAGAAATCAGAATCCATCAGTTATTTTACAGCATGTGTTTATAGCTGATTTTGCAATGTAATAGCCATTATCACCATTTTAAATCTCTTGGCCCCTCATATGCCTTGGGTTGCTGCTTGATGTGAAGTTGCAAAGGAGTTATGTGAACGTAATGTCTGTAAAATGCTTTGAAGATTAAAAGCTCTACAGTAGGTTTTTATTATTACCGGAGGCAAAGTGAGCAGGAGTGGCTTAATGTTGGACTGTTCATTTCCCGAGAGATGGCTTTTGTTTTGAAGAGTGCACATTATCAATTGGATTGGAAACAAAAATTATCTTATTTCAATCCTGAATAGAAATAAATTGGCAAAATTTCTACATAGAGATGATTTGCATGAGATGTTTGTAAAAGAGCAAAGCGGTTATATCTGTCTCTAGCTCTGTTCTTAGCTTTCATTTAATGCAACGTTTATTTCATTTACTTGACTTCTACATTGCAAAGGTATTTAGAATCCAAGCCATTCAAACATCCTTACATACATATAGCAGTATTCTTATATGCATATGATAGATACATGAGTTATTTCTATGAGGAATCTGAATCTCTCAGGTACATCTATTGCTCTTCTAGAGTCAGGGTCGGTTTCAGCATGCAAAAGAGTGCTCTGCATTCAGAAATGGTTTTACTAGAATTTGGCTCTTGGACAGTTTTTCACATGTTCAACCTATTACATATTTTTTTAAAAAAGGGGTTTTTTTTCCTTAATAGTGCTTTAAATATTTTTTTAGTCATTTTTATTTCCAGCCTGTATGTAGATCATAAACTGATAGATGATTGTACAGGGACAAAAAAAAAAAAAAAGAAAGAAAAGGAAAAGTGAGCTGTTTGTTAATTCTCTAGTTGCTCCTGTTTCCTTGTGAGTAAAAGGGGAAGGGAAGGAGCTGCATCATTCCAACAGGAATTCAACTTGCGCTTGCCAAGCGAGAGACTGCTCAGGGACGCCAGTGGCCTCACGTGGTCCGTTGTCTCTCTTGCCCTTGCAGCGGGTCATCGCTTCCACCCGACAGCCTTGTTTTGACAGAGCTGTGCTGTGGTGTCAGCACAGGATGTCTTTGGGGAGCTGGGGGTTTCTGAAGCAGCTCTTGCGGATGAGGGGACCGCTGGGCCGCCGCCAACGCCAGGCACTGTATCCCTGTGGCCTTCGGTGAGCCACCTCACTCCTGCAGCTGCAAAAGCTTTGGGCTCCTGCCTGGCACTTGCAGAAATCGTTGTGGAATTTGCTGAATCTGCCAGACACGAGCTAAACACTTGTTCCCAAGCGGTGCTTCCCATCAGCGCAGCTGTTGGTTATGAAAAACACGCAAGGGCTTCCATCTCTAATAGCAGAGCTTTGTTGAAGTATTACAAGCTCAAAATGTTCATAATAATACTATCAAATTGTACTTCCTACCTTAGCCCAGAGGGAGCTTTATTCCCCCGTGCTTCAGTTAAAGTGTTCATTTATTGTCACTTATGTTGGAGGTGGGGAGAGAGGGAAGCTAAATTTTCCCTGGATACCATCAGTAGGGATTAACTGACATTGTTGGGCAGTGCTTTCAAAATATTCTGACCTATTTACACCACAAAACTGATCAGAGCAAAATAAACATTTCTGGTCAGTGACTGAGTGCTGTGTTGTGGCAGCTATGTTTGGCAGTACATTTTCTCATCATTTTTCCAATGTAGACAAGACTTGAATGCTACAGAAATCTTAAGCTACAGAAATCTTAAGCATTACAAGCAGATAATACCCTTACCAAATAGCTTCATTCTCCTGTTGCCTTTTGGGGAAAGGGGACAGCTTGGCCGTAATTCAATTGGAACAAATGCTTATGAAGCATCTGACAAAAAAGCGTGTGAGTAGATTTATCATTTTGCCATGCAGGATAATAAATAGTTACATAATTTCCAGCAAGCTGCAGTATATACCTGGGAGATGGTCGTTCTCTCTCCAAGCTGTAATCTCTGCAAAGAAGCATTAAATAGGGAATTGTGACAAACTGTAAGAATTTGCTGGTTTCCTGCTTGGGTTTTATTGGTTTTATTTGCTAACAACCATAGTGGATATTTGCAATTACCTCCTCATTTTTATGTGGTGTCCCCTAAGAAATGAATTGAGATAAATGATTCATTGTATCTATTTGGACAACTATTCCATATTTCCTGGGTCACAGATTTTTGGTAGTTTGGAGGACAAAATTGCCTGACACTCAAGATGGGAAATATCTTTTTCTCTCCTACATCTTCAACTCAGATTCTGAGCATACTAAAATAAAGCCTGTTTAAGCTTGTCCTTTTTTTTCTCTTTAGTGATAGTCCAAATGCTATCCATGAGGTGGAAAAGTGGTTACCACGACTGCACTCAGTTGTCATAGGACCTGGCTTAGGCAGAGATGAAGTTCTTCTTGAGAATGCAAAGGTAATGTGTGTGCCGCTATTTTATTCTGTGTCTTTAGATTGAATTTTATTAACCAATTTCGTCTCTTTAACATGATTAAACAAATGATTTTGATAGGGTTAGTAAATAAATAAAATATTGTTGACTGAAATTTACACCATGGCCTTGTTTATTAAACTGTAAGCATCAGTCTGAATTTCAGGCACCCTTGTGGTTGTTTTGATTGGTTTGATTTGCTTTTGTTTTGACGGTGAGTCACTAATTAAGAAATAGCTGTTGGCATCTCTAGGTAAAAGACTCTGTCTTCTTGGGTGCAAAGCACCTGTTCTCTAAGAACATATATACAAATTTGAGTTCCTAATTTCAGAACTGTATTTGACAGCTTGTGTCAGGAGATTGGGACATTCCTTTTTTCTATAGTAGCTAGCAACAGGACAAGGCGTAATGGGATGAAGCTGAAACACAAAAAGTTGCATTTAAACATAAGAAAAAACTATTTCACTGTTCAGGTGAGGGAGCCCTGGCACAGGCTGCCCAGAGGGGTTGTGGAGTCTCCTTCCTTGGAGGTCTTCAAGACCAACCTGGACGTGTTCCTGTGCGACCTGATCTAGGTGAACCTGCTTCTGCAGGGGGGTTGGACTAGATGACCTCTAAAGGTCACTTCCAACCCCTGCCATTCTATGATTCTGTGGCACAGTGAAATTGCAGAACAGGAGAGGCAATATACTGGAGACACACTATCCAACTAGTTTAGAAGACCTTGAGAACTGTGAAGAATGGTTTGGTTCGGCTTTTGTTAAAGTTGCTGTTGGACCTCCTCACTTCTTTAATTCTCCTTCTGCTTCCAATGGATGATTGGTTTATGATCTAGAGGTGCAAAACTAATGGATTCAGAAGGAAATGAAAAAGACATTTATTATAGATGATCAAGAAATTAAATTCTATTCTGAATGAAAAATGTTAGGAGAGATCTAACCCTTTTTTTGAAAACATTCTTTCAGAAAAAAGAACTGGGGCAATTATTTTTTTCTTTTCTTCTTGTTTTTTTAAAAAAGTCAAGTATTTTTTCTCAAGTAAAACAACTTTAAACAAAAGAAAAGACGAATTCACTTAGTATAGTTAAGATATCCAGCACAAGGGTCTTTGATACCAGAATTCCATCTGTGTTTCAGAAGTACCTGTCCATGTGCTTATATGTATTACAGAAGTATCTGGAAGGTTCCTTGATTGTTTTGTGATTGTGGTTTTTTTTTTATTCATTGCTAAAAATAGTTTTGCTTTCTTAGTGAATGACAACCATGCTTTCACTTCAGCCTGGCTGTTTTGTGTGAGATATCTTAAAGAAACAAACCCAGACAAGGCATTTGGAAGTTACTTTGTTTTACAATCTTAGACCATATTCATATGAGCTATGGATCTAACCTTAGTAATTTCAAATCACATTAAAGCTCAGATTCTTTATCTCCACTGTAATTATGTAAGAGTTCGTTAGTTACCCAGTGTTGGGGATTTTAACATGTGAGCCAGGGGACAAGTGAACCCTGGTTGCCTGCTTACAGAAGACTGGTGCTTCTGTGTGCTGAGGAAAGGCAGAGGAATTCTGCTTCAGCAGTGAATTTCAAGCTTTGTATCATGAAAAAAAAACAAGTCATGATACCATTGCTATTTTAAACTTTGATAGGAGGCTGGCTTGGTGTATAATTTTCTGTTTTGCCTTTAAGCTAACCTCAGCATGCTGTCATATGAATATAGAGTTGAGATGTAGATTAATGTCTACTTTCTGGTCAAGGTTTTGTATGAGAGTGGCAGTTCATGATGGGAGAGAGCTTCCCCTCTTCCTCCACCTGCCCCATTAAAGTGCTGAGATGTAGTGGTCCGTCACCTCTGTGATGCTCTCTCTTCTCTTGTCAGTTCTTGTCAGTATTGTGCCAGCACATTGCCAAGGAATGTGATTTTCCACACAGTTGTGTGTTTAGGCTCTTTCCCTCTTCTGAGCATTGAGAAATTAAGATACTAATGTAATAACCCCTAACTTCTGGTATACAGCCCGTGGATGCTGTTTTGTTGTGGAATAGCCCTGGGTGCTTGTTGACCAGATGGTGCATCTTCTATCTCTAGACCAAAGAATGCTTTGCTTCCTCAGCATCTTTACTATGTCCCCGGCTTCCCTCATGTTTAATGCTGGCAGGATGTGCACTGTGACATTTCATCTCCCTTCAGCAGTCTGACGGAAAAGAAGCACCTCATGATCAGTTTTCTTTATTTTGTTTTTTCTTCAGAGCATAAGGATACTCTTTGAATACATCTCTACTGTCAGTCACTTCCTGTGGTTTTGGTTGGGTTGGAATTCCATTTAAAAGTTCTGTTAGAGGAGGCCGCTCTACAAGTTATGTCCCTCCCTCGTATGTCACTTGTGTGGGTCTCTGCCAAAACCCTCACATGCTGTTACTCAGTTGCCCAGGTGAGGGCTAATCCTCTGTCAGAGCTTTCTAGCTATGGGTTTGCAGGAGCTTCAGAAATATCTCCTAAAGAAAGCATTTGTCATGTCCTAATAGATGTGTGGCTGGATCCCATGCCGATGTGGCAATCCTAGTCTTAGCCTGGTTAGACTCTTAAATACCAAAGCAAATAAGCAGTCTAAGCTATTTGCCTTCAAGAGAAAGGAACAAAACCACACTTCTGCTCCACTTCTCAGCTCTGGAGTTTGCAGACTGTGCTCCCAATTCTACTTAAAACTTCTGTAACACTGTTACCTCATCTGATGTGGAATTTGACCACCACAGCCAGCTTCTGCGCAGGCAGCATCAAGCCGTCTGTTTTTCCCTTTCAGTGACCATGATTGATTCTGGCCAGAGACAACAGTACTGTTACCCCTCTGAGTTCACCTCAGGTGGTATGCTGCTGGTGGTGGTTTAGACTATGTTGAAAGTTTAGCTGCCACGTGGAAGCAAGGCCAAGGTCCTTGTGATTGTCCCCTGTCAATGCTTGGAAGCAGCATGTTTCCAAAGCCATTGGAAGTTCTCTCTTTTCACCGAGCAGCAATATGATGTCCCTGTTGTACCCACCCACCACAGTGTTCTTCATTCAGTCATTGCAGGGGTGTTTGCACTTCTCCCATCTGTTTTTCCTTGTAGCCTGAGGCTTGGAAGTTGGGGAATTCCCACCTGTATCACCAAGAGCTGTTCTTCAGGTTTTTGAGAGCAGCAGGTTACTTTCCTGCAGGGTGATGGTGCAGTTCCCAAGAGGAAGCTCCTCTGGGAGAGGATATGATGCTGCCTACTGCTCCTGCATGATCTTCATTCTGCTGCTGCCTAACAGTCAGGCAGTTACAGGATTAGCTATGTCCTTTATCAATTTCCAGCTCTTTATCTTCTTTCCCCTCTTCCTTCTGGCATGAATGTAATGTTCCTGTCAAATTTTCTGCTTCTGAGTTTGAGGAATCTTTAATATGTACGTTACTGTCTTTGTGATCAAATGAGCTGGTACAGAATTGTTGGTGGAATAGTAGGTAACATCATGATCGAGTACAGAAAAACATTAATCCTTACGAAGAGCCCTGTCCTTCACTGAAGTAAAACATTAATGCTGGAGTCATCTTTGCTTGTTGCTAGGTTCCTTGCCTGTTTCCCTGCAGGGGTAGCACTGAATTCTGGACTCTGCCACTCCAGTCTTGCTGTGTTTCATTTCACAGCAGCAGAGTTTGATCGCTGTTTTCAGCAGAGCGTGGTTGCTTCCCTCCTGCAAGAGAGGTAATGATTAATAGCAAGAGTAGCTGTGTGTAACTGGGATTACATGGGAAAATTGACTGAGTTCTCAAACCGTATGCTTGTTCCTCTTGTTTAATTCTCAATCTTTGTTTTAGCTAAAAAGCAATGCCCTGAATACCAGCCTGGGTTCTTCTTTTGGCCGAGATCCTGCGTAGCTGCCATTTCTCTCCATTGCTGTTGCTATTTCTCTTTCCCCAGCCCCTTTGCTCTGCAACACTGCCCTCAGCCAGTCTATTTGCCCTTAAAGATCTCTGCAATCTGTTGGGATATAAATTTCAGAAATCTCATTTTCCACCCCTAGTGACATCATATGAAGGTTGTATGGAAATATCTTGGCTGTAGTTAAGTTCTGGTGAAGAGTGGGAGAGGTTTGGGTCACTGTCATGGATCACCTCCATCAAACATGCCCCAGAGGGAGCCCATCTGAAATTTTCTTTCAGAAGAATTCTCAGTTCCACGTCCACTGAGGTATCAGCCTTTCTGTGTTTGGTTTTGGTTAGTTGGATTAATTTCCTCCTTTCAAGCCTCATCCCTCCAGGATTTAAGCAACACTTCACAGCCTTAATAAAATGGTGAGAACGGGACCAGGTGCTTTAGTACACAACGTGCACTAGTTTTGATGAGATTGAGAGGACTGAAGAATACAGAGCCACCTTTAGTTGTCATAGCAGCCCGGTAAAGCTAAGTGTGCTACTATGGGCCTTGAGAAGTATTTCCCTTCTGATATCTGAGCAGCCCCTGGGTTTCATTTAGACAAAGTCTAAGGCACCTTATGCTAATAGGTGCCTTATAGGCAAATGCTGCAGCTGACAGGTGAATAGTATGGTCTATGGTACCTACCACCAGGTACAAATATGAACAACAGGTTGCGTTACTCTTTGGAATCACTTCTCATGTCAACTCAAAGTTAACAGAAGAATTGTCTACCAGAAACTTACTTTTTCAGTGTGTGTCAAGTGTGTTTGCTTCCTGCCGTGTTTCTACCCTCTGGAAAGTCCTCTGGAGGTTCTTGCCGTGGAGATTCAGCAGTTCATAGGGAACTGAAGTGGCAGCGAAGACATACCACTTTCCGTTTTCAGGCCTAAGTGAAAACGAGGTGAGGTAGATGGGATCTTGTGCCTGTGGTACTGCAGAGGCAAAAAACAGAGGGGCATGGAAAGGCTGTGGGACCTGGGGCTGTTCAGCCTAGAAAAGACTGAGAGGGGGATCTCATTAACACAAGTATTTAAAAGGTGTAAGTCAAGAAGATGGAGTGGCAGGTTTTTTTATTGTCTCAAGTGACAGGACAAGGGGTAACACAAGGTGGAACATAAGGTGGAATACAAGAAGTTCCACTTTTTCCTGTGAGGGAGCCCTGGCACAGGCTGCCCAGGGAGGGTGTGGACTCTCCTTCTCTGGAGGTTTCAAATCCCACCTGAATGCGATCCTGTGTGACCTGATCTAGGTGGACCTGCTTTACAGGTAGGTTGAACTGGATGATTTCTAGAGATCTCTTCCAGCACATACCATTCTGTGATTCTATGCAACTGCTGTGAGAACATGTGTGTAAACTGTGTTCCTCTGAGCCCTCACCCACCCCCCAATATTGATGCATATACCACAAGTAGTATCCTGTGAAAAACTCCTAATAGCTGAGCCTCATTGCTTTCCAGCAGCCTGATAAGAGAATTTGTGGCCCTTGTCACGTAAGGTGAGGCAGTTGCTGGGAAAGGGTGCAATTTTTACTGTGCGGTGGTGGTACCAGTGCAAACGTAGCTTGGGAACACCAACTTGGGGCAGAGAGATCTCTTGATTGCGCTGAGAGCTATTAGTATTCTGTGGCTTCCTTGCAAATGGCTTGATTAGAGAAACGGTGTTTGAAAATATGCTAACAGGACCTTAAATAGAGGTTTATGCAGCTTGCAAGCAGAATTTATTTTCTAATGTGTGTAATGGGTCTTGATGAAAGTCATTCACAGTGAAGTGGGATGTTTATTTGCTGTCTGTACCTAGGCTTATATTGTTTAACTTGATTTTGATGCTTAAAAACATTTGTAAGCAAAACACTGGAATTTAGCCAATATACCTCTTCAATATCCAATATACCTTGTCAACTCTTTCTGAGCATCATTCAGCTGGAAACCCTAAAAAGAAATCGGTGGTGATAAATTCCAGACTTCATTTTAAGTTTCTGTTTATTTGTTTTGTCTTCAGACAAAATGCCAACAGCTGACCATGAATATCTTGAGCCAGAGCTAACATAATCAACCATAAATCAAGAAGCTTGTAGAGTTTGCTTGGGGAATGCAAATGTTCAGTGTATGAGACTGCATGGGAAAACTTGGTGCCTGTATTTATTCCAATTTAGATTTTGTTACCTTGTGTTGAAGTAAACAGGTTTGTTGCTTAAAGTGGATTTGGATGTGTTTAGGAATGGAAGTGTATAAATGTAGCTTCTCAAGTGTTGTCTGGTTGATCATGAATTTGGAGGACATAGCTACAACAGAGTGCTTGGGGTTTTTGTGTGACTAAGACAGTATTTCAGAGGCTTTTGCTTTGTGTTTCTTGTGTTCCTTATATTCAGGCATTACCTTTGATTGTGTCACTCCTTTAACATATAATTGAGGCAGATCTTGAGAAACTTAGTCACAGTTTTCCTCCAAGTTTGACAGCAGGTTATCTTATTTTGAATTCAAAGCAGAAATCTACAGGTGGATCGCTTTTTTTTTTTTATGTAGAAGTTTTGATTAGCTGCCATCTACTGCATCTTCAGCTTTGCCAGTTGTAACAACAGTTTTTAACTTTTCCCAAAGCACTTAATGAGCTTGATGATGTCATGGGGTACTCTGCCTGGCTCAAATGTTTTCCTACACACCTGAAAATCTGCTTTGGAAAACAGGGCTGAGCATGTGGCACTACAGTTGAAAGACAAAAGACCCAGTTGTACTGAATGGAGCATAAACCATGAGATAAGCTGTTTCTTTCAAAGAAACGATATTCATCTCTGTTGTGTGACTCTTCATTCAAGTGCTACAAGCAGTGGTCATACCTTATGTGAGGTTTGAGAGCTTAGTGGAGTGATTAATGAGCTAGTGGTAGTTATGCATACAGGAAAATATAAAGTAAAACTCAGGGCAATTAAGCTAGTTAAAGGTGATTTATATACATCTTGTCCACAAAGAGAGGTTTTGATTGACATCACTGGGTTTTGAAAGGATGGTGAGTTCTTGGATCCGTTTGTGGGAACTGATCAAAGCAAGTTTCAGAGCTCTCCGTGTGTAAACTGTGTGTAAACCTCGGAATAAATTAAAAAAACAAAAGCAGTTACTGAAAATATGGCTCTAATGTGAAGAATCTCAAACAGTGAAACTCCCGTTTTGAATGTTTTTCAAAGCCTCCTGCATCAAATAGATTATATTTAGGGAAGCGTCTCCCCCCCTACCAAGGCTGACAGTATCCTTGAGCACAGCGTGTGCTCGGGATATTGGCCCACCTCTAGCTGTGCAAGATTACAAACTTCAGCTTGCCAAGCCCGTTTTCCAAGCAGAGCTGCATCCTGACCTCTATTGCAGCTGAGCTCCTGCTAGCTCTGCATTTATCCAGACTTGAAGCAAATAACACAGAAATGCTTCCTAAGGCTTTCGGTGCCTCTTTGTAGGAATTGATTTGTAGCATGTTGGGGCGGAACTTATTTCTTACTTCCTGGGCACCTTGAGGAGGGGGACGTGCAGAAGTGCTTCCAGCTGCAGCATTTACAGAGAAATTTTGTCTCTTTCTTCCCTTTTATCTGTCCATTCCAGACAAAACCGTGGATTCAGAATTGTTGGATGAGAGCAGCTTCCATGCAGAAAATACAGGCAGTTAGAGGTGTTGGTTCAACAGCAGTTTCTGATCCTAGCTTTCACTAGAAAGTTCTTTGTAAAAGGGGCTGCCACTCCTTTTTAATTATTTGAAGTTGCATTAGACATAACCAGTGCCAGGTTATGCACATTTGCATGTCTCTACCAAATTAAGAGTATGTAGTTGCACAGTTGGCATTGCAGGGTGCAGTAAAGTGCTCTTTGGGTGAGCTGGAGGCGAGGTCATACGTCTTCCTAGTTTGAGTGTCATTGTGGCCAGTGCTATCCGTTATTATGGCAGGCAGGAGTTTGAACTTCTCTTTCAGCATATGAGTAGGGAATTCTGCCAAGAGTAGGTCAAGATGTGGCTCTTGGAAGGACCTAGGAAATGTAGTGTTTGTTGCTGGTGTCAGTAAAGGAGACTTTGGAATGATGACCATGTGATGCATCCTTAGTGAACATTAATCACTGTTGTGGGATAGATGTTGCTTTACAGATGCTGCTATTGTGGTTTTCTGTTTCTTTCATTAAAATTCAGTCTTTTATTAGAGCCAATGGCTCTAATTTCCCGATTCTTCCCTTTGCAAATGTAGAATGCCAAAGTTATTGTGTAGCTAAACCGGTTCATCAGGAAAAACACAAGTAGTGATACAACTAATAATGTATTAAAAGGCATTGCAGGCCTTCTGCTGCCAGTCCACATCTAATTAAAGAAAAGCTGAAAAGTGTGTCTGGGTCAGGTGTGGGCAAAACTGTACACAGCTGACTTTTCCAGGGAGCTGTGGAGAGCCAGATTGTACACTGTTGAATGCAAGCAGAGTAAACAGGGTATGTGTGGTATTGCTGGCTCGGGGTATCAGGTGGAGAAGTCCAGACTGACTGTGGAGTTTTGCAAGAGGCTGTTGGTGCACCTGCCATGTGCTGCCAGTGCCTTGGAGTGGCTGCTCTGTGAAGGCTGCCATGGCCGATTAGATATCCCTTGATTGTACTTCCGAGCTCCATAGCAATTTATTCCTCCCTCCCATGTTCCCTCCATTCCCCTCCTGGCTATTTTTGCAGCCAGTGTCTTGCACTGCTTCATCTCAGCTTCCACAACAACTGTGGAAGCGTGCAAAAGTCCTGGATGCTGGTGTTAGTGCAGTGCAGGTAAAGCTTGTGTTTCACAGCTCAGCCACGGGCCATCACGTGATAAACCGTGTCATGGTTTTCTACTGAGCACTCTTTCAGCAGTAGCCTGTCCATTCCTTCCTTCAAGCTGCTTCCTGCCCTGATCCTTTCCAGCCTGAACGATTCTGGTTCCATGTTTGTGGTGTTCTCGTTTCAACGTGTTGGGGGTGTTTTGTATTTTGGTTTTAGGTTTTGTGGCTTGGGTTTTGGGGGATTTTTTTTTGCTTTTCTCAAAAAAGATTGGAATTTGGTTTGGAAAATACATTTTAAAAATCCATGTCAAAGCTGGGGTATAGAACACAGGTTTCTTCTGCAACAAATGCATGGCATTTCAAGGAATAGCTTCCGTGATAATAAAAGACTTCATTGAAACACAAAAAATCTTTGTCCTTACTTTGTAGATTTTCCTTATTACAGTAAAGGATTGGCTTTACCCAGATGAGTTTCTACTGTGACACAACTGTTGTGCATTCTTATTGAGTAGATTGCTTCCATACAAGTCCTGGATACCCAGTCAGAGAACAAATATTTTTCAGGAAATTGTGTATTTCAAGAGTAGAGTGGGAGTAGATTCGGGCTAATTTTACCCCCTCTGGTTCTCCTCTCCTTAGCCACCTCCACCCAAAATTACAATCACTGAAATATCATTTGGGGCATTCAGAAATGTCAAGTATTTGGTGCTGCAAACAAATGATAACTGTGTGGGAGATTGTACCATACAGCGTGTTCATGTGAATCTCAGGTCGTTTTCTATTTGGCTTGATAAGGGTAGAAACTTAAACTTTGGTCTTCAGTTATTAGGAGAAGAAAAATCTTGTTACAGATTTGTTCTAGCATGAGTCCTGCAACCTTGCAATACAGTTCATCATCACTGATTTTAATCACAACAGGCTGGAACTTGTTTCCCTTTTCTCATCCAAATGTTGTGGGCTGTGTCCTATAGAAGAAATACAGAATCCTATCAGAAACTGTTAAATAGGGTTTGGTGTGAAAGTCTGAACTGTATTAATTGTGCAGTTAACAGTGAAGGTCCTTCTGTATGCTCTAAGTGTTAACCAGGAAGGTCTGTGCCACGTACTGAGATACAGATTCAGCTGAAAATTGATTTTTTTTGCTTCCAGGAACAAAATACTCTGCATAAAGGATGTTGCCATTTTTGCTGTAAACACCTCTTACCAACTGGGTTTTTTTTTTAACATATACTATATCTGCAGTAATAGAATGTTTAAAAGTGAGGTTTATCTCACCAAATTCTTGATGTCTAAAAATAAAGGAGTAAAATGTCTTTGCTCCCTGTGTGATAGCTGAGGAGACAGGTATATCTGTTGGTGATTCATCCCACTCTAAATGTGGTGTCTCAGCTGCATGGGATGAATTGCTCTCCAGTGGTGAGCCATTTGACCTTTAAATGGCAGCAGCTGAGATAGGTCTTGTCCACAATCAATAGGAAATAGAGGTTCTCCAATGAATGTTGTGTCCTTCATGTGGGTCACTGTCTTGTGAGCCTTCTGTTCTCTCTTACTGCTTCATTATGCTTGCCAGATTACCCTCTTCCTCCCTAGTACTTCTTCTGAGGTTCCGTGCATTTTCTATCTGGGTTTAAGGAAAGAAGAGGAAAGGACTATAATTAGGGTAGTTTTTTGTTTAATTTGTTGGATTTGTTTTGTTTTCAATCAGAAATGAGCTTTCTAAATAAGCCAAAGGACTTTGTATTCCCTGATTATTTGCTTTATAAGGAGAGAAAGAAAAAGCAAAGATTGCTCAGGATGTTAGATTAGAAAGTGATACCTCAGAGACTCAGTACACAATAAAAGTTGCTTGGCCAGTAGATTTTACTTAGCAAGATGAAATTTCTCTTCAGAGCAGAGGTCAAATGTCTTAAGATTGTGGAGGACATGCCAGAGAAGTAGTTACTCAAGATGTTATTAGGAAGAAATGCTTTATTTCTCTGGAGTGTAGCAGTGACCCAGCCTTCCAGAAGCTATTTACCTGTACATATGCTTTCATGCATTGTTATTTCCACCCTTTTTCCCCTTGAATTCTTTTGGTGGACAATGGATCTTCAGGATTCTTTCTTTAGCCCATTGTTAGGTATATAAATAGATACAGACAAAAAGAGAGTCTAACCAGTCCCCAAGATGACAATTAGGAAAAAAGGGGCCAACAATAGCAGCAACAGCCAAGCCTGTTTTGGCAAAATGAGGTCCCTGGATTGCCCATGATGCATTTAAGAGAACAGTTTGGAAGGGTAAGGATTTCTGAGCTCTGATGCCTTCCTTCAGACTTGCTTGTGGAATCTGTTAAGGAGGTTTTTGGTTTGTTTTTTTTGCCTTTAAAAAATGAAGTGTCATGAAAGACTGGCTTACTAAAGTAGTGATTCATTTCAGTGGGAAGTGGAGCAGTAATCACTTTAAGTGTACTGAAGGAGTTTGGTGAAGCTGCTAACATAAAAAACTTGTACAAAAATATTCTAATTAGAATAGGCTAGAAAAAGAAGTTGCAGTAAATGGTATTTGCATCTTCAAATCTTGGGGGAGGATAATCTGAACGCTTTCGTACGTAATACCTTGCAAACCTCTGGGCCTCAGTGCCGTATGATATCTAAGTGGAAGAGCTTAGTGTGGTTCAAGAATAATTGGGCTGTTGGATGTGTAACATTCATTTATATAGGAAGAAAAAACCCAACCATAAATGTGGTTGCTAGCTCTACAGCCTTATTTTATTAAAACCAAGTGAGTCAAATTAAACATAATTGTTGAGGAACGTAACACAGCAGGGACAAAGCAATACAGCTTCCGTGAAGGAAAACTGAGCTGTGCACATCTGTGCAGATTAACGTTAATGAATAAAGAAATTACTCTGTCTCATAAATTTCTTAAAAGCTTTGAAAGTCAGGCTCTCTGGTTTTCAGTATGCCACAACTAATTCTAGGTATGCTTTAAGATTCCATCCTTGCACAGCTGTTTAAATATACTTATTCATAAATTTGAATAATTTAGTAGTAGCTGAGTGGTATGAGCTGTGTAAAACTTGCAATAGGTTCAAGGTTATTTAAATAGCTTGAATATAAGAGAAGACTTGTGGTGTTCCCTTGGGATCCCAAGGAGGGTGGGCACCTGGCAGTCAGTGACCCACAGCCCAAGCCAAGAGGCGCAAGAAAATGCATGTCAGGGAAAGGTTTTCATTCCATAGTAGCTTCTAATGTAACTGCTGCTGCTGCTGTGTGTCAAGACAAGTCCTTGGGCTCGGAGCAGTGGGTACCCTTTCAATCTCATGCTTCCAGTGTGCAGGCAGTGCCCAAACAAACCAAAGTAGTGTTGAGTTGAAGCATGCTGCTAAGTGGTCATCCACTTAAAAACAGAAGGGAAAGTTTTCTGCTGATCTTGGAAAAATCAGTCAGGTAGGAGTGTGTCTGTGAGGATGTGTACAGTCCATAATTAATATTTCTACACAGGAAGCAAGGTGGGCACTGTTTATTTTGGCCACAATACAGGAACAGAGGGGTGTTCAGTACCGTAAAGTTTAATTTAAAACTTTTTCCTTATTCCTTACATAATGTCTTGCTGATCTGTGGAGCCTGGGGCTGTATGATAGCTAATCTGAAGAGCTTAATAACATTCAACCCCATTGTAGCTAGTGACAGGACAAGGGGTAATGGGATGAAGCTGGAACACAAAAAGTTCCATTTAAACATAAGAAAAAAACTATTTCACTGTTCAGGTGAGGGAGCCCTGGCACAGGCTGCCCAGAGGAGTTGTGAAGTCTCCTTCCTTGGAGGTCTTCAAGACCCGCCTGGACATGTTCCTATGTGACCTGATATAGGTGACCCTGCTTCTGCAGGGGGGTCGGACTAGATGATCTCTAAAGGTCGCTTCCAACCCCTCCCATTCTATGATTCAGCAAGATGCCTTTTGGATGGATATCATCCATCCTCTGTTATCATACACAGGAAAAAGATAAACTCCAGCTTCAAAGACAAGTTGCTAATGACCAACATTCAAAAAACTTGACTGTCAGCCCTTGCTTATTAAAAAAGCTTGGGTATCAGTCTTTGCCATTGCTCAGTTAGGAGAAAGAACAAAGGCAGGTAGTCCACTAGTAGACGCTGCTTGCCAAAAAACCACTTGTGCAAATGGTCTGCTGTCTGGGCCACCTTGATTTGGAAGCTTAAAACCTTCAGGACCTCAAGTGAAACGGCTCATCTTGTGCACTGCTGCTCTCAGGATGTTGGTTTGTATGGAAACTCAGATACTGCAATAAGACTGTCATCAGAAAAGCAGCTAAAATGAGGATTATATTTATTGGTAGGTTTTTATCATGGAAATGCTCATTTGGATTTTTCCGTTTTTGTTTTTAACTGGAGATGTGTGACTTCTGTTGGCATTGCATGCCTCCTGCAGCAGGGAGACTGAGTGAGGTTGCTTGCTTGTTTGCATATCACACCACCAAGGCACCAGTTATGGAAACCCTGTTGGCACTGCTTACACTTGAACCAGAGAGAAAACAATGTAACTGTAAAATTGCCACTTGATCTGAAAATGTCATACATTAGTTTACAGAATATAACAGGTTTTTGTCTATCTTACTTTGTAAAAACAACTATGATCAGACTTGTTTTATGAGTTTGTTTTGGATCACGTGAGATTTAAATTAGTGAGTGTCTTAAAGTCATCTGTGGTTTTTTGCAGGTCATTATCGAAAGATCAAAAGTGAAAGGAATTCCTATCATTATTGATGCTGTAAGTATTTTTCTTGAATCAGTCAGTGGCTTGACATTTCTGGATCTGTTCAGTAAATGTTGTTCTTACTGGTTTTTGCAGGATGGACTGTGGCTCATTTCCCAGCAGCCTTCTCTTATTCAAGGCTACCAGCGAGCTATTCTTACTCCAAACTATATGGAGTTTAGTAGACTGTATGAAGCCATGGTGAGCTGTTTTCCTTTTTGATGCTTAAGTATGTGCAAGTTTAGTCTTTTAGTCTTTAAAAATAACTTATTACTGGCTTTTATTATTATGTGCTGTTTCTTATGAGAGAAGCATCCCCTGGCTTTTCATTCCATGGGATAATTACCACAACAATGTGTATTCTTAAACAGAGCTCTTTTTTTTAAAGATGACCCTTTCTTATGCATTTTTGGGGTTTGCAGTTGGTATTAAAAAAAAATGGAAAGACTGATGCTTGCTTTTCCTTTTTTTTGACTCCCAATGCATACGCTGAAGTAGCATGTGTTAGAATATTCTGTTCTAGTAGTAAAACATGTACTGTGTATGGAATTCTTGTGTTGTAGCTTAGAGACCCCGTAGACAGTAGTGACCATCATGGATGTGTATTAAGACTCAGCCAAGCCATGGGGAATTTGACAATTGTTCAAAAGGGAGAAAGAGATCTTATTTCAGATGGAGAGAAAGGTAAGTGAAGCCTTTTGCTTTTAGCAATGTGATTTATTTTGGTTTGTCTTGTTTGCTTTCTGTCATAGTCCAGTGGTTAGACTGTACAGGAATCGATTGACTGTATTCCCCTGAAGATTGAAGGGGAGAGGTGGCTGTCTTTGCAGATCACCTTTAGGTGATTTGTGTAAATTGATATTTTAAGGGTGCAGCTTATTTGTATTTGCTGAAGAAAGTTGCTGATTTTGTTTCTTGTTTAAATGGCTGTAACTTATGTTTTACATTACACAGGTATTGAGAAATCAATTTTTTAATCTTTGTGGACTTTAAAATCCTTAGCTGAGATGGTCTATATAAGTGCAGATGTCATTGTTAAATTAATGCAGAATAATATTGTTATTTCACGATATATTGATGGGAGTGGTGAAAAGTGAAGATGTCTTGAGGTTCCTGAGCTGCTCAGTTCCTTGATAGCATCCACTGTGGGGCTGTAGATCGGCATGTACGTATATGACACGTGTGTTAGCCCTGATCATTTAAATCAAAGCTAATTAATTTCAGGTTGCCATTACAACTTTTTAAAACAGCCACTTCCTAATACAGTTAAAGTATGCTGAATAGAAGTAGCTGCCTGTGTGATGCTTTTTGCACTGGTCGTTCGCAGCAATCAGTATGAAATGAATTCATGAGTGCCTTCGTCACCTTTTGACCGTATGGTCTTATTTCATGTACATAATGAGCAGCAGCTCTGCTTCTAATTACTTGGAATGCTAATCTCTGATACATGTTTATGCTGCTTCAGAAGCGTTTGCCTAAACACAGTCAACTTTTCATTGCTGGGATGAACAAGTGATTTGTGCAGAGCCACCTTCTGCATTCCCCCGTGAGTACAGATACTACAGCAGGCTGTGGAGTGAGCTGGGGTCTGGAAGCAATACAGCTATAGCTCTGTGAAGGCCTTTGGTCATACATTACCCAGGTTGCCCTGCATGAAGTTTGCTGTCATATTTGCACCCACAGCGGACTTGATTTGTAACCTTGGACAGCCAGACCAGGCTTAAGGAAGAGTGAACTCTGCTAGAGGATAAAATATCCTGGCTCTATTTTAGGCCAGCTAAAGAGCTTTGGGGCACTGACTGCAGTATATCTTCTTTCTATGTTTTTTTTTTCAATGTCAACAATGTTCACTTTATGCAGGATTGTTGCTTTTCTGATGAATGTTGGGGAAACTGGGTGAGCACTTTAGATTGAGCACGGGACCTAGTATATCTCTGCTCTCCTTTTGAGGTGGTGTTTTAAAGATAAGTGAACCTCCACCATTCCTGGAGATGTGGGACACGTCATCTCCATTGTCTCTTGTCACACAGGATTCCAAAAACCAGAAAACAACTGAAATTCTTTCAAGTTTTAATTTTGACTGTTGAGATCTGGCACAAGTTTGGTGTATTTCTTCTGTACTTTTGGGGCTTTTCATTTGGTTTGCTGTTTTTCCCCAACTTTATTCTTCATTGTATTCTGATATTTTTTTCTCAGTTAAGTGGCTCTTTGATTAGAAGTAAAAACAGTTCTGTGCCTTTATAGGAGTTGTTTGATGTCCAGCTATGAGCTGCTTTCTTGTTCTTACTTCGGTTCTGTCACTGATGTTTTGTCTCTCCTGGATTACAGACATTAGAGGCAACATTGCTGAGCTGTATGAAAGCAGTTGTCAGGTTTAATACAGGTTATAATGTCTGTTACAAACACTGTTCTTAGGGTTTGTGTTGTTGGCAAGACTGTTGCTGAGAATTTTGCACAAAGTATAGACTTCAGCTTCCTTTTAACAAGAATGGTCTTTGGGTCTGGGAGTTAATGTCAGGCATTTTGGTTTTTTAAAACTCTCAGATGAAAGAGAAATGAGATTCTGCTCTTTGCCACAGCACAGAGCATCTTGTCGTGTCACTGACCTTGAATACTCTCCCGGGTTTTTCATTCTTAACTTCTTTTGTAATCTGTCTATTCTTTTGATCTGATATAATTTTTTTTCAGCAAAGACAACATACATCATGGTTCCAGTGTGAGGGAAATCCAGATCATTGGATCAGGCCCATGTTCTCTGAGCACAATCAAATATATTATGAAAAGATCTGTGTACTCCTCTTGCCTTTTAGCTTTCATGTCATCGTCTGTCTGTAGTGCTTATGCCATACCTGTTTTCAGGCATTTCCTGCATCAGCTGCTGTGCATGCTGATACTGTAGTTTCCATATATCACTTTTAAACTTTCTCCTTTGGGAATAGACTGCATGCATGCTTTCTGGAAAAAAAAAAACCAACAAAAAAGGAAAAGTAAGTCTCAAAGCTCTCTGGGATAAACAGAAATTGCAGACTTAACAATGTAGCTTTAGTGTTCTGTGCTTGGCTGTTGTGGAAGGAAGGCTTCTCGAGGATGCTGAACCTTGCAGCAGGGAAGACTGGTTTGGTGAATACCTTATGGCTTAGAGTGATTGTAGTGGTTATTTTCATGTGTTTGTAGGAAATTCATGGGTTTCATGGGATCTCATTCATATTTACAAGTATATAAATGACGGGTGTCAGGAGGTTGGGACATCGCTTTTTTCTATTGTATCTGGCGACAGGACAAGGGGTAATGGGATGAAGCTGGAACACAAAGAGTTCCATTTAAACATAAGAAAAAACTATTTCACTGTGAGAGTGAGGAGCCCTGGCACAGGCTGCCCAGGGAGGATGTGGAGTCTCCTTCCTTGGAGGTCTTCAAGACCCACCTGGACATGTTCCTGTGTGACCTGATCTAGGTGACCCTGCTTCTGCAGGGGGGTTGGACTAGATGATCCCTAATGGTCCCTTCCAACCCTACCATTCTGTGATTCTATGATTCTTTGACATTCAGTAGACTATTCAGTTAGCTGGGAGACAAAAGAGATTATCAGGTGATTTGATGATGAGCTGGATTTACAGGTAGTGGCGAAGGATGCTGTCAGTAGACAGCTCTGTCATCTAAACAGACAGGCACAATAAAGTCTGATTGGAAGCTGAAGCTTAGTAAATTCAGATTAAAAACAAGGCAGATTTTATTAACGCGCATAGAAATTACCTATGACTAAAACTTACCTAAAACTTTGGTAGATTGCCAAACTGAAGTGCCCTGACACCTTTGAGCATTTGGGGTTCTTTTAACAGATCAGCTTAGATGATGCAGGTGGTTCCTCATGGTTTTTAAATCAGTACTGTACACATGGCCTCCATCAAGTCAGTAGCAGTCCTCCACTATAAAGGAGGTCTCTCTAAAATTTGACTCCATTTCAGTTACGAGCTGCCAACTGCCCTGTAAACGTTATCACCAAGATTTTAAATCCAGTTTTATATACTCTTTTTCTCTTTCCTTTTGCAATTTCACATTATAGCTTGGTCTACAATTGTTGAGTCCCTGCTCTACAAAGATGAGCTTCACCATGCTCTTGGTAGGTGATATCAGTGCCATCACTGACCAGGGTAGGAATGAGTGCTCAGCCTGTGGGTAAAAGGTAAGTCAGCTTTTATTCACTATGGCACAGCTCTCTTAAGGTTCCCTTTTGATTGCTCTTTGGAGAACTGGTCAGTAATAAAGTGTGGTTATACCAGTCTTAGTCCCTGACATGTTTAAAATTTGGTTAGGTCCTTGAGGCAGAGGATCTGGATTTTTGTTTTTAAGTGTTACAATGAGTCGTTATGTACATTCCACTTGGTCTCTCCTCCCTCTCAAAAGGCAGGCTTTGCTGGTAACCAGCCTGCTGCTGCCTGCAACTGCTTTTACCTGGAGCCAGTAGCCAAACATAATTGCTCTCCGGTTGCCCAGCTGCAGCTACAGTCAAGAGAAGCAAAGCAGCACGTGAGAGGGATTTTTGAGTACTGAGTATGAGGTAAAAATCCAACTCTTGCCATAAATCCCCAAGCAGTACTTCTAATTTCTGCCACACGTCCCCTGTACAGCTGCAAAGGAAGCTCTTCAGCACTTGCCAGTCCCTGGCTCGCTCACCCAGAAGGTCTTGGGGTGTCCAGATGGCCCAGCAGACTTTGTCTAGAGAGGCAGCACCTTCATCTCCAGTCTTACTGTTGCAGAGTAAGCAGAACAGGGCAGTGATGGTTCCTGTCCCTCGTGCCATGCTGTTCCATGGCCCGTGCAGCCGGACCTGCAGTCGCTCTCAGTGCCTCCTCCCCCTGCCTCCCCCATCTGCCCACAAAAGTCAGGGAAAATCTGGAGGAGTTCCTCTACACTTCAATTGCCCAAAGTCTCGCATTCAAGGACCTATCTAAATTTTAAAGATGTGATCAGGGAATATGGAAGTATAAGCACCCTTTATATAAAAGCCAACTTACGTTTTCCATGTCAGTTGAGTGATTTCTTCAGACAAGGTCATTAATCTTGGTTTCCCTGTCTGTATTCATTCTGGGACGTGTTTCTGGGAGCCCACAATCTCCAGCTATGTGCTTTTGTGAACTAACTTGCAAAAGGAAAAAGATAAATTTATTTTTCTCTGCCAGGTCAGAGATGGAGATTGGTAAAAGGCTTTACTCAAGATCCGATAATGGACTGGACCTGAATCTTGTATTTTGTGGAGCAAAATAGTCCTTTTCAGCTACATTATTTTGCATAGAAAATGGAAATAGTAAGCTTTTTAACTAAAAACAAGAGTATTTGTTGTTTTGTGAGGTAGATGATGTTAGCTGATCCAATCCATTTGGATGGTATCAGAAGTCAGAATGGTCATACCTTTCATACACGGGTTCCTGAGCCCCCATTAGGGTCAGTGCAGTACTCCTGCTCTGTAAAGGGAAAGCAAGTGCAGAGAACTTGTTCAGGATGTCTGAGGTCCAGGAATGACATTTTACTCTCAGCTGTCTTTAGTTTTGCAGTCTCAGTAAACATGATGCTAAAGAGGGCTAAAAAGCCTCTGTGAAACATCATCAGTGTGACATGTTGAGGCTCTACTAGCTGTCCCATATTTCACGTTCTGCACTCTAAATACAAACATAAAAAATTAATCCCTGGGTTGGGTTTGTTGTGGGTTGGGTTGTTTTTTTTTTAACAGCACTACTGTGTGAACATTTGTGAATCAAGAACATGCAGACAGACCTGACTTGTTACACCACATGGGCCTTTAGTTTTCTAACTGGAGTGTGTCTAGGAGCTAGTGCTGTAAGCAGGGCTGCCTGTGTAAGCCATATCAAAATGCCTGCTTCCCACTTAACTCAGAGTGCTCCATCTCAGCAAAACTACTGAATTCTACATTACTGTTTTCCTTCAAAGAGAGGACATCTATTTTCAGTTACATGACAGACAGGGCTTTTTAATTAGGCATACAGTACCCATAAATGGGTCTTTCTTCTGGCCTTTGATATGCCACTTTGGGCTGGGAGTTCTTCGAGCTGAAAACTTGTTGGCAGTGGTATAGTTAAGTGTGACACCATGATCTGAGTGCTTTCCCAAATGTTAGTGTTTATCTTATCTTCAAGGAGTGCTGAAAAGGAAGTGATGGTAACTCATTTTATGGCCTGAATTCTATTGAACATAAAGCTACTGAATGACTTGGCTGTAGCCACCAAGGAAGTCTGGGGCAGAATTTTGAATCATAAGGAGCCTAAAACTCTTGAATTTCAATTTCCCAGCATTCTGTCAGTATGACACCTCCATGATTCTCTGTTTGTTTGTTTCTGTTGCACTCATATTTCAGTACAAATTGTTTCCACAGATTTAGGTAAGCAAGAAATCGGGGTGACTATAGGTGAGGGACATGTTGTATTTGCTGTACATGTCTCTGGCCGTGTTGATGTGTTGCTCAAATGCTGAGATAATGTTGGAACCATTGTGCAAGGCTGTGGTGGTTCTGACTCGAGCAGATTTCCTTGCCAGTCAGTGAGTTCTTCAGTGGTGACATTTGTATTTCCTCTAGCCTTTCCTTAATGATATAGTATACATATGCTCCGTGGGTAAGTGTTATGGAGCTGGCTTTGTTTTTTTCAGAAAGTTGCTTAGATAACTCAGTTTTCATTAAAAGACTGTCTGTTAATGATACTGAGTTGTTTGGGGTTTTTCTTTTGATTCATCACCCTGTGAAATGATGATTTCAGATTTGGTTGCCCAGATCAATTAAAAACCAAAACAAGACATCCTGCCCCGACAGCCAGTTTGACCATTGCTGGTTGTGTGTTTCTGTCTTTTGAGGACTGTCAGCTGAACTAGAGATGAACCTCTCCACTATTTTGATGGAGATGGATGTCAGGCTAATTGACCTCAAGTGGCCCCAGTTGCTGCCTTTTAACATTGACACGTTGTGGCGATTCCAGTCTTTGCAGTTTCTCTGCTGTCCAGCATCCAGTAGTCTTGGTCTCCTCAGCAATCCCAAGAGCCATGATTTCTAGGCTCTCTGAGGTACACATTCCTCCATGGTTGAATGTGCTGTGGCCTGTCTGAGCAGTGGACTGAAAAATACTTCATCCTCATGTAAATACTGCACTCTGTGTCTCTCCAGGGACTAGAGCTGAGTGCCTCACTGGTGCTGGCTGCTCAGCCGTGTCCCTCTAATCGAGGTCCTGTAACACTGCCACTGGTTGTCACTGCACAGCACAGCACATGGGGACAGCACCCCCCTAGTCCCCCCAGAGAACTGCTGGGGCTGGCTTCACAGCGGCCCACAGGCATTCGGTGGGGGACGTTGGATTAGGGGGAGTGGGAAGACAGCAGTTTTGTACCTGTTGCTCTAGGAGAAGGCTGGGAAAAGCGTCAGGGAGACTTTGTCCTTTGTGGATGTGGCAGCGTGCCAGTTTGTCTTGATGCTAGTGTGGGATTCCTTCCTTTAGTTTAAAAGCTCCTAACGGTGATGATACTTGAGAGAAGTTTTTCACTCCTTTCCCAGTTGCCTGTTGGGATGTTCAGCATCCTTTCATTTCAAGGAGTTCTTTGAGGAACTGAGCCTCTGCTCAAGAGTTGCCCGAGTGTTACACCTTTCCCCCTTCATTCAAGTGAATTTCCTGTAGTTCTGCTTCTTTGAAAGTGCTGTGTGGATTTGTTTTCCAGCATCTCCGTACAGAGTACAAAGGTCTGCTTTTGTTGTTGCCTGTGAGGTAGTTTGCACAGATTTGAGACTTACTTTTTGAAAAAGCACAAACAAAAGACCACTACTCTTTTTTTTTTTGGGGGGGGGGGGAGAGGGGTAGTGGGGTATTCTAATTGGCCTAGTTTGAGGAGATCTTGCTTTCCTGTATGGCTGAAAACTGACTGGAAGGTTGTGAGGCTACAGAATAGTGGCAGATGGTGACATACAGCTAATAAGCAGGGGCTTGTGCTCAACTGTCAGTCAAAAGGCCCCAAAGCTTTTGAACAGAGGATTTCCATCCTGCCTCCTGCCAGCAGTTCAAGCCCTCAGAGTGAAAATCCTGTGAAATGCCATCTTCAAAGTGTCAGAATTAGAAGTAACTTCTCCAAAGCACTGTACTTAAAAAAAAAAAACCAAACCAAAACCAACCCAAAAACATCACCTAAAGGGCACTCCTTCTTCAAATAGGTAACTAGGAAGGGCATTACACTTGCGAAACTTGACATTAACTACTGCTCACCGAGAAGCACATCCAGAATCTTAATATGGGGGGGTGTGTGGTGGGGGAGAGTGATTGGGAAAATGAACTGCTGGCAGCACTGCAGCAGTCTCTTGCTGCCTTCAGGGTGACTAATGAATCTTTGCCTTCTCAGTGGCAGCAACAATGCCCAGCAGTTGCTGCTGGAAGAATGGGTAGGAAATGGAAGTGGAGTACAGTTCTTTGCTGCACCACATAACAAAAAGCAAAAATGAACTATGCTCATGACCTGGCAAGGGTTTACATGTGTTAAGTAGATTTTTACCTCTTACTGTTTAAGAAGATTGACCTGCAGTTTCAGTTGTGCTCAGACTTTTTCCATTGTTTCATAAGAGAAAAAAAATCCTTTTCTAAATACGGGTAGTACTCCCTCTGAAACACCTGGGCTGCTCTGTTCATACACCTTGGAGAAACCCAGCCCAGGTGACTTGCAGAAATTGAGGTAAGAGCTCTTGTCCAAGCAGTGACTTGCTCCATACTTTGCTGATGTACTTGGCATGCTTGGGAGGGCACAAACGACTGTGTGCATCGCCCTGAACACCAGGAGGTGGTAGCTGACGGGAGATTCCCAGGGTCACCGCTTGCCCGCCAATGGTTCTGCCAGCTCTGCCCTTCTCCTAGGAGAGGAAAATAAACTTCTCCTGGCTTATTTCTCAGAGCCAAGCAAGAAGGAAAGCTAAGGGTAGATACATACCCATGTGAGAGCTTGGAGGAAGGCAGCAGAACAGATGCTGTTTTCTTTTTGTGTGCTTTGTGTCCTTCAGGCTTCCTGCTTGGGCTTGTCAAGAGTGGAGAACAAAGGAGTTAAATGTAGTGAAGCCATTTGCATGTTCTTCATAGTTAAAGCTTCACAAGGAGATCAGTTTGACCAGGATCCTTTGTATATTTAAAATAGAAATGTGACATCTGATATTCTGTCAGAGCCTCTCCACGTTGACACCGCTGACAGAAACACACGCGGATGCTGAGGGTGCCGTAGACTGTCAGGAAAAGATCTCTTTGTATGTGGTTTTTACAAAGCCTAAGGAAAAGGCTGTTCACAGTAAAATGCCTTCTAATTGAGGTTTTGGTTCTCTTTTGCATCTGCTCTTGGTAAAACACCTTGGTTTGCATTTGAAAACTCTGAAGTTCAGTCAGAGACTCTGGAGAGTTGTGTGTTTGCAGTGGCTTTGGAGAGCGACCTGGCCTAATTTAGGGCAATTGCTCCTCATCAATTCACCTGAATCAGTAAACTCAGTAGTGACTGACTCTTCCAAGTCCAGTGGAGAAAGGGTGCACATTCTGGGATGTTACTTGTAAAGGGTTGCAAAGTAATTGGGAAAGTATTTCTGAAATGTTGATATCATGTACATCTGTCTATATTTTAAGAACAGTGTATTTTCAGCATGTGCTGCAGCCTGTGATTGATCTGTGCCTCATTAGTTGCCGTGTGCCCCAGAGGTTAACCCTCCCAGCCACAGCGATGTCAATGTAAATGGAAGGAAAAGTGCACATGACTCTTGCTTTTGGTTTATCTGTCCGTAGTGCTTGTGTGCAGTCACGAAGGAAGCAGCCGGAGGTGTGGTGGACAGGGGGACCTCCTCTCTGGTTCTCTCGGAGTCTTGGCGCACTGGGCATTCCTTGCTGGAGCAGAAAAAACAAACGGGTATGAATATTCATTAATAACTCCTGAATTCCTGTGAGCCTGTGTCCTCCTTTGCCAACTGTTGTAGACCTGCTCTAGAGAAATAGACACATGAAATCGGAGCCGTTGGGACTAAGGTGCCTGTGTGCTTTTAAACAAACCTGTGTGCATTTAAACAAACCTAAAGGTTTGTGGAGGCTTCTTCCTTGGAGGTGTTCAAGACCCGCCTGGACATGTTCTTGTGCAACCTGATCTACGTGAACCTGCTTCTGCAAGGGGGTTGGACTAGGTGATCTCTAAAGGTCCCTTCCAACCCCTACCATTCTATGATTCTAAAGGTGTTCTGGAGCAGGGTGTGTTTTCAGAACAGTTGAAGGTAGGCAGAAAGCATGAAGAATAAAAAGCCATCAGTCACTGGCAGCAACATCTCTCTAATTCAAAAACGTGTCATTTACAGAATCACAGAATCTCAAGGGTTGGAAGGGACCTGGAAAGATCATCCAGTCCAACTCCTCTGCCAGAGCAGGGCCACCTAGAGTAGGTCACACATTTAGCTTTGTTTCTGTAAGTCAGTGAATCCTCTTGCATTGTACTGAAGTAATTCAGTGGGACAGGTAAGTTGAGACTTGCAAACAAAATAGTTTCAAAGAGGGTAATTGTCTGAAGGGCAGATGGCAATCTAGCTTGGTTGTACATAAAGCAGCCATGCAGCTGCAGCTGGCTCCTGGCTCCTCTGTTAAAACTGTGTCAGCTCCTGGCCGAGTGCTGGGTCCATAGGCTTGCTGTGAAAGTAGCAGCTTTAAAGTTGAAAGGGACTCTGACACAAGCCCTTAAGAGTAACAGCCCCTCTTCCCAGGAAGTGATGAGACAATGAGGCCTGAGGAGTGGAGAGCTTCTGTAGTCTTTTTGATGCCAGATTGCAGGTGCAACCCAGATAAGATGTGCTTGGGAATTAACTGGCCTGTGCTGGCGTTACTGGGAGGGCACTATGGTAGATCCCCCAGGAGGAGCCAATTCCAGAGGCCCATTGAACCCAGTCTCCCAACATTCTGAAATCTGACGTATCCAGAGGGAAAAACGAAACCGAGGTTGTTTGTGTCTCTGAAGGTGCAGCTGCCACGAAAGGAAGAGTTTTGGTTTACTTCATTAAAAGGGTAACTGCGTTTTTTTCATGGTTTATAACAGGTCAGAATTAAGCTGTTGGAGAGATTTAGCAGACGCAGCATCTCTTCTCCAGGCTCCCCTGACAGGAGCTCCCACCATTTTTCCAAACAGCTCACTCAAAACTCCTTTATTTTATAGATGCAGGAGGAGTGGGAGAGTATAACTGGTATCAGCAATACCTTGTGTCTCCTGTGGCAGTGTGAAGGTGACCCTTCACAAACACCTGAGGTACCAATCCCTTTCATCTCACGTGTCTGAGGAAAGGAGGAGCTTTTTAGGTTATGTGAATCAGGGCATCTGCTTTGTAGACTGCAGTGCAGTGCAGTCCAGCCAGGGCTTCCACACTTCTGCCTGGCTCTGGTGTTTCAAAAACGGGTCTGTGCACAGCAGGGTTTTGAAACATTAAGATTGCAGTGGCATTCAGGGCTGCTGGTGGGATGGTAGGTAGGATTCTCTTGTTGACAGAATACCAAGATGATGCCTTTGCAGTGTGGTGTTTATCAAAGTGCTTGTGTAGGAACCTCCCCACGTTCAGGAGCCTGTGCACAGCTCTCATTTCAGAGCAGTGCTGGGGCTTACAGGACTGTGTGGCCTTCTCTGGTGGTCCTGCTCTGGCAGGGGGGTTGGACTAGATGATCTTTCAAGGTCCCTTCCAGACCTTAAGCTTCTGTAATTCTGTGACTGACTTTCAAGATGGCTAAAATACTCACTCCTACCCCTTGATGAGTAGCATATGAAGTTGTTGCTTTCAAGGAAACAATAGTCCAAGCTGCCCTAGTAGCACCTAATTGTAAACTCATGCTCTGCTCTGCCTGACTTTTACATCTTGGTCCCTCACAAAATTCTCTCGGGCATAGGAGTGGAGGCAGCAGGGCCTTGGTGGCTTATAGGCTGCTGTGGCAGGGCTTGGTGAGGTGTGTAACCAGCCAGCAAGAGGAGCCCAGGGCTGGCTCCTGAGTTACTCTGTGGTTATTCTCCTCTGCCCTGGTGCTGTCAGGCAGCAGAAGCAGCACCTGTGGCCCAGCCTGTGAGAAGGTGCTCTAGAGGTGCCTTTAGGGGAAGTTCCGCACTGGAGGACTGAGGTGGGATACATTCCCTTAGGCAGTTTGTAAG
The DNA here is from genome assembly GCF_028858725.1 of Colius striatus. Lineage (NCBI taxonomy): Eukaryota > Metazoa > Chordata > Aves > Coliiformes > Coliidae > Colius > Colius striatus. Next base: position 59,637,600 of record NC_084759.1, read on the forward strand.
CCTGTAGGAGGCACTAAGGGGAGAGTGTGCCTTAACTTCTCTGCAGCTGTCACTGGATCCCTTTTAAACTGATGCAATGGAGGCCCTGGAGCAGTGGCTATGGTCCTGTTAAAAGCCATCATCCCTTGTCCCCATCTCCATGTCCTTGCCCTGTCCTCTGTGATACAAACCTAAACAGATGGACCCAGTGAGTGGAGAGGGAAGGGAATGAAAACTGCCAGGGGAGACCTCGGTCTTCCCCTGAAGGGAAGGGTGAAGTTTCAGATCCTGGACACCTTCCAAACCACTTTTAAAGCACTTTTTCCTGATGCATCCTGGGGCCCTGGTGCTGATTCTCACCTGGCCACATGCTCTGCCATAGTGCTGGGTAAATAAAGATTCAGTCAAAGGGCTGAAGCCCATGTATTTGCTGCAGGGGCCTTCCCAACAATGCTGACAAACACACACAGGTACAAAGATTATGACCTTATCAATGATACGTGTTCAGATCTTCTGTATAACGCTGTGGTGGGTCTTGTTTATTTTTTCCCCCTTTTAGTCAAAACCCCTTCCTCGTGGCAGCATTTGGAGCTTGCTCCCTCACCAGGCAGTCCAACCACCAGGCCTTCCAAAAATTCGGACGTTCCATGACCGCCTCCGACATGGTTTCAGAAGTCGGAACAGCTTTTAACAAACTTTTTGAAACCTGAAGCCAAAAAAAAGGCAGCGGAGGAGAAAAGAGAAGAGAAGGGAGAGCAACGACTGCGAGAGTAATGACATTGACCGTAGGATTTCCATAAGTAACGCACCCTTTCAAGTGCTGTAGCAGCATCGGTATGCTAGAGGTAGATTTCTTGTTCTTTTGGGTTTTTTTCTTAAAAAAGAATAGAAAAATATGATTAATGTAGATATTTTTTAAGAGTTTGGAATACAAAAACAACACTGTTTTGGCTGAAATAAGCTGTAGTTGCAGATCTGTTATAATATAATAAAACTAAACTGAAAGTATTCCTCTGATCTTTTTTTTTTTATAGTTATTGAGCAATAAATAACTAAAGTGTAAACAGCAAAAATAAAGAAAATGCACTTGATCCTTAGGTAAAAATTCTTCCACCAGCTCAACTGAATTTCTTGGGCTTGCACCCAGGCTGTCATGTTTCCATTCTTAGACCTTCTGTCTAGAATTAGCTATTGCACTTCCGTTTTTTTTGCCATGCTAGTCTATAAAGAAGTGAAAAGTGTAAGCCTCTTTGGAAAGGGAATGCATGAGAGTTGCTGTAGATTTGGAATGTAATTAGTTGCCTTTTCCCATTCCTAGTCCCAGAGGCAGCGTTCCTGCCAACAAGACACCCCCTTCCTGCAACGGTCTTGTTGGTTTGGGGTTTTTTAAGAGGTTACCCCCTCCACCATGGAATAAGGATCTACTGTAGGCATCTTAGCACTAAACAGGGATTATGCTTACCTGAAACAAAACACATTCTTTTCTGTTCCTGTAGCAGTCCTTGACTCACCTAGAAGTCAGTGTGATGGGCTCTGTGAAACTGTCATTCGGAGAGGTACGAGGCAGGGCAGGAACCACAGTGACACCTGACTCTACCGTGGGCCAAACTCAGTGGCTGTGGAAGAGCGAGGTGATCCTAGAGCAATGATCGCCTGCCGAGCGAGGTAGCACAGGTAGGCAGGTGGCTGTGTGGCACCCAGCACGAGTAAGAACTGGAGGAACTAAAGGCAGCCCGCAGCAGGTCCCTGTGCCCCCGCAGTGCTACACAGGCTGTCCTGCAGGGCCCAGCAAAGGCAGGAAGAGAAAAAGGGGTGGTGGGCGCTTGGGCCCTGAGCGCAGCACCTGGGTTGAGGGACTGTTTTGCTCTGTCCTTAGCAGGGCAGAGGTGTGTGTAGGGGGGAGGGTAAAGGAGAAGTTGGGAGGCATTTTGCACAGCAGCCAGCAGCATTTCTTAAAACTTTTTGGAAATTCAGGCAATGCTTGTAGGGACTGAACCAAGCTGGAGAGGGAGACAAGTTCATACAAAGTATATTGATGGAGGTCCTGCCCTTCACCCTCCAGCCTGGCTGCAAGTGTCTATACTCCCGAAAGCACAGGAACAGGCCTGTGCCAGCCTCATTGCCCCCAAGGGCAGTGTCATGGTCACTGCAGCTCCAGCCTGCACTACAGCCTCCTGCCCACCCCCCCCAGCTCCTGCCTTGCAAGAGCTGCCTGCAGCAGGCACCAGGGCCCAGAAAGGCTGCTCCCTTCAGCCCTTCCTGTTGCTATTTCTGGATGCACTGTGACTACTACCTCACCCCCAATGCATTTTTGGTTTTAAACCAGTTAGTTACCTATTTTTCAAATAGGTTTTTAAATGTTTGCTCATGTTGGTCTATGAGGGTTCAGAGACTTTTTAGCTTAGAGCAACAGCTACTGATAAGAGAGGGGGGTTTTGGTGTTTAACGGGAGCAGTTTTGTAAACTGTCTACGTCTTTGAGGAGAACTAAGCTACTGCTGCTTCTCCCCCAGAAACCTACGTGAGAAGCCTGACTCCTTTTAAAGAAAATCAGAAAGTTCAAACTGATTTTAAAACAGCTACTGGATTTCTTTTAAAATGAACGTTGTTGTGGTCTTTAGAACGTCAGTGGTATTATAATCTAAATGGCGTTTGTAGGCGAAGTCAATCAGTTAACAGAGCTCAGTACAGATTTCAACCTGCTGCGCTGGTTTTAAATCCACACAGAAGTTGTAACTTTGTTATTCACTAATGTATATGAATTGTTTCAATTTTTAAACAAACATTCTGGAAATGTAGCAGTTTCTTTGGGTAGGAAATAAAAATAATAGCAAGTTAATCCTGTGTCCTTTGTTTGGTGTGTTGTGATGGCCATTCCCACAGGAGCTGAGCTGTTCACTGCTCCTTCAAGTTTACTGGAGCAAGAGAGAAACTAACTGATTCATTTCAAATACCAATGGTATCAAACCAGTGCATGCCCAAGTGCTAACAAAGACACCCCTGGCTTCTCTAGGAGGGCTGAGCAGAAAACCAGTTCCATATTTTATCCTCAGCATCTGGGAAGGAACAACCCCATGCACCAGTACAGGCTGGGGATTGACCTGCTGGAGAGCAGCTCTGCAGAGAGAGACCTGGGAGTCCTGATTGACAATAAACTGACCATGAGCCAGCAATGTGCCCTCGTGGCCAAGAAGGCCAATGGCATCCTAGGCTGCATCAAGAAGAGTGTGGCCAGCAAGTTGAGGGAGGTTCTGCTCCCCCTCTCCTCTGCCCTGTTGAGGCCTCATCTGGAGTACTGTGTCCAGTTCTGGGCTCCTCAGCTCAAGAGGGACAGAGAACTTCTGGAGAGAGTCCAGTGCAGGGCCAGCAAGATGATCAGGGGAACGGAACATCTTTCACATGAGGAAAGGCTGCAGGAACTGGGGCTGTTTAGTCTGGAGGAGACTGAGAGGAGATCTTACTAACATTTACAAATATCTAAAGGGTGGGTGTCAGGAGGTTGGGAACATCCCTCTTTTCTATAGTAGATAGTAACAGGACAAGGGGTAATGGGGTGAAGCTGGAACACAAAAAGTTCCATTTAAATACAAGGAAAAACTATTTCACTGTTCAGGTGAGGGAGCCCTGGCACAGGCTGCCCAAGGAGGGTGTGGAGTCTCCTCCCTTGGAGATCTTCAAGATGCACCTGGACATGTTCCTGTGTGACCTGATCTAGGTGACCCTGCTTCTGCAGGGGGGTTGGACTAGATGATCTCTAAAGGTCCCTTCCAACCCCTACCATTCTATGATTCTTTTGAACGGGTTACTTGTGTGAATCATAGTTTCAAATCAGATTCCTTGTAGATGAATCTCCATTCTTATTTGTGTTAGCTTTCCATATATTTATCTAAAAGTAAGTGTGCCCAGAGGCCAGTACAGATGAGCTCAGCCACTAGAACACAGGTCACCTCATGAGTAAGGCAGGCCTCTCCCCAGCCACAGCAGCCAGGGAGATTTTATAACACAACAGGGCAAATGGAAAAAAGGTAATTATGCTGAATGTGTATATTGACTAATAACTAAACACATTAATTTGTATCTGCCCCATTCTGATGGCAAAATCCCGAGTGTGCTCTGGAAATCCCAACATACTCCGTGCAAACAAGTGACCTGAGACGAGACCAGAAGCCTCACAAGTTATCATGGTACAGCTGAAAATGTGGCAGGCCCAAACCCGCACCACTGCAGTAGGGAAGTTCTTCAAAGCTCCAAGTGTCACCTCCTCCCATGTCTGTGAAGAGCACAGTTGTTTAAACCAGTGTTCACCCCCAACACAGGCCTAAGTCCTTGTCTCTGCCTTCACTGTGTTTGCATTCTCAGTGCCAGGTCAGTGCAGGGCCCATGGCCAGAGGGGTAGCTCCTGCATCCGAGCAGAGCGGGGCCAGGTCAGGCACCACAGCGGTTCCCCTGGGTGTTTCCACCCGCCACAAGCCCAAACAGCAGTGGCACCAGCTTTGCACAGGCGATACTTTCCAAATAAAAGAGAGAACAGCTAACAAAGGTATTTGTATTTACAACTGCTGCCAAGGCAGCTGAAATTTTCAAAGTCCCAGGATGAAGGCTCAGCGGTTTTTTCCCTCCTCAGCCTGCTGCTGTGCTCGCCCTCCTTCTTTCATCTCCCAGGTGGAAGCTGCAGCTCGGTCCTGCAAGAAGAAGGAAGCAGGTCAGCACATGGGCAGGTGGGTGAAGATATGGATCTTTGACCAAGCGTGATGTAACAAAGAGAGAGGGTTGTTAGACACTGGCACGGGCTGCCCAGGGAGGTGCTGGAGTCACCATCCCTGGAGATATTTAAAAGACACATAGATGAGGTGCTGAGGGACACAGTTTAGTGATGGGTCTGGCACTGAGGTTAGTGGTGACACCACTGTTACTGCTACTGCTCCAAGCTGTAAAACAAGCCCAGGCCACTCTTTACAGTTAAGAGGGGGGATGTCACCTCTCTAGTATAGGAGGCTGCAGCAAGGTGTGGCCTCTCTCACATCAGTAAACTTCCACTAAACTCTGGCAATCACATTTTCATGTTTAAATGGCTCATGAAGCACAGCTCTACTTGGTGGCCAATACATGAGATCACCCAATGTTTGATCTCCTCCTGAATTTTTGGAGAGCAGCCTGTTGCTGTAAGGCAGTACTGCCCTGTAACTGCAGAAGTGGCTTCAGCTTGCATGGAGACGTGAGGCTGAGGAGGAACAGCAGAGAAGGCTGGCAGTGCAACCAGTCAAAGAGCTTAACTCCCACCTCCTGCTGCTGCCGTGCAGGGAACAGGGGATGACACCAAGAGCTGCCCAGGGTGCAAAACCAAAGGTTGCCTTTAAAAACACCACTAATGGCCTCACAAAGAGTCGGCGCTTTCTACCTTTATGTGGATCCCAAAGGCAGCGAGGTCTCCACGCAGCCTGTCACAAGCCTCCAGGAGAGGTTTCCTCTCCTGCATCAGCTGCTGCCTCTTTTCCTTCTGCTGGTGCTCGGGGCCCTCGGTGGGCAGAGCTTCCACTGGGCTGGGCAGCGCCAGCGCGTAGCGACGCACCTCTGCGCGGAACCTCACCAGCTCCTCAACCACGTTAGGCAGCACAGCAGAGCTGTGTCCTCCCACAGCCACCTGGAAATCAAACAACAGGCTGCTTTACAAACACCCAAGAATGACTGAAAAACAACCCAGCCTCGTCTCCTCTCTTGGTTGTGCATCTTCCATGTATTGGCACAATTCAAGTGTAAGGATCTCACTAATCCTGGACAAAACATTACAGTGCAGGCATACTCAGTGTTCACAGAACCATAGAATGGTAGGGGTTGGAAGGGACCTCTAGAGATCATCTAGTCCAGCCCCTTGCTAAAGCAGATTCACCTCCATGAGGTCACACAGGAATAGGTCCACGCAGGTTTGGAAACCTCCAGAGAAGGAGACTCCATATTCTCCTTGGGCAGCCTGTGCCAGGGCTCCCTCACAGGAAAGAAGTTTTCCCTTGTGTTTAAGTAGAACTTTATGTTCCAGCTCATGTCTGTGACCACTTGTCCTGTCACTGAACACTAGAGAAAAAAGTGTTGCCTCATCTCCTTGACATGCACCTTTCTAATACTTGTTCGTATTAATGAGGTCTCCTCTCAGTCTTCTCCAGGCTGAACAGCCCCCATTCCCGCAGCCTTTCCTCATCAGGAAGATCCTCCAGTCCCCTGATCATCTTGATGGCCCTGTGCTGTACTCTCTCCTCAAGTTCCCTGTCCCTCTGTAGTGGTTTTGCCTAGGCCAGTTTTTTTGGTAGTAGGGGGCTACAGGGGTGGCTTCTTTAAACAAAGAGTTGCCAGAAGCTTCCCCTGTAGCTCATAGGGCTGGGTCCAGTCAATTCTAAGCTGGACCCTGCACCTGACCCAGGCCTGGCCAATTAGTGATGGAGGTAACGCCTCTTTGAATAACATATTTGAGAAGAAGTTGCTGCACAGTTGCTAAACTGCAACAGAAACAGGGAGGGAGAATGTGAGAATATCTGCAGACTCCAAGGTCAGTGGAGAAGGAGGGGGAGGAGGGTGCTTAGGCACTGAAAGTGCTCCCCTGTGACCTGTGGTGCACCCCATGGTGAGGCAGCTGTACCCCTGCAGTCCATGGAGGCCACCAGGGAGCAGAGGACCCCATGCCGGAGCAGGTGGATGCCTGAAGGAGGCTGTGACTCTGTGGGAAGCCCACACTGGAGCAAATTCCTGGCAAGACCTGGGAGTCCATGAGGGAGGTGCAAACCAGGGGCCCTTCAGTTCAAGAAGGCCAGGGAGCTGCTGGAGAGAGGTCAGTGCAGGGCCGTAAAGATGATTATGGGAATGGAGCATCTCCCTTATGATGAAAGGCTGAGGAAACTGGGTCTCGTTAGCTTGGAGGAGACTGAGGGGTGACCTCATTAATGTTTACAAATACATAAAGGGTGGGTGTCAGGAGGATGGAGCCAGGCTCTTCTCAGCTATGTCCAATGAGAGGACAAGGAGCAATGGGTACAAACTGGAACACAAGAGGTTTCTTCTGAGAAGGGGCAGAAGATGGTAAGAAAACTGTAAATAACCTTATTCATCCTTCAGAAGTCAGGCAGGGTAGCAATAAATGCATTTATTTACTTTGCCTCTTTGTGGACTCTTCCACAAAACCTCTTCCAAAGCAGCAGTGGGATGTGGTTTGGCTGTGTGTTACGCCTCATAACCTGTGCTTTGCCATGGTAGATTTTAGTGGCATACTGCACACTTCAATTTGTAAGCTGGATGGCAAAGTCCTTGCTGCACCTTCCTGGCTGTCTGTATGCAGGTGCCTGCTGCACCTAGGTTATTGCTGAAATGAGTGTCTGAATGCTTTTCTCTTTTATATGCTGTGCTAGTTTGTCTGGGGCAGCAGAAAGTATCCATGAGAGATAGACAGAAAGGAAGGAGCAGCACATCAGACTCGTCTCCGCCCCTCTGCTCTTCCAGTGAGCACATCGGTCACGACCTTCATCAGGAAGGTCTGTGGGCTGCTGCACACTGGGAAAAAAAACAGTGCAGGGATTGTTCTCTGACTGTACCTCGAGCCCAACCACAACAGCTCAGCCTCCAGCCTTCCTCACCCCTTTCACAGGTTTCTCTCTTCTTGGTATTTAGCCCCAGATTTGAGCAGGAAAGGAGCACAGAACATCCTGCCAGTCTCCAACACCTTGTGTCATTTTAAATGCTCCCCTTCTGTACATCAGGATATCACCTCTATATTTACCAATCTCTTCCTGTGCAGGGAGGCTTTTGAGCTTTTCTCTCCTTTTTTTTCACCTCTCCTCCCTGTTCCTACCTTTCCAAGCACTAGAGGACCACAGAATGGTAGAAGCTGGAAGCAACCTCTAGAGATCAGCTAGTCCACTCCCCTGCTAAAGCAGGCTCACCTCCATCACACAGAAGGTGAACACACAGACACACGTCCAGGCAGGTTTCGAAACCTCCTGAGAGAGAGATTCCACACCCTCCCTGGGCAGCCTGTGCCAGGGCTTCAGATACACAAGGTACTTCCAACGACATCCCCCCATTGTCCGCTGCCCTCCTCTCCCTGCACCTTACCAGGACTCAAGGCAGAGCAGCCCCCTTTCCCGTGCCCTGGCTTCCTGCAGAGGAGCTGGACTCTAGCTCTTGCTGTGCAGAGAGGTCAACACCCCAAATATTCCCACAGCAGTCAGCTGGGGTGTGAGCAACCATCAGAAAGAGTAGGAGTACATGTAACAAGGCCAACTCCAAGGCCTCCAGTGCTGACTCTTTCTGGACTTGCATTGTCAGGGCACAAGTGCTGCAGAAGTCACAGGGGAGTACCTCTGAGAAGGACAAAAGCCCCCATTTTGTTCCACCTGCTCACACGCTCCCCTAAGACACCACAGCAGAAACAGCAAGTGGTGCACGAAGGTTTTACTAAAGCCATAAATAACTTTGTTAGGTTTGACATTTTCGGGTTCCATAAAACAAACACCAGCACTGCTATCCTACACCAGTACATACAGAAGAGAGGTTTCGTACCTGTCTTTCTCCAAAGGACATCCCAAGGGCATTAAAAAAGCCTTCTATATAGGAAATAATGCTTCCATACACCACAGAGCTTCTAGGAGATCCAGCATCCTGTTTAAAATACACTCAAAAGAAATTGGCCAGTCAATACGTATCACGGAACTCGGCATCTCTCTGTAGCCTAGTCCACACGGGGAAACTATTTACTCATTACATACATCTACCTCCACTAGGAACACCAGGAAGTTTTGCAGAGACAGAAAAGCGCCTCACACCACAAAGGGGAAAGATTTAAGTAAATGGGGGAGGGGGAAGAGCTTATTTCCAGCACATGCAGCGAGGAGGAGATGTGTGAAGCTTTACCTGTGTGCAATAAATGAGACTAAAAATAGCACCTCTGGGCATGAAAGGGCTGTGTGTGTGAAAACAAAAGAACAAAACCCTAGTTTCAAGGGCACCTATAAAATAAATGACTGGGGAAAAAAAAAACCCCAAACAACCCTAAATCCTTTTTTGAGTGCCTTATTGATTTGAGCAACAGGAAGGCTGCTTTAAGACAGCCGATGGCGTTTGGTCATGGCCCCGTAGCACCAGCAACAACAACAGAGCAGCATTTTTAACAACACACATATTTCTTTCTTTCCCCCATATTTATTTCACACACACACAAAAGAATATCAAAAGCCAAGCTTAAGTGATAGACTGAGAAGCAATTTAAGGGACTAACCTTTGCCTAAAGAAAACAACCAGTGATGACATACATGACCAAATTAGCAGCTGGTACTGGATTTTATCTGACACCTCCCTAAGCCACAACCTACAATTGGCAAGAGATTTGAACTGCAAAGAGCTGAAGCAGACCACTGAGGGAAACAAACGGGAATGTGCAAGCTAAGGTAAGAATGGTGAGAAGGTTAGAGAGAGGAACGAGTAATTATGTGAATTGACTCACACTTCTTCAGGAGAAAAACTAAGTGCAGAGTGTCAGTAAGAGGTAATGCTCAGGCAGACGGGCTGCACCCAGAAAAGTTCCACCATCACAACCAGAAACCCAAGCCAGCTGCCCCACCAGCATCCCATCCAGTTCTCAAAACAACTGACATAAGGAATGCAGGGGAAACAGCAATGACTGGCAACGTGAGGCTACTTGTATTAAAAGGGTGGCAGTTCTGTTACAAATCCCTGCTGCAAACCTGTCCAGGGCAGGCTGTCAACTCAGAGAGTCAGTTTGTAAAGATAAGGCTAAGGACAGAATGTAACACCAGCACTGAAACAGGACCAAGAGGATGCAGGTTCCCTAAACCAAACAGGCAGATTCTATCTTCAAATCAGTTACTACACTGTACTCAACATTTCTTTCACAGCACAAACAAGGTGGATGTGATGACAGCAGCAACTAAGGAGTACAGCAACAAGGCTGGGTCGCTTGCCTTGGGTGAGAAAGGGAGCTCTTGGTAAAAGGAGACCCCGAAGTGCTCCAGACTGTGCTCGCTGCTCAGGCCTCGTCCCTACCAAACGCCTCCTTTGGGTCAGCGTTGAGAGATCTTCACAGGCTCTCAACCCGCCAAAAGCCACCTGAAGACGGGCTGATGCAGGCAGGCAGAGACTGTAGCTATAACTTGCCAACAGCAGAAGCCACACTGTCCCCAAAGCTGAACCTGGGACAGCCTGCCAAAGCCCCCTCAGCAACCACAATCCCCCCCACTTCCCCAATCCAGGCTGATTTCTATGCATGGGTATTAAGCAAAGAAGACAGGCAAGAACATAAAACCAGCACTAAAATTAGCAGCGTGCCAAAATGGCTTGAGGCCTTTTGAAGACCTTAGGTATGAATAATAGAGGGCAGCAGGAAAGCAGCATAATCTGGACATGACAAAACACAAAGCAACAGCCGTACACAGTCCCTGCGACACGGTCAGGACAAATGGGCACCATTAAGGTCAAAGATTTACGGAGCTTTGTTTCTGCTGGTTTCTTATGTGAACGATAAAACTAATCTGTCTGCATTAAACAGTAGGACAGTGGACAGCTGTCATTTTCTGATCTCTGTATCCTAATGGGTTACCTTAGTAACAGCCTTAAGCTGTCTGTTGCCATGGTGAATGAGGTCCATAATTGCTGCAACAGCCCTGGAGGTGTCAAAGTCATCTGCAAACGCAGCCTTCACGGTTCCTTTAGTGTTGGCTAGCCTTCGAGAAGCAAAGGTAACGTTTAAGATAAGACAAACAAGGTGCCAGCAGCAGCACGCTGAAATTCATCAGCTATTCAGCCAGAGGGAGTCATGGAAAGGACACCGTCCTTTCCCTTCCCAGCCATCCCACGATGAGGACAACACGTCTTTTAGCTGCGGTGGGAAACACTCAACGCGTGTCAAAACCCACAGAGCTGCGTCCAGACCATAACCACAGGGCTAAGCACAGGAGCCAGCAACGGCCCAGCAAGGCTTGCCTAAATCATTTAAACCAGACAGAAAATGAGGCTGATATTAAGCACATTACAGAATCTGCTGAGTTGGTGGTTGTTTTTTTCCCCAGCAGTCTGTTTTTCAGGCTAACAGTGTGCTTGTCCCCTACAGCCACACCATCCTGCAGCGCTGCCCCGGGGGCCCGTTCTGTGGCAGGATCTGGCTTGGAAGCGGCCACTGCTTCTGTGCTTCCCAGGGGAGCCCAATCCCAGCCCCAGGCCTCCATCTGGCTTGGCCCAGATGCAAAAGTCTGGTGGGATCGTTCATGTCCCAACATCAAAAGCCAGTGGGCAACCAGGGCTCGTGGCTGCAGAATCACCCACAGGAGGGTGAGGGCTGCAGAGAGCTGCTGGGGCAGGCCAGGCTCTTCTACATGGGCAGGTGAACCAGAGTTCAGCAGCACTGACTCAAGGATGATAATACTCAGAGAGCAGGGTTAGCTGGGGGACCTCAAGTGAATGCCCCTGGGGCTCTCCAGAATGCTTTTTTCCCCTGTGTTTTTTCTGGGTGATTTTGGCCAGGAACGCCTGCCTTCCCTCAGGTATCAGATGGCTGCTGCCCTAACTCCCTCATAGAATGGTAGGGGTTGGAAGGGACCTTTAGAGATCATCTAGTCCAACCCCCCCTGCAGAAGCAGGGTCACGTAGATCAGGTCACGAAGGAACATTTTGCTTGGAAAATACCTTTAAGATCACCACATCAAATCACTAACCTCACACTGCCAAACCTAACACTAAACCACGTCCCTCAGCACCTCATCTATGCATCTTTTAAATCTCCAGGGATGGTGACTCCACCACCTCCCTGGGCAGCCTGTGCCAGTGTCTGACAATCTCTCAGTGAAAAAACTCTTCCTAATCTCCAATCTAAACCTCCTCTGGCACAATTTGAGCCGATTTCTCCCTGTCCTATCATTTATTACTGGAGGTACACGACCAGCCCTCACCTCACTATGATCTCCTCTTCAGGTAGCTGTAGAGAGTGACCATGTCTCAGTCTCCTCTTCTCCAGGCTAAACATCCCCAGCTCCTTCAGCTGTTCCTCATTAGACTTGTGCTCCAGACCCTTCACCAGCTTCATTGCCAGTCTCTGGACATGCTCTAGCACCTAGCACACAGCCCTCCCAGCAGTCTTCCATGCAAGCTTTCCCCTCTCTTAATTAGATACATGAATGATAGTAGGAGTACTCTTTTTCATTTTGGTTGGTTTTATACTTACTGTGCCCTCCCACATCCTCCACCAACCATCTACTTCAGCTTCCCCATGTGTCTCTCGTCTCAACCTTATCTCTCCCCAATGGGTCCCCTGCAGCCTCCTGTTGCAGGACTTGCTTTTGCCAAATACTCCAACTAGTTTATTCAACTCCACTGCTCTGTAACGTGTTACAGTGCCCCATGCAATCCATAGTTGGTGCAGCTGCAAGCTCTGAGCTCCCCAACAGGAAGGTGCCCCCACCACAAGGAAGCCATCCCTCGCTTGTACAGCACAGCCTGTTTCCCCTCTGATCCTCAATGTCCCTCCTATCCCCACTCCAGAACACTGTTCCCACTCGTCTTCTCAGCTTTGCACCCAACAGGGAGCATGTATTTCTCCTGGAAGATCATCCAGCTTTCCTAAGGGACTCCATAGAAGATTCTCCTTGCCACTGTCAGGGTCACAACAAACACAATTCTTTTCTTTCCCTGGCCAATTTCTTAGTAACCTCTTCTCTCCTCTGCTGCATGCCACAGTGCCAGACAGCTTGATTACAAGCTGTCATGCCTGAGGCATATTACTTTCCAGTGGTCCTCTTCTTTGTTCACTCACTAAGGCATAATTCTACTTAGGAACTGGGCAGCCTCACATTGTCAAGTCACAGCTTTGCCTTCTGCGTCACTCAGAAGGGGCAAAAATCACAGTCATTACAGTTGGAAAAACCTTTAAGATCATGAGGTCCAACCACTAACCTCAAACTGCCAAACCATGTCCCTCAGCAACTCATTTACAATGGTTTTTAAATATCTCCAGGGATGGTGACCACATCACCTCCCTGGGCAGCCTGTGCCAGCATCTAACAACCCTGTCAGTGAAAAAGTTCCCATGTTAGGACAGACACGCTTATTTATCTAGCAATACATAACATGGGTTTTAAAAATACAATGAGTGCAGCAGACCAAGAGGAAAAGCAACTGGCTAGAAAAAGAAGGAAAAAATGCTGCCCTTGGTGAGGAATGGCAGGAGGAAGACTGCTTCTCAGTCCTTGTCCTGCTTCTTAAACAGGACTCAGAAAGCTACTCTCTTCTGTCCTCTGAGCCCGTCAGCACATTACTGCTCACGTAATCACAATCTTTAAGATACAGGAGGGTGCACTTACCTTTCCCACAGTATGTCTTCTCTAACAGGGTCACATACCAGCTGTCCTTTGATATAATCATTTGCATCTCTAATAAATGAGGAGACTGCCTGAAGATGGTGCTTTGCATCATCCATGGTCTCGTCGCTAAATTCCACTGCTGAGGAAACAAGAATTATTGGAGATGTTGTCTGTTGTACATGGGAACAATATTCTGTGATGAAATCATTCAAGAAAAGTTTGTTATTCATGATGGCAAGCTTCTCTTACAATTAATTGCACATTCAATTAAAAGATGCCATTCTTTATTCATATTAGGTGAACTAGATCAATATAAAAGATAATCACTGCACATGACAAAGTATAAGCTACTGGAGAGGTATCAGAGTGATTCAAAAAGTGTCTGGAAGCTGTCTGAAGCAATAGCTACTTGACTTTTTTTCATTATTGAATCTCTCTGAAGTTATTACATTTGGATTGGCTATATTTCCAAGTGTTCCCCCAGATTTACATTGCCAAGACAGTGAGACCTTTGATCTCACTGCTAATTTTTCTTCCTATTTCAATCTAGGCAGACAGAATCTGTATTTAGAGACCTCTAAAGAGACCTAACCCTCGCCACTGAGTCTTTGAGGAATGCAAGCACTTACAGGGTTGCTGCACCAGCACCTAAAATCTAGATGGACCTGATATGTTACAGTCTAGATTCTGCACAAGATAGACAAATCCCGTCACAGTAGCAAAGCTAAACTGACCGTATCAGTTTTCAACAGCGACTATTAGAGAACAAACAAATTGCTTTAACTTGCAAAGGCATGTCCAGGATGGGATTCATCACACCCCACTCACACACTTTACATCTAATCCTCTCATAGTCACTGTAAAGAAAGATGAAATCCTGAGGTAAATGATTCGCTGCATCCTAAGCAGAGCTCTGCTTTAAGATGAGATCTGCCATGCCCTAATGCTGTGGTGCTTCTCTTCCATCAACTGGAAAGCTGAGACCAGTCCCTGACTAACAGGATCTCCCTGCACACAGACACCTTTGCCCTCCAGGTCCATCAGCCCATTTCACCTCAGGAACTGCCAGCCTCCGCCTGGACTGGCCCCGTCACTTCTTTCGTGAGCTGCCATCAGCAAGAGGCATTTTCTTTTTCATTTGTACAGGAACATGCAGTTTTCTGTAGAAGAGCACTCAAACCCCACACCAGACAGCTCACCTGACTTTGGTGAAAGTTGTGTCCAAGGACTGGCCTAACTTTACATGCATTTCTTTCCACAGTACCACACCAGAGCTGCTTACTTGAATCACAGAATCAGTTTGATTGGAAAAGATCTTTAAGATCATCAAGTCCAACCACTCACCTCACACTGCCAAGCTCAACGCTAAACCATGTCCCTCAGCACCTCATAGAATCATAGAATGGTAGTGGTTGGAAGGGACCTTTAGAGATCATCTAGTCCAACTCCCCTGCAGAAGCAGGTTCACCTAGATCAGGTCTCATAGGAACATGTCCAGGCGGGTCTTGAAAACCTCCAAGGAAGGAGACTCCACAACCCCCCTGACAGCCTGTGCCAGGGCTCCCTCACCTGAACAGTGAAATAGTATTTTCTTATGTTTAAGTGGAACTTTTTGTGTTCCAGTTTCATCCTATCATCTATGTGTCTTTTAAATATCTCCAGGGATGGTGACTCCACCACCTCCCTGGGCAGCCTGTGCCAGTGTTTATCAATCCCCTCACTGAAAAAAATCCTTCCTGACCTCCAACATAAACCCCATCCAGCACAACTTGAGGCCACTTTGTAGCCATTTCCCGCATGACCTCTGCACTAAGGCACATCCAAACTACAGCTTACAGCCTGTTCCTAATCACACCAGCACTGAGCATCACCTGCAGTTCCCGCAGCAACCTCACCTCTGGTCCTGCACACATCACGGCCAACTGCTTTGTGCAATTACCCAGCACAGACTTTTTAGAGCAGACAGTCTGAGCAAGGGGTCAGATCACAGAGGGCAGAAGCAGACAGATGTGAGACCCAATCTCTGCTCCATTTCCCTAAATCCCAAAGCAGCCTAACTGTTTAAACAGACTTTCCATAGGATTTACCCTCGTATAACTGAGGCCTAAGTCTGGACTCGTATTTGTCAGATTTTCTACCTGTGTGTGATTAAAAACCCGCCTCACTGCCTCATTAACATCGGTTTTAAAATTAAGCTTTACTCCACTTTTAACAAGACTGAGGTACAGACCTTTGAGAACACCAAGGCACTGAAAGAGATCACTTATGTCCACTGAGATTACTCAACTGATTACTCTGGTTGCAGGAACTCTGTGAGGAATGCTTGATGAAAGTTTATCCCATCGAAGCCTGCTTTGATTAAAGCCATTCTTCTTCCCTGATCCGTGGCACTCTCCCAAACCACCGCCTCCAGGCACTGCAAACCCACCGTGCAGCACACACGAGCCTGGCTCTAGCAGGCTTTACCCTGCTTCCTACCCCTTCCCTCCTTTGCCATCAAAGGCATCGTGGCTACAGCACCAAATTACAAAACTTAAGTTTATTAGCACTATCAAGTAATTAGAGACCAGACGGCCCAAAGCATCACACACTTTGCTCAGGTTCACAAGATCGCCAGAGCATCTCTGGTGACCTGGAGAGCATTTTGGGAACAGAACACCCCTGCTTGCAGCAGGCACACAGCCTTTTGCATACAGCAAACCCACTGCTGATGAGATGCTGGAGGAAAAGGGGTCGAACTAGGGGGGTCGAACTGCTGAAGAGCAGCTCTGCAGAGAGACCTGGGAGTCCTGATTGATAATAAACTAACCATGAGCCAGCAATGTGCCCTCGTGGCCAAGAAGGCCAATGACATCCTGGGATGCATCAAGAAGAGTGTGGCCAGCAGGTCAAGGGAGGTTCTTCTCTCTTTCTACTCTGCCCTGGTGAGGCCTCATCTGGCGTCCTATGTCCAGTTCTGGGTTCCTCAGCTCAAAAGGGACAGGGAAGTGCTGGAGAGAGTCCAGTGCAGGGCCACCAAGATGATCAGGGGACTGGAACATCTTTCATATGAGGAAAGACTGTGGGAAGTGGGGCTGTTTAGTCTGGAGAAGAGGAGACTGAGGGGAGATCTTATTAACATCTATAAATATCTAAATGGTGGGTGTCAGGAGGTTGGGACATCCCTTTTTCCTATAGTACCTAGTAACAGGACAAGGGGTAATGGGATGAAGCTGGAACACAAAAAGTTCCACTTAAACATAAGAAAAAAACTATTTCACTGTTCAGGTGAGGGAGCCCTGGCACAGGCTGCCCAGAGGGGTTGTGGAGTCTCCTTCCTTGGAGGTCTTCAAGACCCACCTGGACATGTTCCTATGCGACCTGATCTAGGTGAACCTGCTTCTGCAGGGGGGTTGGACTAGATGATCTCTAAAGGTCCCTTCCAACCCCTACCATTCTATGATTCTATTAAAAGCAGTGTGTCAACAATGGGTCCCACAGGGCTTCAGATCCAGCACCTCTCATTTTAATCTACCCCCAGAAGTATCTTGGTAGGTGAACTGGTGGTGGAGCATCATGCTGCTACCTGTGGCACCTAGGAAAGACCTTTTTCCCAACAGCACCAGGTGGGCAAAAGGGTGGTAACTCAGGCCAAGAAGGGGACAGCCAGAGGCACCAGCCAAAGCAGAAGGCCCAGATCCCACCACTGCCCTCTGAGTTCAGCTTAACCCCAAGCAGCTCCAGCCCCACCAGCCCAAAAGGGTGATGGAGCATAGGGCCCCTGCAGACACATGTTGTGCAATGCTGATGTCCTTCATCAAGGCTTCTCCCCTCTGACTTTTCTCCTCCTCCCCACAAGCAAGGCATCTAGCTTAATCGTACCTGTGTCAAGGACTGCCATGGGAGTGCCCAAGACAAGGACTGCTGAGATGCATGAGCTGTTCCCAGCTGTCAGGCACTGCCCTCATCCACGTACCTATGGATCAGGTCTGAAAAACATCTTCAATCAGCATGGTAACATCACCCACTCATATCCCTAAACCTTGATTCTGGCCAGTGTAAAAGGCTCTCCCTTCACAGGCAGGCATGGCAGGCACCATTGCCAACAGGCTGAGGCTACGAAAGCCTTTTTAGGAACAAACAGATGGTGCCTGGGATTTCACTTCTAATAAAAACACCTAGGAAGCAGACAGCAAGATGAGAAAGAGTGCAGTAAACCTATCTTTAGGCCAAAGTGAATTGGCAGCAGACACAAACTTGCACGCTGAGTAGTAAATACCCAACCTGGGACTGACTCTGGCTCTTCATTGGACAGCAAAAAAACTCCTCACCCTGCCTCACAGGGTGGAAGTAGCAGGGGCAGCAGACCTTTGAGCAATCCCTACCTTACTGGCATTATAGTCTGACAGAACACCACTGTATACTTTCAAAGCCACCTGTACTCACACAGGTAGCCCTCTGATTTTTATCATGGGAAAGTATTTAATTTAGAAGCGAGGCAAAAAGAAAGGGTCACATCCTTCTCACAGAGGTTCAAATGCAGCCTGCTGACACACAGTGGAAAAGGCCTGCAGGCAGCTCTCATGCAGGGCTCCAGTGCCTTTCCTTGCCCTGAGGCAAGCTGAGAAACTGCCAGCCATTCAGCTTTTGTTTACAGGCCAAACATATATATAGAGAGATACATATATATATATAACAGTGTTGTAGATGTCAGCCCTTTTCTTCTTTTGTTTGAAATACACATTTGCTCAAGACTCCCAAGTGCCTCCAGCTGCAGTCAAGGAGCCATTTAAGTGTGCACAACCTATTTCACCTCCTGACAGAGAGCCAGAGGAAACAGTCAGGTATGCTACTGTTGTGCAGCATCGCCCTAAATCAGCCAGGCATGTCTCTATCCCACTGCCTCACCCTGTGGTGGCTGTGCTCCTCACTGCCTGCCCCCTCTCCTGCTCCAAACAGGGACTTGTTCTGCAGCAAACCTCCCACTCGGATCCACTTCTCCCTTTGTACCATGGTGGAGATTGGCACTTAATAACCAGCAGTCTCTTTACTATCTCAAGCTTCATGATATTTCAGGGATACATGGCATTCCCAATGCTTTCAGCTGCCTTAGGAGAGGAAGACTCCACCAGGGAGATCAGATAGGTGGCTCCTGCAAGCAGCGAGAGCCACTGACAAGCAAGAAGTTGTCTCAGTCCAATGACTGCAAACCTATAAAGGCTTGCAGGACACTGCACGTTGACAGCTGCTGGCCAAGCCACAGAGCCTGAACCACAACAGTTCACCAAATCCCATTGCTTTACCTGGGGCAGCTAGAGGCCCCCTGAAATGATGCCGCAGATGTTGTTCCACCATTGCCTTACCATGCTAGGATGGTCAGCAAGCCAGATGATCCAGGAGCAATTAGAACACTAGCATCTGCTTTTGGCCTGTCCCAATAAACTAGTAAAAACACTACCCACATGAAAACCTTTTCCAGTTCAAAGTAGCATCTGCCTGCTGGAAACACCACAGTGTGGACAGTGAAGCTGACAAAACCTCCCACATCTCTGCGCCCCAGCAGTGTTTGCCAAGCTAAGATGATCACTAGGTTCTCAAGTACTGGTGGTAAGCGAGCTGCATTGCACCACAAAACTGCTTGAGCAGTCAGTAACACCACAGGACAAAAGATAATAAACACAGTACGGAGATAAAAAGTTACTAGCAAGCTCTTGTCATACTCTACGGGAATGTAAGGCAGAGCTCTATCTAAATACATCTCCTGAAACAGCTGATCATGACCGAAATACAAAGGACTGCAACAGATGCAACCCAGAGAAGGAGGTAATTCATTAATTGAAAGTACAATTAATTGAGAGCTGCAATTAACTGCAGCTCAGGAAGGTATGTAGATGAATGGTTTTGTACTGTGCTGGGTAGACCTGTTTCTCTACAGGACAGCCACAGAGCTGCCTCAAGGGTAAGGCTGACCTTTCCACCTATGTGAGGGGAAGCGTGAGGCACCGTGAGGCGGGCCACTCCACCACACCATCTCTGCACCCAGCTTGGCATGTGTGAGGAAACACACCGATAGGTCCACAAATAAGGGGAATTGAGTTCTTTTTCCTTACCTGCACTGTATCTGCTGCGCAAACAAAACATCCTGAATTGATCCGAGGAAAATTTCTTCAGGAAATCCTAAACTCCAGCCACAAAAAGACAGTTTTAGCACTACATGAAATAATTTCTCCAGGAGCTATTCCACCTCCTTACACTAGTTTCACAGCATATTTCAGACACACTAACATGACAAATAACCCAGCTTTGCAGTTTATATAGGCATAAAGACAGGCACAAAGCTTCAAACTATAACACTGGTTTAAGCCTAGACTAAACAAATCATATAATAATTTCAGTTGGAAAAGATCTTTCATTTCATTGAGTCCAACCACTAACCTCATAGCCCAACACTGAACCACGTTCCTCAGCACCTCATCTATGTGTCTTTTCAATATCTCTAGGGATGGTGACTCCACCACCTCCCTGGGCAGCCTGTTTCCTCTCAGGGAAAAAGTTCTTCCTAATCTCCAAACTAAACCTCTCCTGGTGCAACTTGTCCCCATTTCCTCCTGTCCTATCACTCATTACTTGGGAGAAGAGATCGACCTTCACCTCACTACAACCTCCTTTCAGGTAGTTGTAGGGAGTGATTGTGTCTCCTCTCAGCCTCCTCCAGGCTAAACACCGCCAGTTCTCTCAGCTGCTCCTCATCAGGCTTGTGCGCCAGACCCTTCACCAGCTTCATTGCCCATCTCTAAACACACTCCTGTACCTCAATGTCCCTCTTGTAGTGAGGGGCCCAAAACTGAACACAGCACTCCAGGACTGGCCTCACCAGTGCTCACTACAGGGGGACAATCACTACCTTGGCCCTGCTGGTCACACTATTTCTGACACAGGCCAGGATGCCATTGGCTTTCTTGGCCATCTGGGCACACTGTTGGCTCATATTCAGATGGTTGTTGATTAACATCTCCAGGTCCTTTTCTGCAGGACAGCTTTCCAGCCACTGTGCCTCAAGTCTGTAGCATTGCATGGGATTGTTGTGGCCCAAGTGCAGGACCTGGCACTTGGCCTTATTGTACCTCATCCAATTGGCCCCCAGCCTGTCCAGGGCCCTCTGAAGAGCCTTCCTGCCCTCAAGCAGATCTACGCATCCACCCAGCTTGGTATCACCTGCAAACTTACTAAGGGTGCACGAGATCCCCTTTAGATGGTTGATAAAGATATGAAACAGAACTGGCCCCAGTACCGAGCCCTGTGGAACACCACTGGTGACTGGCCACCATCTGGATTTAACTCCAGTCACCAGCACTCTCTGGGCCCAGCCACCCAGCCAGTTCCATATACTCCAACTGCATGTAAGATACATGTGTATACATACATACAAGGTATAAATATACACCCAATATCAAATGTAAGACACTGAAATGTACATTATAATTATGATCAAATGTACACTGTATAAAGACCTTGGCAAAAAAACCAAACTTAAATGATCAGACCAAGACTGGGATTCAATCTTGCAAGAAAGGAAGCTCCTGAGTTTTGCAAAGTTTATGAAAAGAAGAAAGATTTCTTGAAAAAGAAAGCATGTGCACTTTTTCTGCAGGACTAGAAAATGAAGGAAAATGAGGAGTAAACAAAATACAATTTTTCTTAATATCATTAGAATTTATTTGTATTAATTATGAAACCTTGGTAATTTCACCCTAATATTTATCCAGCTTTACAAACAATTTACTATATTTACTAAATTTACTACAGTAAATACAGTAAGTATACTATTACTACTAGTGTAATTAAATTATACTAGTGTATAAAGAACTATTTAAATGCTTTGAAGGCACACTGATAAACATTCAATCACTTCCAACTCTGCTCTCAGCAAGGCTGAACACCATGGCACATTTTTCATGTGCAATTTGGTGAAGTTTATAACACTGAGGTGCCATTGAATTAGAAAATCATGAAGAAGTTAACATAAATAAGGAAAGCATAGAAAGTGTCATTTGCTTAAAGATGCACATTTTGAAATCTAGCCTCTGCTACCAGTCTGAACCAGCCTGAAGAATGCTGACTCCACTACCTTCAACATGCTGTCTCAAGTGAAAATAGAAATAGAGGCAATTAGGGCAACCTAAATCAAGAAACAGACAGTGATACTGTTTGGTTTGCTGTGTGGTTTTCTGTAGTTTTGTGGTTTTTTGGGGGGGTGGGTTTTTTTTGAGGTGGGAGGGGGGCATGTAGCTTTTGGTTTGGTTTGTTTTTTTAAATAAACTCTGTAGAACTGAGTGTACCTGATGTGTCCAGGAGCTTTATGCCAATATACAGAGGTAGACCAATACAAGTAAACTGCAGAAATTAATTCCAATTTGGGAAAGGAACATTCGAACTGTAAAAATCAATTCTGTGTTTTGTTAAAAATGGAGTACAGATAAGTCACACAGCTCTTCAAAGCCGTCTGCTCGGCCCTGTGTTTATCACAACATTTGTTTTGGGGGAGGTGCAGAATTAATATCTGTTTAAATAAATGAATAAAAATCAGAGAAGGAGACAAGGGGGAGGGAAAACAGAGCAGCTGGGTATGGAGGATGCAGAGCAGCTGTGGCTGGGTGATGACCTGGAATGCAGGTGGCTGCTGGCAGGACCAAGGGAAGGTCCTGGACAGGCCTCCCCTCTTTCAGAGCCAGCATCAAAACTTCCATGTAAGGTTTAATTTTCAAAAGGCATGAAGGTTGCACAGGTAGAAAGTTGTTTCATTGGACTGAAAATTGCTTACAGGTAAGCACTAATACTTATTAGCCACGACTAAGGGCAGAAACTCAAAGCAGAGACCCACAAAGGAAGAGAAGCAGGTCTGAAGTTTGTTTTCTCAACATAAAGAAGTCCCACCACAGACACAGAGAGGAATCTTTCTACATGTTATTTTTACCTGCACATATTGCATTCACGGTCATTTCTTCACCCCGTTCACAACATCTGCTGAGACTTGGGAAATCTCTGTGAAAACTATGAGCGATGGGTAATGTTCCCGAGGGAGACCAGGGCTTAACTGTACCCAGGCAGCATCAGGAGAATTAAGAATAAAGAAGCTGATATTCAACTCTTTTTTTTTTTAAAGGGATTTTAATTAAGTCTTCCAAGAGGGCAAAGGGGAACATATGTGCTGAAACAGCTTCTCAAGCTTTGTCTAAAGGAAGGAAACTACCCACTCCTAGCAGTAAGAGTCAGTCACCCCAGGAGCCACCATAGCCTCAGGCACGGCTGTAGAGCACATGCCTGGCAGGGAAAACCTGTTCTGGGCTGCACCAAGAACTGTGGGACATGGGAAAACAGGATATATTCACAGAGCTTGCAGGTATGAAAAGACAGAGCTTTCTCTGCATCAGCAAGGTCACAGTATAAAAATAAAAGGGAATATGAGAGGCCACTGGCACAGCACAGTTAGTTGCAGGACATCTAATAGCTTCCTGACAAAATGCTGACACTACCTCCCACTTCACTTAAAGCACAACAAGGCAAAACACCTGCTCCTCTCTAAGACCCCAAAAGTATATGTGCTATTAAGAGTAGACAAAAGAAAACCAATCACTACAGAACAGAATCATTTATGTTGGAAAGACCCTTGGGGTCGTTGAGTCCTACTGTAAACAATTAACATAGAAGTATTGGGCACAAACACTGCTCGTACAAACACTCTCAGCTCAGCAAGATCCAGGTTATAAGCAAAGGGTTTCTCACATCCAGATCCACACTAACAGGTAGACTAGTCCTACAGAAACACTCCACTTTAGGTCTTTCACTGCAGTATAGGCACAACACCCCAAAGTTTTCCTCAGAAGAGGGCTGTGATTCATATTTACATATTGCAAACATACATTGCTTCAAACCACAGAAATAAATTACCTTAATTGTTATGTAGTTTTTTAACGACTTGGACATTTTTTCTTGACTTCCTTTAACATGTAAGTGCCCTAGAAGAAAAATAACAAACAACTAATCAGGATAAATGAGTTTCTGAATAGGGAGTGAGTGAGAAACACTGCACTGAGAGGAGAGAAAAGCTGGTGGCAGCACATGCTGTGATGGATACGTGTCAGCCATTTCAATACAACACATAACATTTTTCAATAGCTTTCTCTGTAGTCCTGCACACTTCTCCATCCTCAACTTTCCCTGGCCAATTTTTAAAACAAAGGAAAATAAAATGTGAGTGGTTTTAAATAAACAAAATCGAGAAACAAAACATCATCACCGTAAGCAGAGACTTAATAAGGAAGCAGCAAAAATCTCCCTGCCCAAAACCGATACAGAAACAAGCAAGCAAGCAAATACTTTTCAATCTTCACAGAAAAGTACCTTAACTACTACTCTTGACTTTTCAGAAATATTTTAAGGCCTTTCACGATTTTTCCAGTGATCTCACATTACAGTGTTCTGGAAACTCAAAGCATTTTCTGTACTTTTTACTTGCTGATGGCTGCTACACTGTTTTATTTCATCCAAAGGTTTATTGTGCTGGTTCAAAATACCTTAAGTGTTAAATGAATTTTCTGCACATTACCTACTTCTCCAGATTTTGAGAAGACTGAGGAAAAGAAGGGGAAGGGATGTAGCTATGATACCTAATTTAGTCTTCATCGCGTTTAGGAGAGTGTACATAAAGCTTGGCTTCAGGAATGAAAGTTCTGTCGGAGCAAGACAAGAGATATGTACAACCTGGGGTTGCCTTCGAGGGCATCATCTGTGCTAGCCACAGCATCACTGCTGGTGGAAAACATCAGTTATTCACAGCACCAGAGAGGTGCTGAATGTGTAGCCAACAAAAGACTATTCAGGATCATTTCAGAAATCGTTGTTAAAAGCCTTAATTGGCTTCTCCTAATAAAAGAGTAATCTTGTAACTTATGGAAAGCACCCACAACTAATGCAATTTTCAGGCATGACCTGCAGAATCTAGCACTTAATCATACTTCTAAGCATGAACCGTTCTCACTCTTTTATGCCACACCAGCACTCTGCATTCTTTCACATTTGGCAGTCCAGCATTACCAATGCCTCCAAGTCCTCTGCAAGGACAACACACAAACATACTTCTGCTTGTACAGCTGGTGCCAGAAGTGGCATTTTTGCTCTGCAGCCCAAGCAGCTGTCTGAACTTTGTGCTGCCCACTGCACAGCAGCTTTTGCAGCCTTGCCTGGAACCACCTGTCTTCCACAAGTGGATAAAATCCCCATTACACTCGTCTAGATAGTAAAGCAATACACTGAGGCCTGGTAAACATATGTGAAAAGCATCTGGTTTCACTTCTTAGCTATTTCAGACAATGACTGAGAGCCATGGGGATTCTCTGTACAAAAGCTACCTCCAGCCCTACCCCAGCCACCTGGAAATTTAAGTTTGCACAACATGCTTTACAGAGAGTAGGAAAGAAGCAAGAGATCTATGGATACAGAACCAGCTACAGCAAAAATCTGCAATTAGACCAGAATCTCATTTTTACCCTGTTTGTCCTGACTGGTGGGAGGTAAGGCCATTTTCACCACTGCAGGGTTAAACTCTGGGCCCTCAGTCAGGCTGTCAGAGGCACTGGACACCCGCAGCTCTTGCACCTCAAGTGAAACTCACAGACTTCTCCTAGGAGAAGGGCCTGGGCATTATTTTTTTCTTTCACAGAGGTACCCAAACACTGACTGACTTGGCATTGATTGTGTTTTCCTAATACAATACAGGTAACATCTGATGTTCAAAACCAATATTGCTCTTCAAGAGTTTCAGCACTTAAAATCATTTCATTAAAGAATCACAAAATACAAGGATTTTCATAATTTTAGCTTGGTGCTCTTCCCAGAGTACAAATAGTCTAAAAATAAAAGTCCCTATAAAGAAGATTTATCCCCAGTGTAGGGATCTTCTTCCTCTAATGGGGATTGCTCCTCCAATTCTGAGTCTACTAAAATCCTGAGGTCTGTTACAAGAATAAATTGTTTCTGAACATAATTCACTCACCCTAAATAATTCATGCTGTTGTCCTCCAGCAAAATTTTCTGACTTAATGAACGTAATCTGTCAGCTCTTAGAGAACCTCAGTGTCCAAATTGCCCTCAGCGTCAATTTTTGTTGCTGTTTGGTGGTGGCTGTTTTGTTTGTCGGTGGTTTTGGGGTTTTTTTTTGAAGAAAAAAATGACTATCTAATGTCAAAGAGTATTTCCTCTATAGTTTCAACTCCAACCTTGAAAAACAAACAAAAATCAGATTCACTGGTTTTCAAGACAACTTTCTGCCTGGCAGTAACCAGAGCATCTCAGTGGAAGTGCAGAGGACCTGACGAGCAAAACACACTTTGGAGGATGTGACAGCCTCAGGACAATTGGTATTGATTTATAACAGGCTCTACACTGGGAATTGAAACTAGAATTCAACATTCTTCCTTTACAGTACAAATATATATCAAAAAGAAAGCCCAAGTAATTCCCAGAGCATAGAACAGATATAACTCTGCAAGATGTCTTAGTGTACTTTTTGAGCTGCTTCCCTGAGTAAGAGATGCACAAAGCACTGCTCAGCAAGAAGAGAGACTGCAGATTTGAAGCTGACTGTTGACTTCAGACATCAATGGGAACAGCACCAGTACCATCAGACAATGACGTAGTTCAAAGCACGGTGCAGCACAAACTTCAGTGAAGCACTATTGTACAAAGGCAGCAAGGGGCACTTCTACAGAATGTCAGGCAGCATCATATGTTGAAGAACCAGCAAATAAAGGACATCTCTGTATAGTTTAGTCAGGCACAGACAGCAAGGTCACTTCTCGGGGAAGAGAAGGTCTGCAACATCTATGGGCTACACCAATATCGTGGAGTCTCCTTCTCTGGAGGTTTTCAAAATCTGCCTGGAGGCGTTCTGGTGTGACTTGATCAAGACAACCCTGCTTTAGCAAGGGGGTTGGACTAGATCTCCCTTCCAACCCCTATCAGTCTGTGATTCTATAATAATACCAAGTCACTCACATTCCACAAGAAAGCAGAAACACATTAAAGTTACTTCCAGCACTAGAGAGGGTTAAGGGACCATAGTGAGGAGACTCCATGTCTCCACTTTTCCACAGAGATAAGGGATGAGTAAGCTGGTCTTCATGGAGCCCACAGATGTCACTGACATCCTTGTCTCCACTCACCACAACTTCTTTGACCATGCCTGACCAGACAGACAAAAGTATCCAACTCACTTGGTCTTCAACATGAATCTGGTTTCTCATACCCATCACTAGGCATAATGCCACTGGTGGATAAAAAACAGCCTCTCAGGAGAACTGAAATAGTTACAGGTAAGTGAATTGTGCACATGGGACATCCAGTGGTTGGCTGATGCAGCAGTGTCTGCCTGCAAGGCTTCTCCCACATTTCAAACCATATAAAACATCCCAGCTCAGACATTTCTCTGCAGAATAACAACTTTGCGAGTTTTGTTCGTTCATCAGTTCATGTATCTTAGCATTCCCTCCACTCTTATTTTTCAGTAGTACAGACATCTTATCATGGTTAAAAGCCTTTCATCATATTCACAAACACAGGCTATTTTATTCTGCATGCTACTGAAAACTTACTTTTAAGCCCACAAGCAATTGATGCTGAGAGATGTTAAGAATAGAATAAACCAGTGTTGTTCTCCAGTGCTTTTAAAACATTACAATCAGCTACTTGCTCACTTGCCATGACTCCCTGCCTTCACATACCATGAGTTCTGGTCCTAAGACAACAGGAATTTCTGGGTGTAGGTTAACTACATAAACACATATATTTTCACCCTCCTCCTGCAAGACTGTTACAGCCAAAATACAATGAAGAAAAGAGAAGGCCTATGACAAAGAGTATCCTCAAATCTTGAGTAAACTCAAACAAAAGGGAATGAGATTCTACAGGAAGAACACTTCCTTCCACATTTTCAATTAGGAATAAACAGAGTACATGGGCAATGCATATGCTGTTATTACTTTGAGACTCTTCCAGGTGACATTTAGGAGTATTTAACTGTAACCACTTAATATTATTTGTATTCATTCTACAGTTTCAAGATTCACTCCTATTTATGTTTTTCCACTTGCTGAGGACAGCAATTCTGCCACTAGCAGACTCCCTGCTTGGAAGGTTTCCCCTCACATTTCATAACATACAACTGCCAAACCTACAAAAAAAAAAAGTAATAAAAATATAAAATTCCTATAAGCCTCTTATGTGATTAATATTTTGCTTACCAGAATGCAAAAAGTAATTCCCCCACTGCTCACACTGATGATACACCTCACACTGTGCGATCTCATTCTCATGATGAGGAAATGCAAGATCTATTCCACCGGTATGGATGTCCAGCTGCTTTCCAAACACTGCACTGTAACAACATTTTCCTGATCAGAAATCAGAAGACTTGTAAAAGGTTTTTGTAAAAGTAATGCAGAGAAGAATAAAGGCGCAGCAACACAAATTCAAGTGTGCAATTTGATAACTGCAGTTTTAAAACAAGACTTTGTATTCTTGACAAGATCTTAGAATACCAAAACTGTGATACAACTTGTATGGACAGGAGCCATAGTGTCCACAATGAACTCTCCTTAGTATGAGTAACTATTTTTCTAGACTTGGATCAAAGAAGAGCAAGCAGTACACCTCCTTTCCTTGTTCCACTACAGTTTCAGTATCAGGCAGCTGCCTTCATCTCCAAACCTAACAACTTTAAAGTAATGAACATTTCTGTACACTTGACTTAACATTACTAATCTTTTTCTTGTACCTTTTCCATAAGAATTCAGGTGATGCTGTATGCAAGATAGAAAATGTTTAGTCCTGTATTATTATAATGGCAAAAGAAAGCGTCAGTTACTCTGATCTCCCAAGGCTGTCCCTCTCATCCCAACAGCACTGCTGCATCTGTGCATGTCACCCACGGGCTTGCACTGCACAGGCCTTTATACAGACACCAGTGGCTGGAAGCAAGGTATTCATGTGGCAACAGGACAGACCAAGAGTCAAGGCTGCTACAGTCTGCCCACTACTCCAGCAAGTCCCTGCTAGGTCATGCTGTGCAAGTGAATAACTTCATTTTGCCTATCTGTTCAACAAAGACAGCACTTACCTACTCACAGGGAGGTAAATCAATGCTAGGGAAACCAGAGACACTCAGGCTAGGGAAGATGCAAGGCCTAAACAAGTAGAAAATAAAAGGCAAGCCCCACACACAGGCATATGGTTGTATACAGACAACACAGTCTTTCTATATGTCACGTAAACAAGTTGCTCTTGGTAGCTGGCTAGATATTAAGACTTTTGTCCCTTTTTGGGACAAAACACCCTAGTACACAATGGCTCTGCAGAAGCAACAGCCACTCTTTCTTCCCTCTTTATTCTTGCTTTCTTTTCCCCATGCCCCATCTGCTCCTGCAGCTCCCTCATTTACCCTCCTCAGGCACATGTTAAAGGTATTTCAAAACTGGTTCATCCAATGTACTTCAAGTGCTTCAGATCTCTGGCAAAACAGATGGGTAAGCAGGTATTGCTTCAAAATGAACCTTTGACAGATGACTGGGACAACAAAACATTTTAGGTAACTTACCAAAATAAGCTCTCAGTTTTTCACAGTCCAAGATTACTACACTTAAGCTCTGCATGAGTTAAATCTTATTTACATGGCAAGAGCCTTATCCAACCATACTAAAATAAGTTTTTATAGAAATAAAGGCAGAGTATAAATGCAGACTAGAAACAGCACTGCATTAGCAGATAAGCCATTTTGTAACTGACATTTCTGTTACAGGTTGCACTTCAAATACAGCATGTTTTTGTGCACTCGCTTTAAGAACTGCTTTACTGTACTGAAAGTATTTACAGATTGAAAATCTCCCATCTAAATGCTTTTCATAATCAGGTAGTACTGAATAACAATCCCAGATGCACCAGCAAATCATATGAAAGAGAATCACAGAATCTTAACGGCTGGAAGGGACCTTGAAAGATCATCTAGTCCAACCCCCCTTGCCAGAGCAGGACCTCCTAGAGTAGGTCACACAAGAACTCATCCAGGTGGGTTTTGAATGTCTCTAGAGAAGGAGACTCCACAACCCATCTGGGCAGCCTGTTCCAGTGCTCTGTCACCCTCACAGCAAAGAAGTTTTTCCTCATGTTTCTTTGGAACCTCTTACGTCCCAGTTTGTTGCTCCTTGTCCTACTATTGAACATCACTGAGAAGAGCCTGGCTCCATCCTCCTGACACCCACTCTTGACATATTTGTAAACATTAACTGGGGCTGTTTAGTCTGGAGAAGAGGAGATTGAGAGGAGATCTTATTAACATTTATAAATATCTAAAGGGTGCATGTCAGGAGTTTGAGACATCCCTTTTTTCTATAGTAGGTAGTAACAGGACAAGGGGTAATGGGATGAAGCTGGAACACAAAAACTTCCATTTAAACATAAGAAAAAACTATTTCACCGTGAGAGTGAGGGAGCCCTGGCACAGGCTGCCCAGAGGGGTTGTGGAGTCTCCTTCCTTGGAGGTCTTCAAGACCCGCCTGGACATGTTCCTGTGCGACCTGATCTAGGTGACCCTGCTTCTGCAGTGGGGTTGGACTAGATGATCTCTAAAGGTCCCTTCCAACCCCCACCATTCTATGATTAATGAGGTCAGCCCTCAGTCTCCTCCAGGCTAAAGAGCCCCAGCTCCCTCAGCCTTTCATCAGAAGGGAGATGCATCCCTCCATCATCTTTGTGGCCCTGTGCTGAACTCTCTCCAGCAGCAACCTGTCCTTCTTGAACTGAGGGGCCCAGAACTGGACACAATATTCCAGATGCAGTCTCACAAGGGCAGAGTAGAGGGGGAGCAGAACCTCTCTCAACCTACTGCCCTCAGCCCTTCTAATACACCCCAGGATGCCATCGGCCTTCTTGGCCATGAGGGCACATTGCTGGCTCATGGTCATTCTCCTGTCCACTAGGACCCCCAGGTCCCTTTCCCCTACACTACTCTCTAACCGTTCATTCCCCAACCTGTACTGGTACCTGTGGTTATTCTTTCCCAGATGCAAGACTCTACACTTGCCCTTGTTGAATTTCATTAGATTTCTCCCCATCCAACTCTCCAGCCTGTCCAGGTCTCGTTGGATGGCAGCACAGCCTTCTGGTGTGTCAGCCACTCCCCCTGTTCAGCGTCATCAGCAAACTTGCTGACAGTGCCCTCTGTTCCCTCATCAAGGTCACTAATGAATATACTGAACAGAACTGGTCCCAGCACTGAACCCTGAGGGACTCTACTATAGATACAGGCCTCCAAATAGACCCTCTCCCATTGATCACAACTCTCTGCCTTCTTCCCTTCAATCAGTTAACCTCCTGACAGTGTTACATGCTGGACTAGGTCTGATGAAGACTAAAAGACGTGGAAGGAAAGAAAATGAAAGAGGTGTCATAACTTTCCCTAAAACTTTGGTTGCTCAGTTTAAGTTAAAAGACTTGCTAATTAACTGTGTGATCCTGCACATCAGTATTTTAAATAGCCAAGCACATCTCAAGAGAAGGTACCAAAACACAGCAAGACAGATATGACATCAAGGTGTTTGTTTGGGTCACAGGGGACATCCCAAGTTGCACAATGTACTGAAAGAAAGCATTAAACAAATTCTAATCTGAAATAGTTAACTTGTAAACTGTGTCTGCTTTGTAGAGTGAAGCCTTTGCTGTAAGCTTAACTGAAATTTTAGAGTGGAATGTACGGGTCCTTGAATACCAAAGAAGCCAGATGTTTGCATGGCAGACAAGCCTGCAAGAACTCCTTCCACATCTTTGTCAACAAAGATAAGGAAGAGGAGAGCCAGAAGTCAACCAAAGCACGCCATTGAAGAAGACTCAAGGATGAAGTAAATGACCAACAGAAGACCCTAATAGACTTATTAAACATGGGGACACAAAAGTAAATGATGTCTCAGAAAACTAATGAATATGTAAACTACTTCTCAGAAATATAATGCATAATCACCTATCTGCTCTATATACACTTCTCAGCTTGTTCCATGGGCACACACATTTGGCAGAAGGATCCTCTGTGCATCCAGTGCTGCACTGAAGAATATCTGCTTAGTAACAACCCCACTGTTGTTAAGTTTTTAATTTGGAACCCTTACCCAGCCACACCTCACCTCACCTCCCACTCTGAGTGATGTTATAAAGCAAGGGGGCTTGGAAGCTCCAATTTTGAATCAGTATTCACATTAAAAGTGGTGCTTTCTACTGATCAGGAAAAAAAACACAAAACCTCACTTTAAATATTGATTTAATTGCCATTGTGCTGTGCCTGAAAACAAAAACCTAGTTTTCAAGCACTAGATTTAAAATACTGACCTTGATATCGTGGAACACTCAATGTGCCATCCTGGTCTTCCTTTTCCCCAGGGAGAAGTCCAAGATAGCTCCTGAGGTTTGGCAGCCTTCCACAGGGCAAAATCTTTACTATGTCGTTTATCTGTATCAACTGCCAAGAATAAGTGAACAGCTACTGGGATATGTCTCAAACAAAACAAAACATACAACAACAATAAAAACAACCCACAAAGAACAGATGAAATCAAGTGGCAATGTGTGTTTAACGAACCACTCAGATTTTAATCTCTTTCACTGGGCTTCTTTTCCTGCAACTTTCCTCCCTTCCCCCTTACACATGGCTTCCAGTTTCCCAATCAAGCATTTTACCAGAATAACAACAACAAAAAGTTGATTTAGATTTCTGTAGGCTAAAAAGATGGATTCAAGACTCTTTATACATCTTGTCCATTTCATCCTTTTGGCCTTCCCTGGTCTAACATCATTCATTCAGTTACTTATCAGCCAGTTTCCCAGAACAAACAGATTGCACCACAGTAGAAAAGGTAAAAAAAAAAAAAAAAACCCAAATATCCAAAACAAACCCCAAAAACACCCCAAACCACTCACACTTCTTTTTCCTCCCCCCTGCTGGGACACAAAACAGGTTCAGATTCTATAAAACCAGGTTCATATAAATTCAGATTCTATAAAACCAAGATCACTGAGATGAGAATCAAAACTATTTTTGGACATTAGCAAGCTTACAGTATTATATTCACCAATGGCTTCTCTACAAAGGGCTCCTCCCCAGCTGTATTTGTTGCTTCCTTCACTGCACAGCCAAGGATGTAGGCCTTTTGCCACAGTACAGCAGACAGCAGTGTTTGTCCCTGCTCACTCCTCACCCCTAGTCAGGTACACATCACTCTCCATCAGGAGCTACAGACTCTGCATTTTTTTTTTGCTGATAAATATATGACCTGACTGATGCAGAAAAATGTACCTATTTGGCCTGAAGGAACTCAGCTAAGCAAGCAACTCACCCTGCTTTAGGTTCCCTTATTTAACACCACTCATCTCTTTCATCAGCAGCTCATGCAAGATTTACCCCTCTCCTCCACTTATTTCAGATCACTAACAAAACCACCCTGCAGCACTGGGTCTGACCCAATCCCTGGGAGCATTCTGGTATCAACACATTTGAATGACAACCCACAGCTATTTCTGGAGATCTATTTGATGGTCGTTTTTCTTGAGCTATTCCGCTCGTCCTTTATTGATATTGTACAGAATCAGCTTTTATTTGAAATGTCATGCAATATTAAGAGAGTCCCACTACAAAAATCCATTACACCTCTTTCATCATTCAAAATTGACAAGAAATAAAGGGATAGAAATATCTACAATATATCTAAATAATATATTATAATATATTGTAACATATCTACAATAATATCTAAAACTCTAGTTTTAGCGACTGTATCTTCATCTTGTCTCTTTCAGTCGTTTGCCAAGATCTGGCTGATCAGAATCTGTTTGCTCCATCCCTTTCTTGCCTTTTTGAGTGTACTGCTACTAAAGAGCACTCAGTTATAAGTAAAAGAACAGTCAAAATCTTTGGACATAACAGTAAATTTAGTGACTTGAGGGGAAAAAGGGTAAAATGCAGAAGTCAGTCACAGTTGAAGATGGAAGACACCTTGAGGGTCAAGACCAACTCCCTGCTCAGAGCAGGCCCAGCTACAGCAGGCTGCCAAGGACAGTGTCTGGTAGGGTTCTGAATACCTTCAAGGATGGAGATTTCCCAGAATCTCTGAAAAACATGTTCTTGTGTTAACCCTCCTCAGAGTAAAAAAAGTTTTTAATCAGGTTTAAACAGAATCTCCTGTTTCAGGTTATGTCCATTGCCTCTTGTCCTGTCACCAAGCATCATTAAGAGGAGCCTGATTTCATCTTCTTTACTGCCTCTGTCACATATTTATAGACATGAAGGAGATCTTCCTGAGCCTCTCTTCTCCAGGATGAGCAATCCCAGCTCTCAGCCTTTCCTCATGCAAAAGACGCTCCAGTACCTTTGTTGTATTCATGGCCATTTGCTGGGCTCTCTCCAGCTCTCTCTCTAGTGCTGGGGAGCCCAGCACCAGATCCAGCATTCCAGGCATGCCTCACCAGTGCTGAGCAGAGAAGGATCACCTCCCTTCACTTGCTGGCAATGCTCTTCCCAGTGCAGACCAGGGGGCTGTTGGCTGCCTTTGCAGTCAGCAACTGCCTCTAAACAACAGTCAACAAAAGCATTCCCTCAGTGAGCTGGAACGCTGAAATAACTCCTGAGTGGAGCTGTGAGAAGTTTCTGGCTGTAGTTCACCTGAGCATCACCCTTCCAGGCATTTTCAGTCACTGCACACAGATTTTTTTCAATGAAGAAATATTGAACTTCAGTGTGCAAAGGGATGCATCAAATTCTCCAAATCAGAGACCTGATCAGACCCAACTTATGGGAACTACATAGAGGCTCAGCAATCCTGCTCAGTAGCTGGACAACTACACCAAAACCCACAAAGCCCAGGGTATAGGCATGCTCTGTCTCACAAACTATCAACAGGTTGCTCACCCTCCCACAAACAGGCTGCTTAGCAGAAGTCTGGTGGCAAACAATGAAAGAAGCAAATTCATCCAGATAGCATGTATCAGAGGAATGGCACTGCCAAAACAGTAACACAATAGATGAGGTTTCCCTTCATTTACCCTTGACTGTCTCACTGCTGGCTAGTGCAGTTGTTGAGAGCACCACCTCACTATCAAGTCTGTATGTACTGCTGAGAAATATTTAAATAGAATGGACTAAGAATCCTAACCATTCTGTGGTACCAGAACAAAGATATAGAAGGAATAAATATTAAAAGAGACCACTAGTTTCCTCTTACACTGGCAACAGTGAGTGCCTCAAGACACAATTAGGAAAGCAATGTAGTCTTAATTAACCAAAAGGTTGGCCATACACACAAGTTAGAAAACTGTTTCAGACTGCTGAATGGAAGTTTATGCACAGATATATCACAAGTTCAAACACTTCACTAATGCAAACAGGCTGGTGCCATGAACTTACCTGGTTCATCTTGGGCATCAGGATAAATAGCAGTTAATACTCCGTATCTTTTCCCCCAGGACTTAACATCAAAATAAACATTGCCTAATAGAAAAGAAATATTTAGTTTTATAGCAAAGATGGGATATACTCATGATGAGGAGATAACATTTCCCCTGAAAGTAAACCAAAACAAAACATCCTTCAACTCCCATTTTATATTCCGACTTAGAAATCCAGAAATACTGCAAAAGTAGTAGCAGATGTTTCCATGTTACCAGCTTTTCAGCAATCTCACTGTAGGTGCTCATTCTGTACGTAGGATAACTTTGTATTCTGGAGATCTCCCTAGGTTCTTCCCTGCCCATGCACAATCAGCAATCCCCTCCCTGACTGCAGTGGAGCCTACTGCTACTCTAGTTACAATGCACTCAAATCTTTCTACAACCACTAGCTCTGATGAAAAAACCCCAAAATTAAAATCAAACCCACTCAATGTGCTTTGCAGGCACATCTTTTACAGCATATAGGAGGTATCCACCTTCTGTTCAGAGCTAAGAGGTTCCCTCAGCTTTCTTGTAGAAGCCGGGCCAGGACTTCCCCACAGAAGCTTAGATTGCAGGTCATCACAGTAAACAATTATATTAAGAGCTACACTTGACTTGAAATTGAGTAACAGTTGTTCTGCCCACTCTTATCATCACAAACAAGTTGCTCATATCCTGTCTGTTAAGCAACGAAAGTCTGGCACAGGGTCTCTCATCTGATTCCCAGACAGGGTTACTAAAAGCAATGATTCCCTGTACATGTGCTGCACAAGGAGCTGCCTTGCTGTAAAGCCTTACCTTGTGAGGTTGCGTAGGCATGTCCACTAGCAATTATTGTTTTTATAAAGGAAATTATCTGAGGAATATTGTCAGTCACTCTCATATACACTGTAGGAGGAAGGACCTTAAACAAAGAGTTACATTTCATCAGCCCAGATGAAATACACTGCTAACAGGTCTAAGAAAAAAAAAATAAGCACATTATCCTCAGTTTTACCATTAAAAAAGAAAACCTGCAAGTATTATAAAGTGGTCATAAGCAGCATTTAAGATAATACACACCAAAAAGAAAAAAACTGAGGGGGTGACAAAAAAAAATCCACTACTTTTTCCCAGCATCTTACTCCCATTTCAGCATTTTACTTCAGGTAAGTTTGCTTCTTGTCCATGAAAGAATATTTGATGTTTCCTATGCTTTAGATCAGGCTATTTCTGCATTACAGAAAACATGTATTACCTGGGACCCAAGGCTCTGTTGCATAAGGAAGAAAAAATTGTGTTCTTAGAGAAATTCAACTTGTTCATTCCAAAGCTAGGGTTTGCTTCTTCCCCCATTTTCTTACTCAAAAGGTGTGCAACATCTTTCTAACAGAACGAAGAAGTAAATCCATACTCAGTTTCCAAGCAACACTCCATCACACAAGCAATCCACTCATTTCTTCAGCTCAAACTGTCAAAATCAGATTCTTTACCAAAACGATTCCTTTGAAATACTCTTAGATTTAGAAGGTTGTACCTTTAAGGCAGCCATGTCTTGTTTAAAGTCTTCTTCATAAATACGAGCAAGAGCTACCGGCGATATAGTCATCTGAAAGTGAGGGGTGCAGATTAGTAAATCATAAATCAAAGTAATAATATAAAATATTGCAATCTTTTATCAGACAGTTAATACCTAATTGGAAGACTTACAGAGCCCCCAAGGTAAAAGAGTCAGAAAGGCTTATTAATCTAACATTCACAGGGAGGAGATGAAAGTTATAAATAACTTAAAGTACTGTTTCATTTACGTTTCTGAATTGCAAAAATATTAATGCATATCTTTAAAAGAGAATACAGCCAAAGAGTAAAATAATAAACTCCTTCCCCCTCTCATTATCTTCCTCTTGAGAGGGTCTTCCATTTCCGGCGACAAGACATACTACAGTACACAGGACGTGAAATCCATTCACCTAACTGGCATAGGACACCATTAACACCTCATGTCAGAAAGACAGATCGGAGACTTGCAGGGTGAGACAAGATATTAATTTTCAGTGATTAAGAAAAATAAGCTAATTCAGTTGATCACAGTTGCCCATAGATCTCAGTACAATCAGAGGAAATGAACTGAAAGTTAGCCTCCTGCTTTGCCGAGCACGGCACTTGTCAAGCACCTTCTCTGCATTTCTCGTTCAGGGGACGATGGAACAGGGATCCTTGTGGGGTTAACGAAAAAGCACAACCCCAAAGGAAAGTGACAACTTGCACAGGACAAGATACGTCTTCCTAAATATTCAGAAGAGGCCAGGGCTTGAAAGATGCATGACAGCAAAACTTATCCTAGCAAGCAAAAGCACGATATCAAAGTGAGCTTTTACATCCTCTCTGAGGAGAAGACAACACACTATCAATCTCTCCAGCTTACAGATAGCTGAATCATTAACAAAATAAATCCAATTTCATCACTTCCAATGCATTACTGGAGCATCTTTAAGGACTCCGATTTTCAGAGCACAAGGTACCACTATTTGGATGAGCTCCAGGACAAGGCAGTTCTGTCAAAGACAGAGCAGATGCTCATTCAGCAATGGGTGCAAGGAAGCTATGCTTCTGCCTACAAGACCAGAAAAAGTGCTCCTTCAGACCCCAGTGACCACTCAATTCACTGCACATCTCAGCTGCTTCTTCAATCAACAGACACACAAAGGTGCTTACAGGAGGAAGATGGAGAAATTGCTCCCATCCAGACAGATGTTCAATCATAGCATCTTAAGGGTTGGAAGGGACCTCAAAAGATCATCTAGTCCAACCACCCTGTCAAAGCAGGACCACCTAGAGTAGGTCACACAGGAACTCCTCCAGGTCGGTTTTGAATGCCTCCAGAGAAGGAGACTTAACAGAGACTTCTCCCTCTCTCAAAAGGCAGCTGAAGGCATGCACTATGCTTGCAATAGACAATATGCCCAACTTTCAGGTTTTCTCCAGATGAGTCCCACCAGAAGATGGAGAAGAATCTTGAGCATGTTAATCCTACCACTGTAATACCTCAGCTACAGAGGTCCCAACAACAAAAACAGGCTATTGAAGTGGACGTCTAGACCATCCAAACAAAATGTGTAAAGCAGGCATTTCAAAAAGTCACCAAAAAAACCACAAAAGCCATGAAAAGATTACTTCATAGCACCAAAAAAATGCAGTAAACACACAGATTTAAAATGCCTGTGATTTTTGTTATTAATTGGGGTTTTTCAGTTTTGGTGTGTTGTTTGGTTTGTTTTGGGTTTTTTTTTAAGATGGCTTTCTGCTTTAAAAAAAAGTAATTAGAATAATTGTTCACCAAGTTCAGCTAGTAACAAAAGGTCTGATTGAAATCCCACTGACAATCACTTATAGCCTCAATCTTATCAACTTATCCCTACACTCAGTGTCAGCTTTCATGTAGGTGATGAACTCAAGACAACGAAGCTCTCCGAGGCACTGACTTTGCAGATGGACGGTGCTCAGCATCTTTCAGGATCTGCCCTCAGCCTCGCTTGTGGCAGTCCTATACATACTGCCCTTAATGACCAATGGCATACAGTGCTTCTCCAGAACTCATCCAGAAGCCCCCTGGCTACTAAGTTTTGCTAAGCTGCTTTTGGGATAAGATACCCTTTACTCTGCCAAGGACTCACCACTTTTGTTCCCCACTGGCCTCCCCATAATGCAGCTCTCCCTGCCTCTCTCCCCCACACAACTCTATATTTGCTTACCTCCACACAGCTCTCGATGCTCAGCCCTCTGGACCCCCAGCCCCATTATAGTCATGCTAAGGGATCAGAAAACTCAACATCTGTTATCTACTAACTAAAACCTGTGACCTGATCTAGGTGAACCTGCTTCTGCAGGGGAGGGTGGACTAGATGATCTCTAAAGGTCCCTTCCAACCCCTACCATTCTATGATTCTATGAAAACAAAGCTCAATAACAAAAAAAACCGACCCAAATCAAACCAAACCCAACCCAGGTTAATTTCCCTAAGTAATTAGCTGTAGAAAATACCAAAAGTTTATGTCAAAGACTGCAGTAAACACCTACCTCATTGGCTCTTTTTATTATCTTGTCATCTATGTCTGTGATCCCCATCACCATGATAACTTCGATTCCAAAAAACTTGGATATTATCCTCCGAATTATATCAAATCTAACATAGGAGCTGGAAGAGAAAAAAAAAAAATCACAAGTTTTTAAACATGCAGTAGTAAGAATAAACTTCAATAAAAATAACCAACAGCACTAACAGCCACAGAAACAGTCTAAATACCCCAACACTTAAAATGAAAAGGTGTTTGGTGAGTAAAGTGCTTTTCCAAAACCATCCACCATCTGCACAGAAGTCAAGCAAATTTCCCTTGAACTGGCCTACCCTCTTCTGGCATTAGTGACACATTACATCAATTTTTTCTGAGTTTTTTCTTTTGTTGCATGTCTTTATTCAAGTACCAAAGCACGTGAGACTCTCTCAAAGCAAACAGCAAGAAATAAGACACACAGACAAAATATTCTTGAAATACATTCCTTGAGCTTTGTATATTCTAACAGGTTTTTGAAAGCCACGGGGCAGAAAAACAGGGAGAAATAAAACAGGGTTCAAATAAACTTTGATTGAGAACAGCTACCAGCCACCAATAAACTACTCCATTCACACCCCACCATAGATCTTTTCTGATAGTAAAGGAGAGTTGTTCTGTGGTTACTTTATTTACAGTCAAGAACAAATTCTCAAAATTAGACTGACGTGCCTACAAGCTGCACAGGGCTGTGGCAGCCCCACTTCTGCAGCTCACAGATTCTTGACTTGTACTTCTCAAAACACGCTTTGACTGAGTAAAACCCAATTACTGAGATATTAGAAGGTGACTAGAGGCTCTGGGTCTGCCCTGTGAGGTGATAAGAATCCTCAGCCTGTGCTGGCTTTGAAGAAAATGGGAACCTGTAGGTGTCTGAGTCTCCTTTCCAGATCCATTTTACTTGCCCCCCCTACCACACAAAGTGCAGCTCCCATGGCTGCCAGAGCAAAAAGTTTAAGCAAATATTGGAAACAGATTTGCATCCTTAGCTGCAGGGACCAGGTGTCATTAAGGTTTAGATTTATAGATGTGTAATATTCCAGTGAAGGACACTTTCTGTTGTACTTGCTGCTGCTATGCCCATGCTGAAAAATGCTTCTTGAAAGCCTTGCTGCCAGTGAGATAGTTTCTAATGAATACCAGCTCAGTATGAGTAAGGATCACCTAATGTGGTGACACAATTCCTTAAGAATATGAAATTAGTCTTTGGACCCTGTTCAGAGGAACAGTGACAGCACCAAAACCTTGCTATTAGATTTAACAGCTCTACAGTCATAGTTCTCAGAGCAGACACAGATTGTGCACTATTGCCTCTCCCCTGATCTTCCAACTGAAGAAACTCTGCAAGAGCCTGAGCAGGTCTCCTGACACCTCAGGAAGCAGAGTCCTTACCACTTCATGACTGAAAAGTTAAAAAAAACCAGACAAAGTCAATGGGTTGGCAGAGCAGACATCAGAGACTGAATGAAATCTTCTCTCATGGGTTTACTCTTACTTCCAAGCATTCAGCCAGGAACCTGGACACCAACCAGGTTACAGCTCACACCAGTACTATCAAGGCCAGAACTGAGGGAAAAGATTATTTGAGTTTTGGATGTTATGTTGAGGTATACAGAGCACCTGTTTTGAAGACTGAAAGTACAACGTGTTAGAAAAAAAAGTCAGATCATTTGGAGAAATAAGAAATCTCTGTGGAGTGGAAGGAATAGGGGAGGAAAATAATAATAATAATGCCATTATTTTCAATTTCTTCTCAAGGGTCTCAGGCTCATTTCCACTATTAGTTTCTGCACTTTTACCTGCAGCATTTGTTGCGCTTGCCACAAGTCACATGCAAGAAGGAAGGGAAAAAAGGACTTCTAGTGATAACACGTTGCAAGAGTACAATAAAACAATGGTATTTGACAAGACAGACACAGTAACAACGGCCATCACTCCATTTGACTTCATGCTCTTTCCCAGTGCACCTCCTGGCCTGTAAGACCCTATCAGCACCATGCATTTCAGCTCTACAGTTGGACCCAGATAATGGGGAAAAAAAACCCCAAACAACAATTTATAAATAAAACCAAGAGTGCTGCTCCATCTCGAACAAATCATCTGAGTAAGAGGATGTCAACACTCATGTATGCAAGAACACCAAAGCTAAGAAGGAACAGCCAACTCCTGACACGCTGGATATTTTAACTGACCAGAATAGAAAGAGGAAGGTCTTGAGCACAGGCACCTCACCACATGACAATGCTGTGGGAACAACACATGAAGGCACTACAGAGGCAGCTAAAAGAGTATAACACAGCGGCTTATCTGCCTGATAGCTCTCTAAAGGTGGCATCAGCCCTAGCTGCTCTTTCTTATATCAGCAAGAGAAGAGCTCAAACCTGGGTGGCACAGACTTATGGCAAACCTTCACATCAGGAAAGTGTTACTTCAGACATAGGATGAGATGAGTAAGAGAAGAGGCAGAACAAGCAAGGCCTTCCTACCTTATCCTTTAATCAAACGGGCCTGAAGGCAGAAGAACAAGGAGAACCACTGATACAAAAAGCCAGATAGAGGTGAATGACCAAAAGGCCAAAGCCTCCACCTCTATAAACATTGTGTCCTAGATCCACCATACCCCTTAGGATGAGAGCACTTCTGCAATTTCCTCCCCTGCTACAGGATGGCAGGGAAGATGGGCCTTACCTTACTAGAGAACCTCAACTGAGTAATGAAGAAAAGAAATATATTAGCATCTTTTTACACAGTTGCTATCAAGTGATGCTTTTAAATTGTAATTATTTAAAGGTAAACTATAACACAGCCTGTATTACAATTACTGTAGATTTAAATGACCAGTAGATAACCAGTAAAAGCTAGATTAGTTTTCTGCTAACACTCAATAAAAGCAAGGAAGAAAAAGACATCACCACATACCCACAACATTATAGCTGTGTTTAAGGAGAGGCTGCTACCAGTATTTTTACATGGCTGGCATTTCAAAGCTTCCCTCTTACAGAAAGGAGGAGCAATTGAGCAGTACTGTGACAGCTCAACGCTAAGCAAAATTCAACACAAGTTTCTGAATAAAGTTGAGATGAGACCAGAAGCTGTGAAATGCCCTACATTAAAAGGGAATTACTCCAATAGGCAGTGTCAGATCTTCATACAGATGGCAATTATCTCAGAAACCTTTGCTTTTCCAAGAACCCCAATGTTTCTTGTTCTTTTAGGAGACTAGCTCAAAAGCAATAGATCTGCTGCAACTCCTCTCAGCTTCACAGGGGACCACGGTCACCCTCCACCTTCTCATTAGGCACCTTGCTTTAAAACAACTGACAGCAACTTTCTCTGGTGTTTTTTAAGTACTTTTTCAAAGTTACTAATAAAGAAGCTGGTTTATTACTGTAATTATCCTAATGACCTATAGAGAAAACACTGCACAGTTCTGGATTGCTTTTTTTAAAAAACACAGTAAGCCACTGAACTGTTCCTATCCAAAAAAAAAGGCTTTCAAGTTCCCTGGGCTTTGTAAGACTCAAGAACAGACGCATTTACCTGTTCACCTCAAAAGCATTTTTTCCATAGTCAACCCTGAACGTCTTTTCCTTTTTGCTCACACAGCATCTGAACTAAAATCAAGGCAAAGCTATCTTTTTTACACAGACAAGGGGCTCTGCTCCCTGCTCTAGGACTCTGACTCCTTTACACCGAGCGGTCACGTTATGCCGATGTGACTCGAAACGGCTCATCCTGCCTAGCAATAAAAAAATCCTCATGTTCTTGATACTTCCCACCCCACTATTTTGCCTCCATCTGGGAGGAGCTGCAGCGACAGACCCTTCTGCGTTTCATGAGGTCGAGAAGGTGGAAAACAAATAATATCAAGTAGCATCCTGCCCTCTGCACAGAGCAGGAGGCGACGCGCCGGCGCCCCCGCAGCGGCTCCCCGCGGCCTGTCACCCGGACGAACGCGGGGTCCGCCGCCGGGACACATGCTACGGCGGCAGGCCCGGGGATACCCCGCACTGTCGCCGCCGGGCTCCCACCCGCGTCATGCCCACCCAGGACGGGACATATCCCCCGCTCCCGCTTCACGACTCACCACGCGTGCCCGAGATGCGCCCGGTCGTACACCGTCGGCCCGCAGCTGTACCTGCGGAGAGGTGAGGCAAACCGCACACGCGTCACTCCCAGCCCGGAGGGGTGCTCGCGGCCCCAGGGGCCGCCCCCTCCCGTCTCCGCGCCCGCCCGCCCGCCCGTCGCACAGCGCTACCAGGTCGCTACTCCTTCCGTGGCCAGCACCAACGGCTCCTTGCTCCGACTCCGACTGTTGTAAGCCACGATCCCGCTGTCCCGGCCCGGCGGCGGCACCCACTCTCGTCGCCGCGCCGCGCTGCAACGCCGCCGCACCGCCGCCTGCCCCACGCCGGGGCCGGGACCGCACCGCCGGGCCGCCGCCGCCGCTCCGCGCAGCAGCATGGCCACAGCCCCCAGCCGCGGGCGGGGAACAGTGAGCTCCGCCTCTTCGCGGGGAGGGGGCGAGGGGAGGAGAGCGGGCACAAGCTGCCGCGCCTGTCGCCGCTACACCCGCGCCGCCTGTGCCGGGAAACAGCAGGCGAGCGGAGTAGCTACAGCCGGAGCGGCAGGAAGAGGCGGGGCCTGCGGGGAAGGCCGCCTCCGCGGCCCTGGGCGCCCGTGCCGGCCCGGCCCAGCCCGGGCGGAGGGCTTTGTTGGGAGCGGCCTGGCGGTGAGTCCAGAGGGCTGGGGGGCCTGGGGCTACAGGGCTCGGGGCGGTCGGCGCCTCGCTTGAATCCAGCTGAAGGAGCGGAGAGCTAGACTCGTGCTTCTGTTGTAACCGCGACAGAGCGCGGTGTCTTCTTAACGAGGTTTACTTTTAGTGCTCTTAGGAAATTCCCGATAAGTTAACGAAACGGGCTCTGCTGCGTAAAGTCAGTTCGGTCAAACGGAGGGTGAATCTATTCCACGCAGCCTTTCAGGCCGGCGAGCAGCCAGCAGCCCACTAGCTCCTGAAAGAATAACGCGGTGTGGCGTTCCCAAGCTGGGCTTAATAAATCCAAATCTCAAAAAAAACCCACTTCTGAACCTCGCTTGCTGCCATGTGTCTGTCTAAAGCCCTACCAGACCTGGGTATTTACAAAAACGGCACGATGAGCTGCTGTGAGGTACCGGGTGAGGTACCCGGGCCTAGTTAGCCGGCTAGTTATCGAGATCTACTTCA
This sequence comes from Colius striatus, assembly GCF_028858725.1. NCBI lineage: Eukaryota > Metazoa > Chordata > Aves > Coliiformes > Coliidae > Colius > Colius striatus. The sequence goes on from NC_084759.1 coordinate 59,681,734, forward strand.
ATTTCCAATGTCAAGACAAGCAAAGGCCGTGTGTTTTCTGATGGTGCTTCTCCAGTCTCACTGTGAATTTATTTTTTGCTTTCTTTCAGAGCATGCTGAGGAAATGGAGCTGAACTGCCTGCAGTGCCTTGATCCACTTTGGAAATGATGAGCTACTTCACTAGAGTGAATGACAGCATAACGGAACAGATGTAAGGGTGCCAAAAATCTTTTTTAACTAGCATCTTGTTTCCAAAAGTAACTAAGAGCAGGTACCAAGGAAACAAGTGAGAACTGTACAAGCATATATAGTATTTTCCTGGCTACTCGCCCAGTTTCCAACCAGATGACATCCTCAGCTGAATTGCTTTGGGTTTGATTTTTTTCCCCCCTCCCTTGGTAGATTGCTCTACCCTGAATTTCTCCAGCTGCCGTGAACCCCCATCATCTCCAGTCTTTGGCAAGGAGTACTGCAGGTACCACTACCCTTTTTAGAGAGCATCCTCTTGGCACTTGTTGAAGTTGAGGCCTGTTAGCTCCAGTTGCAGCCACCTTTGCTCTCGTATGAGATAAGAGAGCGAACCATTGGTTCCAACACATGCTGTCTGCCCCGCTCCCAACTGCCTTCCTCAGTAGGAGCCTCCAAGCAGGCTGTTGAGGGCAGAGCTTTTTCAGGTCTCCCAGACCACTATGTTACTTGCCTGCTAAAGCATCTCAGCCTCTGAGAGGAAGGTAACGCTGAGGGATCGCAGCCTTTCTTAACTGGATGCTGCAGGGAAGAGGTATGCCTGCGGTGAATGACCTCACTCAAGTCCTTGTATTGTGTCTTCTGTCTGCCAGGGACAGGTTTGATAGATTTTTCTCCTCTGTAATATGATCAGTTCATCGCTTTGAGGTAATAATGGATGTCTCTACAACTTGCTTCATTTTAGAGATTATTTGGTCTAAAGCCTTAGCAGTCACTAGTGTTTCCTCTTTTCTTCATAGGCACTTTCCACAATATTTTTCATTGAACAACCTTAACTTTTTGGATCAGATGAGACAGCTGTTTTATGGGTTTGCTAATTTGAGACTAGCTAGGACAAAGCTGAAGATACCGTCCAGTAAGCTCTGTAAATGTTTGCTTTATATGTTTCTCAAGAAGCTTCGCAAGGCAATTATTTCAGTTTCCATAGTGAGCCGGGTTTGATGTCTTTGCTGGTCAACACACATCCTGCTCAGAGTTGTCATTAACTCTGTTGTCTTCTTTCTTCTGCGCGGTGCCGAACGCTTTGACAGGGACCAGATCAATCCCAAGTAACAAGGGATATTTTTTAGCCTTGATTCCAGAGTTAGCTGTCGTGGATGCAACTGCCAAAGATCAGAAGAATGTGGGCGTTTTTCCTTTCCCGGGTGGTTTCAGAAGGTGGCAGTGCCTGAGTATCCAGACAGGCTTTTTGCATTTAGTTCAGAAACCTCTACATCCTGCTAGAAAACATCTATTAAATGCCTGAAATAAATGGCTAACGTCATTCACGCTTGAGATTTGTTTTAATGCAGTAGAACAAATTCAGTGAAACCGTGGAAAGTATTGTACAAGCATTGAAGTAGCAAAATAATGTGATTTCAAATGAAAAGCAATGCTAATCCTCACGGATTAAAACCATAAGTTGTGTGGTTTAAGAATACCAGCATTCACAGAAATAATTGGTCTGTGGCTGTAAGCACACCTCTGCTTATGCTACTTCCCAACACTCCCTTCCCAACACCCTTATTCCTGGCCTGGGATGTGTGGAAGGAGATGATACTCATCTCCCAGAGAGGCAGAAGAGCATCAGAGGATTTCCTGCCTCCATCAGGAGATTGGTCCTTGCTTCCATCTGAGGTAGAATCATAGTATGGTTTGGGTTGGAAGGGACCTTGAAGATCATCTAGTCCAACCCACCCGCCACAGGAGGAGACGTCTTCCACTAGACCATGCTGCTCAAAGCCCCAGCCAGCCTGATTTTGAACACTGCCAGGGATGGGGTATCCACAACCTCTCTGGGCAGCCTGTTACAGTGCCTCACCACCCTTACAGGGAAGAACTTTTTCTTCATACCTCATCTAAATCTTCCCTCTCAGTTTGAAGACGTTATCTCCTGTCCTGTCACTACATGCCCTTGTAAAAAAAGTCCCTCTCCATCCAGGATAGAGCCAAGTGATGCCAGGCCTGAGCCTGCTCTACTCCAGTTACTTACTCCCTGCTCAATAGCTAGTAAGAGACATAGTCTGCACGGTGGTACACCTCTTAATCCAAATCCTACCAAGGTCTGTCTCTGAGCTTCAGGTAAGCTGTTGTTTCAAGGTGACACCCATGCATTTAATATTGTCAGGTCATCTCATGTTTTTCTTAGCAGCTGTTAAGGTTAAAACTTCCTTTTTTAAAATAAAACCTGAAACACTAAGGGGAAGAGCTGAACACTTTAGAATTGGTTTGTATATATTATCCATCTCTTCATCTGCACATACAAGAAGACGACAATGTTTTCCCTCTGGGCTTGAGCAAAAGGGAAGATCTGGTAGAACCACAGTTGTGTGTGCCCTCCACCAGCAGCTCTGCAACATCTCTCTGGCAAGCAGAGAGGATCTTTGGAGGTTCTGCCTCACCTGGCTCCTCTTGCAGTTTCCAGTCACAGGACTACCTTCAAAATTTGGCCCCAGAGGTAATCATAGAATCATAGAATGGTAGGGATTGGAGGGACCTTTAGAGATCATCTAGTCCAACCCCCCTGCAGAAGCAGGGTCACCTAGATCAGGTCACACAGGAACATGTCCAGGCGGGTCTTGAAGACCTCCAAGGAAGGAGACTCCACAACTCCTCTGGGCAGCCTGTGCCAGGGCTCCCTCACCCTCACAGTGAAATAGTTTTTTCTTATGTTTAAGTGGAACTTTTTGTGTTCCAGCTTCATCCCATTACCCCTTGTCCTGTTGCTAGCTACTATAGAAAAAAGGGATGTCCCAACCTCCTGACACCCACCCTTTAGATATATGTAAATATTAATAAGATCAGTGGGGAAATCCCAGGGAATATTTTGTGTTAAATAAACAAAAATTAGGCTAAAAACCCATTCTCCCTTTCTGTTTCTTATTAGCAGAGCAATGCTTTGTAAGGTTTTACAGCTTTTGGCCTTTTGCTAAAGATGTGGTCTTATTCTAAAAAATTAAACCACACTATCTTGGAACTGTTGACAGAGGAGAAAGGCTGCATTTGCTGTGTTCTCAAGAGCACGTTTCCAGTATCCATCCCCCTTCTTGTCAGATTCTAGTTCAGGAACGTGTCAAGGAAGCTGACCCTGAGAAAATAAGGGGGGAAAAAGGTTATGAAGACAAACTAGAAAGTGAAGATGAACTAAATCTGCTGCAGTGGACTGAGTCTCTTTTAGCATGCTGTAGTAGTCCATAACAATAGACACACACTGACTTCTCTTTTATAGTCCTTTTGTTTTTACAAAACCTAGATGCTTATAGGTTTGTCCTGTAATTTCTTTAAGAAATTACAAAAACACTTGACTCAGAAACACTGTGAATGTTCAAGTGGCCATTCCCCCAAATATTCACAAAAAGTATGTTTGATAGAAGTGCAGTCATCATGAGATACCCATTCTAAAAGAGTGATTCTGGGGAAATGGAATCAAACTGCCAAAGAAGTTTAATTGGTGGACAGAAATAACAGAAAAAACTTTCCTGCTCTTGTCAAAAGCTTAGTGGCCCAAACATTTTGGTTTTTGACATTGTCTACTATTGTTCTGACAACCTGCCTTCTGCCAGCTGCTGTAATTAGTACCCCCTGTTTTGCATTAGAAGTGCTTGGGTTGTGCACCACAGTTTACAGAAACAAGTCTGAGGGTTGGAATGAATTCAGTCAGGGGTCAGATTGGTGTCTTTGACAGTGGTTTCCAACTGTTGAGGTGTCTCTCTTGAACTCACTTCGGGAAGGTGGAGCCCATGGAATAATCTCTCTTTGACCTGTGTTGACTCCATGCTGAGACAATTCAAGATGGACTTCTGCCTTGGCCTTGTACTACAATGCACAGGTACTAATTCCAGTCAGAATACTTCACTCACTGTCAGTGGCAGAGCTGCTTAAGCTCACCAGTGCCCCAGCTGCAAGAAAAAGATGGCAGCAGACAGAAAACAGGTGTGAAAAGAGGCAGAGTGCAACAGTCTCCGGGCGAGCAGAGTAAGAGATGAGGAGCTGTATTCCAGGGCTGGAGCAGCACTCCTCTGAACACAGGCTGAGAGAGATGAGGCTGTTCAGCCTGAAGGACAGAATGCTCCAGGGACACCTTAGAGCAGCCTTCCAGTACATAAAGGGGCCTATAGGAAAGATGGAGAGGGACTTTTTACAGTGGCATGTAGCGACAGGACAAAGGGTAATGGCTTCAAACTGAAAGAGGAGATATTTAGATGAGATATAAAGAGCAAATTCTCTGTGAGGGTGATAAGGCACTGGAACAGGTTGCTCAGAGAAGCTGTGGGTGCCCCATCCCTGGAAGTGTTCAAGGCCAGGCTGAATGGGGCTTTGAGCATCTCGGTCTAGGGGAAGGTGTCTCTGCCCATGGCATGGGGTTGGAACTAGGTGATCTTCAAGGTCCTGTGGTGGTTTAACCACCTAAGCTGTGCTATCACTCTCCCTCTTAAACTGGACAAGGGAGAAAGTAATAACAAAAGGCTCGCGAGTCAAGATAAGGACAGGCAGATCACTTAGCATTTACTTGGGCAAAACAGACTGGACTTGGGGTGAACTGGTTTGATTAACAATCAATCAAAACAGAGTAGGGAAGTGAGAAATAAAAAACCTGAACCTTAAAACACTTCCCCCCACACTCCTCCCTTCCTCTTGGATGGGGAAGCAGCACAGAAGAATGGGGAATGGGGATCATGGTCAGTTCATTATAGATGGTCATTGCTGCCACTTCCTGAGGAGGAGGACTCCTCACACTTTAAACTGCTACAATGTGGGGTCTCTCCCATGGGAGACAGTTCTCCAGGAACTGCTCAATCCAGCGTGGGTCCTTCCCCCAGGCTACAGTTCTTCACGAACTGGCCCAACATGGGTCTCATCCATGGGGGAAACAGTCCTTCAGGAATGAACTGCTGCAGCATGGGGTCCCCCACATGGTCACAAGTCCTGCCAGCAAACCTGGTCCATCATGAGCTCTTCTCTCCTCAGGTTCCCAGGTCCTACCAGCAATTTGCTCCTGTGTGAGCTTCCCACAGGGTCACAGCCTCTCTTGGGCATCTATTCCTGCTCTGGTGTGGGCTCCTTCACAGGCTGCAAGTGGATCTCTGCTCTTCTATGGCCTCTGTGGGCTGCAGGGGGACAGCTGCCTCACAAGGGGCTGCACCACTTCCCCTCCTTCTCCACTTACCTTGGTTTCTGTGAAGATGTTCTCACATTCTCCTTCCCTTCTGCCGCAGTTTAGCCACTGTGCAGCAACTTCTTCCCCTTCTCCAATATGTTAATCACAGAGGTGGTAACTACATCACTAATTGGCTCAGCCTTGGTCAGCAACGGGTCCAGCCTAGAGCCAACTGGCACTGGCCTTGTCAGCTACAGGGGAAGCTTCCAGCAGGGTTTTAAAGAAGCCACTTCTGTAGCCCCCCACTACCAAACCCTGTTCCGACAAGCCTGCTACAGGTCCCACACAATGCAAACCATTGTGTGATTCTACGAAGACGCGAAAATTAGAATTAGAGGCCTCTGTTAGGTGTTTGTAAAGTTCTTCTGCTTTTACTGGGAAGCAGAAAAAGGACCAACTCTGCCAGATGTATTTTCCAGATTTTAGGTACCTTTAATCCCACATCATTTGCTGACATGAACAGGTTTTTCTGGCCCAAATATCTGTAAATGGTGTAGGCTGTCCACTGCACAGACAATGCATATTGCATGAAGGTGTGAACTGTGACATGTCTGCTGGTCTTCACATTTGTAAACCTCAGCTCTGCTCATCATGCACTCAAAATCTTTTGCAGTTTTCATAGAACCATAGGATGGTAGGGGTTGGAAGGGACACCTTTAGAGATCATCTGGTCCAACTCCCCTGCCAAAACAGGTTCACCTAGATCAGGTCACACAGGAACGCGTCCACGTGGGTTTTGTTTGAAAACCTTCGACCATAAGCAATATGAATGGACTTGTAAAATGGCTGTGAAATGTAGCTGTAGTGATCACATAGTATTTCATATAGCGAGAAAGGAGGCAGCCAGAACTCCTTCTACCTGTTATCCTCATGTAGTCAGTGTCTAAATTTGTGAGACATGTTTGGAGGTTTGGGATTTTCTGTTCATCGTAGTAAGAATTCTGAACTTTATGCTGATGAGCTGGAATAATCATAATGACTGGAATAACTATAATTACTAGAATATTTGTTACACAAGGTGTATATTATATAATACTATATATACATAATACATAAGTTCCACAGCAGTTGTGCGAGTTGTTGATCTGGTTATAGGGTCCCTTGATTCCCATTGCTGTGAGTTTAGATCTTCAGTAAGGTAAGAGCTTCAAGAAACTTTTTAAAACCCCAGAGATTTGCATTTCTAAGCAGGAAAGATTTTCTGTAATCAGAACAAAGGGGCTTGGAAGCAGAGGAAGAGTTAGATGCTTTATCTTCCCATGAAGTATAGAAAATAGGAGGAAAAATTAAGCCCACAAATCTCTTGATTCTTTGATGCGTGACAATCATTCCCTATGCTTCTGCTTGCCAATGACCAAAAGGGTAAGAAATGAGCCCCTAATATCAAAAAAGAACTGAAACTCCATTCAAGTTCTCCCATCTCTCACCTACTGCAGTTCAGAGGTGAGAGGACAAAACAAAAAGAGAGCAGAGGAGGAAAAAGCAGAGATAGGCAATAGGTACCAGCTCCACATATTCCAAAAGTTTCTAACCTGGCAATGTACACACATTATCTGATGTCCACTCCCCACCCCCCACTCACCTCAGCTTCCCAAAATGATGGCTGACCTGGTTCTGAGCCTAGAGGGAGGTGTTAAGTATTTCTGGGTACAGGTATATTTGATTACAGCACTACACAAAGCACTGAGAATCATCTTTGGTAACTGTGAAAGAAAACTTTCAAAGCATATACCAAACACATTCTCAGGTGAGCTCAGTCCCTTTTCACAGGATTCACACAAAGGCCAATGATGGGGTTTTTTCTGTCAGTCTTCCAGCAACATACGAGAGGCTAATAAAGAAAAAGGCAGATGATAGCAAACTCTCTATCCCCAGTCTTTCTAAACGTATTGTCCTGGTTTCATCTGGGATGGAGTTCTTTTTCTCCCTGGTAGCTGGTACAGGGCTGTCTTTTAGATTTACAGTGAGAAAAGTGTTGGTAGCACATTGATGGTTTAGTCACTGCTAATTAGTGCTTATCCCAAATCAAGGACTTTGCAGCTTCTCATGCTCTGCCAGCAAGCAGGAGTGCAAGAAGCCTTGAGGAAGCATGGCCAGGACAGCTGACCCAAACTAGCCAAAGGGCTGTTCCACACCACAGAGCAACATGCCCAGTATATAAACTGGAGGAACTGGCTGGGAGGGGTAGCTTGCCACTGCTCAGCAGATGCTGAGCAACTGCATTGTGCAGCACTTGTCTCTTCTTGGGTTTTGTTTCTCTCTTTATTATATTATTATCATTATTAATATATTTTATTTCATGTTAGTTAGTAAACTCTTCTATCTCTACCCACAAGTTATACTTTCTTTTTCCTCCAATTCCCTCCACATCACACTGAGAGGGGGAAGGACTGAGCAAACAGCTGTGTGGTGCTTAGTTGCTGGCTGGGTTTAAACCACAACAGCTATCAATACTTTTGAGCAAATCACTGAAACCTACCAGGCCACAACTACACTTAAAAGTTGTACTTTAGTGTGTGTGTGTGCGTGTGTAAGGAGAAAGGTGTGTGTTTAGTGAATTAGCAAGTACTCTTACAAACTGATTTCTTGATTTGTATGTGTAATTACTACTGTTTGTCTAGAGTGGCGGTTAACTTTTTCACAAGAATGACTCTTTTGGGGACTCATCTGAATTCTTTTCAGCTGTCTTGCCTCTACTGAGTCATAATTATTGGCCTGGGTTCCTATACTAGCCAGGGGACTGTTAACTACCTTTAATTGCTGACTGTGGCTCAGCTTCTTCAAGGCAAGGCTGAAACAGGCTTTAACTACAAAGGCAGTACCAGTAATTTAGAATAGGTGTTCCCAGGCCAGCACTGCCATTAAACAACTCTCTCCAGATGCCACAATAAGCCAGAGCACACAGATCCAGAAACACTGGCTTGGAGCACTGCCTAGATGCCGTACTACTCATCGTACATTACAAGCACAAGATCTCAGATTTTCGAGCTTTTTGTCAGCAAATACAGCAACTCACAGAAACAGAAAATGAGAAGGGGAAAAAATAACGGAGAACTTACAGGTATCTTCAGAAAACAAGCACCTGCCCTCTGAAACCTGACGGAAGCAAGCAATGGGACAGGGTCCGTTCAAAATAGTCTTGTGCTACGGTATTGTCTCCACTCCTGAGAAGTGTTTTGGTGTGTCTCTCACTGAAGGGATCAGTCGGTAAGTAACTGCCTGTGCTTCACCTGCAAACCCCAACCTGGGCATTCAGACACCAAGTCGCTGACAGCAGAAAAATGGGGTGAAGATGCCAAGGTCCTTCACCGGGCTGTTGCTCCCTCTGTTCCCAACAAGCAGCAGTAGAACATCAGTGCCTCAATAAACGACTGCACCAGCAAGCCTAAGCGTTTAGAAATGACGAGTCAGTCTCCTCCAAATTAGGGATTCGTCAGTTACGTTTCTTTAAAAAAAAAAAAAAAACAGACACAAGAAAGCGAGCGTTGTTTTGCTTCGCTGGAGCCGGTTTTCCAGGGCCGCCTTCCCAGCCCCTCGCTACCCGAAACTGCCGATCCCGGCGAGACCGGCTGCCTGCGGGCTCTGGAGGCTTCCCGAGAGGAAAAGTCAGGTAAAAGCGAGCACAACTCCCTAACGAGAGAGTAGGTAAAACCTCCGGCCAGCCGGAGCGGAGCCCGCCCTGCGTGGCCCCGTGGGCGGTGCTTGGCCGCCGCCGCCACCGCCGCCGCCTTCCCTCGGCGCCCGCCCCGCCTCCCGCCGCCGGGGCAGAGCGCGGCCGCCCCGGGGCAGCCCCGCTGCCTGAAGGGGACACGGGGCGGGCCATCGCTGGGGAAACTTCCCCTGCCCCGCCGAGAGTGCCTGTTGCCGCTCCGACAGGGAGCGGGGCGGAGCGGGGGGGAAAGACGGATCTGGCAACCCCGGGTGCTGGGGAGCAGAGAGGTGGTCGTGCCCTCACGCCTGGCGCGTTAATGGTCCGCGGCGGGGGCAGCTGCTGGAAACGCAGGCAGGCCGCCTCCGGCGAGACCCTGCCGCGGGAGGGGTGACCGACACGGGGCCCTTGCTCACCACCCCCAGGACACCTCGGCGGAGAGAACTCGAGAGGCACGGGCCTGTACCCAGCCCCCTTCCTCCTCACCGGAGGCGCTCAGAGCCCTCTCCGCCGGGAGCCCAGGGGGAGCGGGAGCAACTCCAACAAAGCAGCCTCAAGAATCTCCCGGGGCGCTCCCCTCCGCACCGACAAGCCCGGCTCAGCCTTCCCCCGCCGCCGCATACCCCGCGGGCCGCCGGGAAACGTAGTCGAATCCCCCCCCGTTCCGGGCGGCTCCATTTTCTCCCCGCGCTGCAGGGAGCGCGCATGCGCGTCCCCGCCCCCTGAGCTCCAGTCCCGCCCCCCGCGCCGCGGCCGGTATCCCGGGGTATCGTTATCACCGCGGCGCGCTCGCTCTCTCTCGCTCGCCTGGCGGGGATTGGCCGAGGCTGGCGTGGGGCGGGACATAGCGGAGGAGGCGATTGGCTGTGGCTGGTGTCAGCCGGCGCGGGGATGATTGATGCGGTTGCCTGGGGAGGAGGCAGGTAACGCTTCTGTTCGGCGTCCGGCGCCGCGCCGGGCACAGCCCTGCCCCCTAAGCGAGGTGGCGTCGCTTGGTTCTCAGTGCCCCTCTCTCCTCGGCCCTCCTAGAAAAGCCCTCGGAGCTACTGCTTTCTGGGCCTCCGCCACTAGCTGGGAGGGCGAGAGACTCCTCCAAAGTCTGTGCCCTACCGCAGAAGCATCCAACTTCCCCGGCTCCGGCAGCCCGCGGGCCCCGCGCCGCACACTCTCCCCAGAGAGTCCCTTCGGGTTCTCCAAACTTCACCGGAGCCTGCTCCTTACTCTTCCCCGACCCCCTTAGTCCCCCGTCGCCCGGCTGCTCTGGCTTCCTCCCCACGCCTACGCCGGCACCGAGCCGCCCACCGTCCCTCCCCTCGTTACGACCGCATCCCTGCCGCCTTCCCTCCCCAAACGTGAGTAAGGGGAGGAGGGACGATGAATATGCAGAGAAGCGCTCGCCCCGCCGCGGTTCCGGGAGGGGGAGGGGGAGAGTGTGTGTGCGCGGTGCGTGTGCCCCTCTGTGTGTGTGTGTGTGTGTGTGTGTGTGTGTGTGTGTATACAGCGCTGGGAGGGGTGCGCATGCGCCGTGCGTGGCGGGGCTGAATGTTTCCCAAGTGTTTGAAACTGGTATTTGGGTTTTCCACGTTGGATCTAGTGCGGCGTATGGAAGCGAGGAGGCTGCGTTAATATCACCGGGGAGCAGCGGCGGCGGCGGTGAGGAGAGCGGGGAAGGGGGGAGCGGAGAAGAAGCGGAGCAGAGCGGCGCTGGCGCATGCAGAGGGGCTGCTGCTGCTTCTGACAGACACTTTGCAGAGCACATTTTGTTTCCAGATTGTTTCGGAGGAGCCGGTTTTCAGCCCCACTCCTTTCTCCTCCTCCTTCTCCCCCCTCACACACACACACACAAATCCCTCTGATTGTTCCTACCACCTCCTTCGTGAATTACCCACAACGACAGCCATTCAATCAGCTGCTGCTGGCTGTAGGGGACTAGCGGAGGGTGTGTGTGTGTCTCTCTCTCTCCCTGTGTTTCACACAAGAGGAGTCAGATGTAGCTTCTCTCGTTTTTTGGGGGGAGCTACAGAGAGAAGGTGGGCAGGGAGTGAGCCGTTCATCGGGGTTACCGTGTTCGGAGGGAGCAGCACTTGCTCTCGCACAGACAGGGGAGAGAGAGGTGCGGGGAAGGATTTTTTTTTTCCTTTGCCGGATGAAAATGTTGAGTCCTGCAAACGGAGACCAGCTTCACCTAGTGAACTATGTGGAGGATTATCTGGACTCCATCGAGTCTATGCCCTTCGATCTGCAGAGAAATGTCTCCTTGATGAGGGAAATTGACGCCAAATATCAAGGTAAGTGCTTCTGTATATGCGTGTGTGTGTGTGTCCCCGTGTGTGTGGTGTGGGGCTCGGGGTGTGGAGGGGGGAAGGGTGTCTTTCTTTTCTTCAGAGCTGAGCCTCGGCTCCGTTTGTCCCTCTGCACCCCACACGGATGGTAGTTTTATTTCGTGGAGGTGAAAGGAGGGAGAAAGCCAGGAGGAGAGAGATCCGAGGAGAGGGAGAGAGAGGGGGCTGATCTGCAGCGTTAGCTCTTGTCATGGGGCGGAACAAAAGGTCTCCAGCTTCTCTTATTAAGCAAGGACTCTGCTTTTCTGTGTAAATTGCTGGCCAAGAAGGCGGGGGCAGGGAAGTGGGGTGTGCAGTGCACAAAGAGGGGCCGTCCCCGGCCGTGGGGCTGAGGTGGAAGCGTTTCGGGGTACGGAAGAAAGTGCTGGGTGGACAGAGAGGGAGAGATTACAGCACAACATTTAGGAATGTACAGTATTCATTATGGCTGTAGTAGGGGAGAGAGAGAGAGGCAGCTAGTGAGGAGGGAGGGAGGGAAGGAGGAAGGGAGGAGAGGGGGGTTAGGAGAGAGTGGGGGGCAGGGTGTGCTTTCTTCACTCCCTTCTCAGGGGTTTCGTTTCACCGCGTAAAAGAGCCCAGCTCCGTGGGGCAGGGAGGAACAGGACTGCCTTGTGCGGTGTGGGGTAGATATGGGGTAGATGTGGTCGGGCGTACGGATGTGCTGTAGGCTGAAGTGCCCCCTCCCCTCTTGCCTGCCTCCCCCCTTCCCGTGCTGCCGGCGCTCGGGGCACACTGTCCCTGGGCCCCACGGGCAGAGGGAAGGGGAGGCCAGGAGCTCGGGGCAGCTTTGTCACTTGCTTGCTGGTGTCCGCTCGGGAAGGAGAGGGGGAGGGGGGCGGGGAGGGCGGCTTTATTCGGTGCCGCCGGCGGCCGTGACAGCCGGGGTGCCGGGCAGGGAGGGACCCCCTCTCCCCCGGCGCACCGCGCTTCCCGTCCATGTGGCCTTAGGGGCGGTGGGCAGCGAGCCCCGCGGTTCCCATAGGTACTGTTAGGGCGGCCCGCCGGGGAGCCCGGCTGGCTCCCAGGGGAAGGGGTCGTGGGGGAACTTCCTCGGGAGGCCGCGGGCGGCAGGCGGAGCCGGGGGGGCGAAGGGAGGGCATGGCGAGCAGAGCGCTTCCCGCGCGCCCCGGGCACACAGTAACCCAACCGGCGAGCGCCTCCGCGCTTTGCTGGGGACTCGGCGCCGTTGCGGCTTTTATCAATGCCCCTCGTTAGCATACCGCGGCTCTCCCCGCCCCGCGAGGGAGCCGATTGGGGAACACCTCCCGCGGACCGCCTCCCTTACGCCGGTTGGCCGTCGTCCCGGGCTGTCCCGCCTTGCGTCCCGCCTCCCCGTGACGTTTCGAGAAGGAACTTTTCTGTGGGGTCGATTTGAATATCTCGGCCTGCGCCGGCCCGCGGGCGCTGATTGGCCGGGGCGGCGGCAGCGGGCAGACCAGCCTTGGGCGGCCCTGGCTGTGAGTGACGCGTCCCGGGGCGGAGCGCGCCGGCGTCCCCGCCCCGCCTCGCTCCTCAGCGGCGCGCTGCCGCCGGAGGGGGCGGGCACCGGCCTGGCTCCGCCCGTTGCCATTGCCTCTGCGGATGTGCGTTGTTTTGGGCTTGTTTTTAGGTTTTTAAAGAGTATTTTTTTTTTCACTCTTCTGGTTCTTTCTGGTTTCGATGTTGAACGCCGGGACAGCGGGGGCGGACTTTCCCCGCCGGCGGCTCTCATAGGCGCGGGGGCGGGCCAGTGGCCGCTGCATCCCCCTCCTCCGCTTCCCCCGGCTCTTCTGTTACGATGCAAACCGGGCAAGCGGGGGGGGGGGGGCGGAGACACGTACGCGCAGTGCCGCCGGGTCTCTGCCGGAGAACAATAGCTGCTCCGTCACTTCCGGGGCGTTTCCACCGCGCCGGTTGCTAGGAGAAGCCGCCCCCCCCGCGCCGGTTCGGCGGGGCCGCCCGCCCTTGGCAGCCTCAGGCCCCGCCGCGCTGTAATCGCGACGCCTGGCGTTGCCCCGCACCTCCTCTTCCTCCTCCCCGGCCCGCGGAGCACGCGTGGTGCCGGGCCCGGGGCGGGGCGAGCGCGGGTCCTGCTCCCGTTCGCAGCTCCGCGGTGGGGCTTAGGGGCGGCTGGAGGGGGGGTGGGGCGGAGGCCAGGCCCGCCCCAGGCCGGGGCAGCCGCGCTCGCCCGTGTCATAGAGTCACACACCGGTAAGGGTTAGAGGCAACCTTTATAGATCATCCAGTCCAGCCCCCTGCAGAAGCAGGTTCACCTTGATCAGGTCACACGGGAACGCGTCCAGGCGGGTTTGTAAACCTCCAGAGCAGGAGACTCCACACTCTCCCTGGGCAGCCTGTGCCAGGGCTCCCTCAGCCTCCCAGCGAAAGAAGTTTTCCGTTACGCCCTGCGCGCCGTCGGCCCGGCCGGCGGAGAGTGGGAGACCGCCGCAGGTATTGCGCAGCTGGCCGGGAGGCGGCGGCGGCGGAGCGCGGGTGGCCCTCCCGGGGCTGCGGTGCAGGAGGGGGCTCCCGGGGTGCGCAGCCCTGGCCGGCGGTGCCCCAGCCCCCGTGAGAGCTGTGGAACTGCTCTGGTTACAGAGAGTGGCTTTTTGCATCCCCGAAGCCAAGCAGCCCTTTGCTGTTGGCGCGCCGTGGTGAGAAGGCTCGTCTCGCAACGGTGTCGCACATGCACAACGAACGTGCCGGTGCCCCGGGACGCACCCGGTAGGGCTCAAGAGCCGCACAGGCAGGTGTTTCGTCTGCCGAAGACAGCTCTTTCAGCAGGTGGTGTGGTGCTGTGCTGTTAATCTGCATCCAGTACTGGAGTTGGAGTTTTCCTAATACCGAATGTAGCTCGTTAATTATTTTGTGGTATCGAGAGAGAACGTTCTTCATGAGGGACTTGAAGGGCAGATGTGTCAAGAGGATGGGATGACTGTTTGCTGCAGTGTCCGGTGACAGGACAAGGGGGAATGGACATGAACTAAAACACAAAAATGTTCCACGTAAACACAAGGAAAAACTTCTTTCCTGTGCAGGTGATCAGATAGGTTGTACTGCAGTACCAGCTTCCAGGTCGTGCTTAACTGATATGGGAAGCATAGGCTGCAGCTCTGAAAAATCAAGTAGAACTTGCATAAACTTCTCATGTCTTCATGGGAAATTAGGAATGTGTGTGTGTGTGTGTACAAAAAAATCTACCCAAGCAAGACAAAACTTAAACTGCAGGGTAACTATTAGTTGTAGATGTATCACATTCTCTATTGAAAAAAAAGCACACATCTAGAAAAGTTTTGGCAGTGCTGTTTGCACAGATAAGAGGCTCTGGTTTCTGTCAGGTGAATTGAGGTTAGATTTTCTGTCTCGGTATATTTAGCTTCTCCGTGGCAGAATGTTCTAACCTGTGAGAGAGGGAAAAGTCAGAGAAGAAAAATATTCTGCGTGTCTTTGAGGACTTACATGGAAATGCCGAGCGTACTGGGTGTTTGAGCTGATTTTTGAGTACTGTAGTGAAACTCAAAAACATCTGCTTTAAAAGAGGTTTCCAGAACCATTCTTGAAACTTTAAGCACTCTTGTGGGCTTTTCTTTCTTAGAAACTGTTGGAACAATCCTTGAGGTTTGGTTCAGGATCTGACATACTTTCAAGGTTATCGTTTCAAATCAGAAGCCCTATCTGCCCTAGTTGTTGCACGTCATCTTTAATGTTTTCTCCTACCTTTCTTGTTACTTCTCTGCGGTAAATATTTAATGAAGATTACATTTATGTGGTTTTAAAAAGCAAGCAACAGGTATTTTACACACAGTATAGGGGGAAAAAAATCATCCAGCCATCTTGGATATTGTAATCCTAATTCTGTGGTTCTAGGGATGGAGGCGGACTCACATTTTCAGCAAAAAATAACTCAGCAGTATGGGATGAAACTTGCAATAGCTTAGAGTCTATCCCAGTCTGTTTGGAGTTTGTCTGCAACAGCTGTCAAGTGATTATAAGTAACTCAGCTTCTGATTTGTGCACTGCTTTGTGCTTTCTTTCTGTCCTAGTCTCAGTCGTTCACTGAAAATGTTGTTATACAGAAGATGTCCAGGAAAACAATCTACTCATTTCCCTTCTAATTTACAGTTATTCTTTCAAAACTTTTGAATGGGGGAGTGGGGGAGTTTATTTTTTTCGCTAGTTCCTTTTAATCACTGAGAAGTTTAAAGGGAAGAATCATCAACCAACTGATATGCAGTCACTGGGTTTTTTTCCCCCCTAAATCAACACATGCATTCTGTTCCTGCGGGAGCGACTGGAACAGAGGTTATCCACTGGAGCCATGAGCCCCTTGTCAGATACCAGCCTCAGGGAACCTGTCTTTGATCAGCATTCCAAAAAAGGTGTTGCTGCGTGGAAGGAATGAAATGGGGAAGGCTTTGTTTCACCCTTCTCTCTTGTGGAAAATCTTTATCGTTTTTCTTTCTTCCTTGCAGAGATTCTGAAAGACCTGGACGATTACTATGAAAAATTTAAACGAGAGACAGATGCCGTGCAGAAGCGGAGGATGTTGCACTGCATCCAGAGAGCCTTGATTCGGAGCCAGGAGCTAGGGGACGAGAAGATCCAAATCGTCAGTCAGATGGTGGAGCTGGTTGAGAACAGAACCAGGCAGGTGGACAGCCACGTGGAGCTGTTTGAGACCTGCCAAGAGACTAACGATACCACTGGCAACAGTGGAAAGGCCAGCCAGGACAAGTCAAAGAACGAGACAATCACGCAGGCTGAAAAGCCCAACAACAAGCGGTCGAGGCGGCAAAGGAATAATGAGAACCGAGAGAACGCCTCCAATAATCACGACCACGATGACATCACCTCAGGAACTCCAAAGGAGAAGAAAGCAAAAACATCCAAGAAGAAGAAGCGATCCAAGGCTAAAGCTGAGAGGGAAGCCTCTCCCCCAGACCTCCCTATTGACCCTAACGAGCCAACGTACTGCTTGTGCAACCAGGTCTCCTATGGAGAAATGATCGGATGCGATAACGACGAGTGCCCCATTGAGTGGTTTCACTTTTCCTGCGTGGGACTCAATCATAAACCAAAGGGCAAATGGTACTGCCCCAAATGTAGAGGAGAGAACGAGAAAACTATGGACAAGGCATTGGAGAAGTCTAAAAAAGAAAGGGCCTACAACAGGTAGTTGGTAGACTTTTCACAGCAGAGCAAACTAAAACCACCAAACCAGTGTATTTATTGTCAGCATCACCTTTGTTGAGGTGAAAGGATTGTAAAATGTATATTTTTAAAGGAGGTTTAAAACTGAACCATTCCTGTTATAGGGACGGCAATAAGCAATTTTGGTTTTCATTTGGTAAACTGTAACAAGAGTGTGGTCTGTGGACCAATGTATTCCAAAAGTAAAGTTACAAGAGTTTAAGCAACTGAAGAATTCGAGTGGGTCTTAAAAGATAAATTAATGCCTTTTTTTTGTTGGTTTATTATTTTTTTTCCTTCTTTTCTCAGTGCTGATCGCACTCTACCCATTAAAATTTTGATGACAAATATCTCTGAAATGTAATTTCGTTTTCTTTGGAGCAAAGTTGAGCATAGTTTAGCCATCTGGTTGTATCTGAATAAAGCTGCAATACATTACAAATAGAATGTCTTTTGGTGATGAGCAGTGAGAGGGCAAACAAAAAGGAGGGTACAATTTGGTTCCTGCTACGAAGTGTCGGTATGACAGCTCCACAGCAAATGTTTAAATAGGCTGAGAGGATTATTTTTAAAAAGAAAAGAAAAGTTGATGGTTAAATTTTACACCACAGATATTTTATATGCTGGCCAAGTACCACAAGGGCCATTTTAAAATGATTGAATATGTTTTATATTTAACCAGGAAGCGGTTTAGTAACAAGACTTAACATAAATGAAGCTTTATACCGTCACGGATAGTAGCGTAGCGATCCTTAATTTGTTTAAGTTGTATAAATGTACATTTTTAAGTGGAGTTGCACTTACTGTATTATACTTGGAAATGCAGCCAAATGCCATTGTGTAACCAATGTGCATTTCCTGCTGTATGTATGAAGATTGTACAGCTGTGATATCAAGAAATAAATGAAACAACTTTGACAGTTTGCTTCTTTAGCAATCCTGCTTAATGATCATTCATGCAGCTTAAAAAAAAGACACACATAAAATTCGCCTTTACCCTCAGCAGCTCCAGCAGGCTGCTGCTGGGAAGCCTGAAACTGTTGCAGTGGTAACCAAATTACAGTTCTGATAATATATCTTTGTAGACCGTAAGGCCGGCAAGGTCATAAGGGAGCCAAAATAGCATTTAACTTTCCATCCAAGCCTACTCTTTTTGTACTTGCAGTCACTCCCAGACCTGGGTATTTGTCTAAATATCGATAGTACCGAGCAGGTCTCGTTGAGTTGTTCTCATGCTTTTACACTGCGGATATAAATCATTCCCTGGTTGTTATAAGCAGAAAGATCTTTGCCGTTGCAGCGTTTTCAAAGCAGGATTGCAGCCTTTCCAGCACAGGCATTTCTCTTCTTTGTGGTCACCTCGTATGAAAATGCAGTGTCTGTGACAAGAGGTGCTGTGCCTCAGGGAGGGTGTCCTCATCCACTGGGGCTTAGCTTTGTAGTGACACTGGGTCAGACCATGTCCTCCTCCTACATGGCTGGAGGGGCTGATATTCTGGCTGAGCTGATGTCTCCTTATCCCCCTGTGGAGTGTGAAGGGGACAGGACTGGCAGCAGGACAGCCATGGGAGGAAAGATTCTGAAATCCAGTGAGTTGGTCCTGTAAGAACAGGGGAGGCTGGGGTTGGGGTTTTTTAGGAACACAATCACAGAATCTCAAGGGCTGGAAAGGACCTCACATAATCATCTAGTCCAACCTCCCTGCCAGAGCAGGACCACCTAGAGTAGGTCACCCAGGAACTCGTCCAGGTGGGTTTTGAATGTCCACAGAGAAGGAGACTCCACAACCCATCTGGGCAGCCTTAAAATTTATAATCATGTTGTTTTGCTTCTTGGACAGTGAAACTGCAGCACTGAAGAGATGCTGTTTTTCCCCTGATGTGTTCCAGCAGGTCTTTCTGTTGGAAGTAGGGGAGACAAGGTTTTGGATTCAGGTGCACACAAGGCAGTTGAAAGGGCTCAGTGTTTTCACATGACCTTGCATGGATGTTCCCTGCCAGACACACAGTGACAAGCAGAAGTCCTAGATAGGTTTCTAGATAGGTACACAAAGCTGAAAGGTTGTAATGAGGTGGAAGTCAATCCCTCCAGTAATGAGAGCATCGATACTGGGCAGGACTGTCCTAGTGAAACCCCAGTGAAACTGTATGTAGGAGCTTGTGCAGACACAGTTTCAAACCCAGTCTTTTTTATGAAATGTCCACATTGGTTCTGCATGGTGTTTTGAATATGAAAAGCCAGAAGAAAGTAACACAGGTGCAAAGAAGTGTGATAAGGAAGTTCAACTAAAGATGGATTGGTAGAGCCATATCTATACTGCCCTTAAATTAATGTAATTCCAGCAACTGAAGACTGGCTATGGTGTCCCAAATTTCAGTCTTTTCCAGAAGAGAGCTGCTGATCTGCAGAGCAGCTTGGAGTTACATCCCTTTCCACACGTTTCCAAGGCTCATGTTGCCTTCCCGACTCACTCTGTTGCAGGCTGCAACCTTGTTCTGCTCCTTGACCCCAAGGGCCAACCGAACTGACGTGGAACCATTTGGCAGTTCTGATTTCAGTCACTGGGCCCAATTAATTACTGTAGTTAGGTGTGAGGGACTCTACTGTGATGCTAAGCTCTTTGTTGATTGAAGTGAAGCCATCTCATGTTATAATGACACACTGCCAAGTGCTGTGTGCTGTGCAAACTTTGTTCTGGCTTTGGATATCTTGTCTAAAACACTGTCTTTACAGAATGTCTTTACAAGTCCTCCTTTCTTAGTTACTTGTACTGAATGTATTGTCTACAAGAAACTGCCATCTTTTGAGCCAAGTTTTGTTATTTCTGCATGACAGATCAGCTAATCTGCAAGCTTCCTTGTACTGCCTGGCAGGTTGACAGTGCTGTGGTGTGAGGAGATGATCTGAAGGTTTGAGGAAACACCTGAACCTCTGGTGATTCTTTCCCTCCGTGTCTGTGAACAGAAGTGAGAGGGAGACTGTCCTAGGAGCAGAACTACGGGCTAGCGAGTGCCTATCAGGTAGGGTAGCGTTAATACAATATATAGAAGTCAGCGGGTGTTTGTTGAGGAGGAAGTCACAGCAGCAAGAATTGCAGACCTTAAAGTTTTCTTTGAAAATATTCAGGCAGCTGTAATCGCTGCTGACCCTTGATTGGTGTCACAGGTAAGTCCATGTTGGTGTTATTGAACCCTCGAGCTGACGGTGAAGTCCTTCCGGCTACCAAAAAGCATCATTTCAACTCTCCAAGTCGAAAGCTGGCAGCACTCCTTACACCTAAGTCATCCCCATCCTCGGATGGCAAATTTGTTCTGCCACGGGACAGCTGGCAAGGAGGAGCTGGTGCTGAAGGCACGAGTCAGGAGGTAAAAGGTGGCAGCAAGGGAGGCCTTTGGGTGCTATGTCAGCTCCAATTGCAGAATGCTCCCAGCAGGATAGAGAGACAACCACTGCGAGCTTGAAAGAGCAGAGCAGAGCATCAGTTTGAACCATTATATCCCCTGAAAGCATTGCAATTAAGCAGAACTACTGTCTCCATTAAGCATCAGCAACCCTGGCCATGTGTATCATTAGGTTTAAATAGGTTTCTTACTAATTGAGTAAAGTTGCTGATTAACTGTGTCCTAATTTGTTGAGCATGCAGAATAAATACAATTGAATTGAATTGGACTGCTCCAGGGGTCCCATTATTTTTTGCTAAGGTGTTTTTAGTTAATCTTTTAAATTGTAATAAAAATGAAAGAGAGAGACAAAATATAGTAAACTGTTTCACAGAATATAGTACCAAAGAAAAGTTCTCTATAATAGAAATGCTCCAAAACAAATTTGAATATCCTTGGGATGCATTCTGTCGCTTTAGTTAGGCTTCTTACCATCCTCACAGACTGTTTGCTCTGTGTACATAAGAAAACCTCAAACCCTTTTGCTAGCCATAGCTGAGGAGAGCTAGTAATTTCTCGCTCCTGAGTATCATAGCTAGTGCAAGCATTCACTGTAATGTCAAAAAATAAACTAATAATGCTTCACTCAGCTTCTTACTTTCCCAGGTATTACTGAAGTCCCAAATGGGAAAAGTAGGAGGAATGGTGCGGTAAGGAAGAGCACCAGAGTGAACAAAGTATTTATTCAAAGTGCTGAGAGACAATATTAAGATTTTCTCCTGAATTATTTTTCCCAGTAAGCATTTATTGGTGGTGGTGGTCAGAAATAGCAAGGCATCTGTGTCCTTGCTCCCAGCAGGGGAGCAGTGTTAGTGGCCAGCACAGGAGTGTGGAGGGGTGGTGGATCTCCCTCATCACTGGCTCCTGGCTGTCAATGTGCAAAGCCTGATAACCAGGTTAAATTGATCCTTCAGTTCACTTTATCAACAGCTTTGCCAATGGTGGTTAACACTCCTTGAGTGTTACTGGCCTCTGTGCAGGAACTCATCACTGTTGCAGCTCTGCCAGAGGAAGACAAAAGGTGCTTGATGCCAAACCTTTTTAAAAACAAGTACGGGTATTCAAATTTCCAGCCCTTAGTTGAGAACCATAAGTAAACATTGGGTCTTAACATCCTTGAAAAGAGCTGCTGACTTTGCTGTCCTCCCCAAAATACCTTGTTAGTTCTGCTAACCATTTTTAAAGACTTTACGCACTATCCATCTCACATAAGGCCGTGAATTCTGAGATGCTGCAGTAACGAAAAGCGTGGCAGTAATCTCGGCCAGACAGATGGACACATTCTACAAGTTAAAATTCCTCTCAGTTGTTGAGGTGAAAATCTAACCTCCATCCACGTTTTAGGCAACTAGTGAAGCCAGGAGAAACAAAAATGTGTCTGAAATGGCAGAATCCCTCACAGTACAGATGTTTCTACATGACTGTGCTTTAAGCACCATGTGCCTCTGCATTGAGTCTATTCCCACTCAAAAAATTTGAAGACAATTTCTCAGATTGCTTATCAAATGTCCTGTGGATATTGACACATGGATATTAATTTTTAAGCTGCTTTAAGTTGTTACTTTTATTTTCCATGGCTTACTTTGATAAGCTTGGCTGTTGGTCAAATCTTAGAGTTGGGAGAGACTCTGTGTGATCTGCAGAAAGCACAGGCAGTAGGTCACTTGATGCTAGTGGTACTCAGCTGCCCATGTGGGCACTGGCTGAACCGTGACAGAGCTTCTGCTTCATGGCTTCAAAGAAAGTACCACAATATAAGTAAACCAAAAAGGAATAATCTCTTGCTGACGAGACAGGTAAGACACTAAGAAATTAATGTATTTAGGGCTTATAGCTCAGATGATCAGGGGACTAGAGCATCTTCCTTATGATGAAAGGCTGCAAGAACTGGGGCTGTTTAGTCTGGAAAAGAGGAGACTGAGGGGAGGTCTCATTAATATTTACAAATATCTAAATGGTGGATATCAGGAGGCTGGGGCATCACTTCTTTCTATGGTATCTAGCAACAGGACAAGGAGTAATGGGATGAAGCTGGAACACAAAAACTTCCATTTAAACATAAGAAAAAACTATTTCACTGTTCAGGTGAGGGAGCCCTGGCACAGGCTGCCCAGGGAGAGTGTGGAGTCTCCTTCCTTGGAGGTCTTCAGGACTCACCTGGACATGTTCCTGTGTGACCTGATCTAGGTGAACCTGTTTCTGAAGGGGGGTTGGACTAGATGATCTCTAAAGGTCCCTTCCAACCCTACCATTCTATGATTCTATGATCATTAAATATATATATATATATATACTTGTATCTTTACAGTGAATACTGTAAAGCGTGGGTAAGGTGGATAGAGTCACCTTCATACTCGCACTTTGTGGAAGAATTAATGCAATTGAAATGACTGTTGTCCCCTCAGTGCTGTGCATCCTGAACTCTCTCACCATACGATACACTATGCTAGTTCAATTTCTTTTTTTTTCAAAATACATCAAACTTGGGGAAAAAAAAAGAGGTTTAGTGATAGGGATGAGAAACCAAAGTGAATTATGCACAAAAGATTTTACCAGCATACAGAAAGGAATGTTTTGCTATGTTAATTAAAAGATACGTATCAGGGGACTTTTCTTTCTGCCAGCCTCCTCTCTTCTTGAGATTTGCATGGTTTCATCTGAAACAAAATGCTGCATTCTCATAATAAGCTTCTTCAATCTTATAACTCTGGGAATAGTCAATTTATTGAGAGCCATATCAGTAGAAGATGAATTGTTAGATGCATGTTCCATATGGTGATTTTATTGAGCAACTGAAAGATTAAGGGCAATTCTTTCAGCAAATTCCCTTGAGTTTGAATGCTTTAGTTTGCAGGTGTCCCTGGAGTACACTGAAAGTAGAAGGAAATGAATGTAACACGTCTTAAGCTTTAATCAAGTCTAATCCATGGTCACAGTTACTTAAAAACTTTGATTGTGATCATGTTTTGTCATAATGTCACCACAGAAAAGAAATATGATTGATTGCATGCCCCGATTTTCCATGCTTTATCAGGATTTGGTTTATTTTATGTTTTGGCTCATTATTTTTTATCTATCTGCTGAGCCTATTCTGCTTGGATTGAGGACAGCTTCAAGAAGACAAAAGTAATATTTTCAAATTCAAAGTACTGATACCGTTCTCAGTCTTTGTTATCCACCTTCATACATATTTTTTAATTATTTTTTTTATCCTGGGAATACAGAAGGTGTCAAGAGACCTCCCTTACGCTGCTGCGTCTTAGAATCAACACAAAGAAACCTTCACAAAAGAGAGGGACTTGTAAGGCTTCGATGCCAATGTAAACAGCTGGACTTTGATATCAAAAATGGTCCTTCCTGGGTCACAAAAGATTGAAAGGAATTTTATCTGAATAGCTTCAGGGAAAGAGAGCATCAAATTTCCCAAAAAGATAAACACAAAGCATGTGGCACTTGGGCACTTGTGCTAGTTTTGATGAAAGGACCGAGGCCATTATATGCAGTGGCAGCAGTAACATTTTGCAAAGCCAGAACGCTCGTGCTGCTCAAGAGAGTACTGAAGAACTGTTGGAAGTAGGTTACTGAGCTGTCCTGTCGTCTACAGATGCTATTTTATTGAAGGCACCGCTGGCCATGAGGTAGCACCCATGTCTGTGCTGGTTTCAAGGGAAGCCAAAGAACCTTCTTTGTCCAAGTCAGAGGCCAAGGGTCCGCTTACTGTGTCTGTCAGAGCAAAAGTGAACACAGTTGTATTTGACCTCAACTTACTGCCAATCAGTTGCTAAGCAAGTTTCTCAAATAAGCACAAATACTAACTTCCATGAGTAAATCATTAGTATTTTCCATAGGTAACACAGGCAAATATCAGATACTCCTGTTTCAGGAAATATTTCGGTCACTAAGTGGAGAGATTTGATATCTAATGCCACTCGCATTTAAAAGGTGAAAACAAAGGAGTTTCTGGGGAACTAGTTGAAAAGGTGTGTACCAAAGCCCAGGAGGAAGAGGAGCATTTTTATCTGTAAAACTGATGTAAACCTTATTTTAGATGTTTCATCTAGCTATAGTGGGATTCATCGCAAGGTGGAAGTCAGGAGGATGAAACAACACTTTTTTCTGTATGTTCAATGACAGGACAAGGGGTAATGGACATGAGCTGGAACACAAAAAGTTCCACTTAAACACAAGGAAAAACTTCTTTCCTGTGAGGATGAGGGACCCCTGGCACAGACTGCTCAGGGAGGTTGTGGAGCCTCCTTCTCTGGGGGTTTTCCAACACACCTGGACTCATTCCTGTGTGACCTGATGGAGGTCAACCTGCTTTAGCAGGTGGCTGGACTAGATGATCTCTAGAGGTATCTTCCAACCTGTTGCCATTCTGTAATTCTGTGATTCTATGTCTAGGGACTTGGACACGAAAGACTCAAGCATTGACTATGTGTGGCCATGGTTGTGTGCCAAATTGTATACAAAAAGCTGTATGTGGAGCGAGTGTCCTACACAATAGGCTTTCTGACACACAGAGGTGGATTTGGGAGTATTTTGGGGAACAGGTCATTTGTAGCAGGCTGCTGCTGGACTCTTTCCTGCTTCAAGATCCCAGAGGGGAGGTACAAGTGGCTGGCAAAGCCATGGAGTGGGAGAAGGAAGCTTTAGTAGTGTTGCAAAAATAGCATCTGCGAGCGTTGTGGCAGGGTGGCATGAGCCAGGGATCAAATGAACGAGTCCTTGTCTCCTCGTGTGCCCTGGGAGGTTGTGGGGCAGGGTGCTTCAGAAGGTGTACACACCACCAGTGTGTCCTTTTCTTGACTGTGGTAGTGTGCCTGTGAAATCACAGTTTATCAGTTGTGCTGCAATATTTCTACCTTATGCTAATGGAGAGCTGTTTCTGCAACTTCTGAATTTATTTAGCCCAAAGCAAGACCAAGCAGTTCTCTGGTGTATACTGGAAGCTTAGTGTAAGAGTGAAGATGAACATAAATGAGCTCAAAGAACAGGTGCTGGTGTAGAGACT
The DNA here is from genome assembly GCF_028858725.1 of Colius striatus. Taxonomy (NCBI): domain Eukaryota; kingdom Metazoa; phylum Chordata; class Aves; order Coliiformes; family Coliidae; genus Colius; species Colius striatus. The sequence continues at coordinate 59,706,711 of NC_084759.1, forward strand.
GGGAATTAGGACTAAACTGTCATTCACATGGATAAGCACAATTCCCACTGACTTCACATTTCTCATCTCTGACTATCTATATGCACGGTGTCTTATCACCCAGTCCATGCCATCCTTCCCATCCTTCTGTGCCTTATTCCACTGTCAGATGAACCTCTACAGCTTTTACCAAAGTCAATTGGAATTTCAAATGTGTTTCACATGATATTTTAAGTCAGTAAGTCTTTTTCTTTTCCACAAGATACAGTACAACTGGGGGTTCATTTTGTTGTAATAGCAGGTCTTGATTTTTCCTAAGGTTGCCATGTTGTCAGGCTTTCATGGGATTGGACACATGAAATAACTCCTGTGTTTTCCTCTGTCCCTATGGAATGTCTTGCTGGCAGTAACTGTGTAAATGCAGATTCGCTGATCATACCATGGGGAAAGTATAAGACAACTGCTAAATAGACCAACAAGGAATTTAAATTGATGTCTTATGCTGGAATTACTAGATAAAATATTTAAAATATGAATATAATGGGATGGTAGCAATTAAAAATGCCAAGTATTTACAGAAGGACAGAAGTCAAGGCAGATGAGACACCTTGAGACACTTGTATCAAAAAACTTATCTCTGCTTCTCTGTCCAGTTACCCACTAAAGCAAAGATCTGTTTCTGTTCATCTGCATTACATCAGATGAACTTCCAGTGTCAAAACCTCGCCAGTTATCACTGTGTTGTGATCCAAGACCAAGGTTTTGTACTGTGACAGACCAGATGCTGCCCACCCTGAGCCATTGTGCTCAGACATCCCCATGCTTTGTCCCATGACATCATCTAAGGAATGGCCATTGACCCTCCACTGCTGTTTTGCCCTGCACTTTGCAGCTCAAGGAGAGACCTCTATTAAAACCCTGTTTGCCTGCAGTCGGTGCTGGGCCTATGGAAGTCACGATGGGTTTGGCAGTGTCAGGTTAGTTGTTGGACTTTATAATCTTAAAGGTCTTTTCCAACCAAAATGATTCATTGTTTCTAAGTCCCCGTTCACACTTAAACTTAGGAGACAGATGAAGGGAAAGCCTTTTGGCTGCCCCTATTCCCTTCCCTGGGGGCCACCCACGCTCTCCTTTGCAGGAGCCAGACGAGTGAGAGTAGGTGAGTCGTGGTGACACCAAGTATGCAAAGCAGAAGTCCTATTACACATTTCCTTGTCGCTGCCCCAGCAGACTTCATGTTTATTTTGCAGATAATGAGCTGATCCTTTTAGCAGAGGAGCAAAGGAATAGCATTAGTAGCTAGGATAACAGCACCAGTAGCTAGGGTTGTCTAGCCTCCCCATTATGCAGGAAAGAGACCTGCAAGGGTTACATCTCACTCAGCCTTAGGCAAGCTATGAAATAAAAGAGAGGATTAGCAGCTGGTGGCAGAGAAAGAGAGGGGAAAAAAGGGAGATTAAAAAAAAAAAAAAGCTCTCTACTAGTGTAAAGTTGGAGAAGGATGCTGCAGTAGGGCTGTCAGAGCAGTCTGGGCAAACCCTGCTAAATTCAGCCGTTATCCAAACCTCTGTGCTGCATGTCTCTGCCACATGAGAGAAGTTCCTTCGTTTCACTTAAAGAGCAGCCCCTGTATCCTTTATTTGCAGCAGAGAAGCATCCTCTGAGTGGTGAAAGGCTCCAAGCTAGTGCATGCAGCCTCAGGGATTGTCCTTTTTATAGAGGTTGTCTCCATCCCACTTTAGAAAAGCCCTGTACAGCTCCAGAGAGGATGCTGCATGTTTCTGAGCTCTCACCTGCTCTTCTCTGGGCCTATGAGTTCCCAAGGCTGCTGTCTGCTGCTAGTACCATCACTTCCCACAGTTCAGTTGTCTTAGTGAACTGCACCTTTCATCCACACTGGCTTCATATGGATGCAGCAGCTGTAGAGAGAAGCATCAGCAGGGAAAACATCATTGAAACAGCAGTCTGGGGTGAATTCCCAGCCTCTTTTCTGTGCTCACCACCAGGCACTGTGTGGTCAATGCACTACCTACTGGTCTTCCCCTGAGCTGTGGTAACTGAAGCAGAAAAGAAGAAGGCCAGCAGCTGTAGCTGCACTGGGATGCTGGTGTCACACAGGACCTCTGCAACTTGGGATAGCCACTGTTCCAGAAGTGTGCATGTGCCATCAGATGGTTCAGCTGTGCACTGTGGCTGATGAGCTGTCTAATGGCAAGCCAACTTTCCATGGCTCAGAAAACACCAGTTTTTTAAAAGTGAAATTTTGCTCTGTGGTGCATCTGAAGCACCAGCAAGTTGTTTTCCAGCCAGAGCCTTTTACAAAAACATTAGACATGGAGAAGTTTTCCTGAGGTCTGGTGGCAACCTTAATGCTTGAAATACATTTCCTCAGGCTCCTGCTTCCCAGCCCCCATCCCTGTGCTGGCTTTTGATCCATGCAATCAGATATCTTCAGGTGACCTGTAGGCTGCAAGGTTGTAGTCCCTAACCTGGCAGACTTGGGCTACTGATGTATCCCCATAAATTGTTGGTACAGCTTTTTTCAGTCTGAACTAGGTACTATGTATTTTTTTTCTCTCTTCTAGACAAGCAGTTTAGCAAACAGGCAGTATTAGGAGGAGTGCTTTAATGAAATGTGTATGGATTGGGGTTTGAACAGCCAGGGCCCCTTTGAACATTGGTATTCTCAGTTCAGCTCCAATCAAGCAGCTTCTCTCATGCCTCTACCTCTCTCCTCCTCTGCAAGGTGCTAGGAAAATGTAAAAAAATAGTTGCAATGTTAGGACAAATGAAATATGTTGTTTTTCGAAGAGATGAAAAATATCAGTACTTGTTTTTAAAGACCAACAACTTCCCTCTGTACTCGGTGCTGGTGAGGTCACACCTCGAGTGCCATGTTCAGTACTGGGCCCCTCACTACAAGAAGGACATTGAGGGGCTGGAGCATGTCCAGAGATGGGCAACAAATCTAGTGAAAAGTCTGGAGCACAAGACTGATGAGGAGTGGCTGAAAGAGCTGGGGTTGTTCAGCCTGGAGAAAAGGAGTCTAAGGGGAGACATGATCACTCTCTACAACTACCTAAAAGGAGGTTGTAGTGAGGTGGAGTTCCACCTCTTCTCCAAAATCTCAAATAGGACAAGAGGAAATGGCCCCAAGTTGTGCCAGGAGAGGTTTAGATTGGAGATTAGGAAGAACTTTTTCACTGAGAGGGTTGTTAGACACTGCCCAGGGAAGTGGTGAAGTCACTATCCCTGGAGATATCTAAAAGACGCACAGATGAGGTGCTGAGGGACTTGGTTTAGTGATGGGTTTAGCAGCATGAGGTGAGTGGTTGGACTTGATGATCTTAAAGATCTTTTCCAATCTAAATGATTCTATGATTCTATGAGCTTGCTACCCAAGAATTCCTGGGTGGTCTGGGAAAAACAGGTTTATCACCTCATCTCCATGTAAAAGTGAAGGCTGAAGTACAGAAATATTAGAATCATAGAATCATGGGGTTGGAAGGGACCTTCAGAGATCATCTAGTCCAACCGCCCTGCAGAAGCAGGGTCACCTAGATCAGGTCACATAGGAACATGTCCAGGTGGGTCTTGAAGATCTCCAAGGAAGGAGACTCCATACTCTCCCTGGGCAGCCTGTGCCAGGGCTCCCTCACCTGAACAGTGAAATAGTTTCTTCTTATATTTAAGTGGAACTTTTTGTGTTGCAGCTTCATCCCATGTTGATGTGTTCAGGGTGGCACAGCAAGCTGATGGGAGGCCATGGATGGAGCACATTCAGAGGAGGACAAAGCAGAAGAAGGCTTATGTTTTGACAGACAGCATATTTTTGAGTGAAACGTCTTTTTTTCCCATTATCTTGAAATTTGTCTTATATATGTGTGTATCTATTTCAATTTAAAACACAGTTTCACAAGCAGAACGCTTGCTGAAAGGGTTGTCTGGCAGCCCTAGGGATAACCTGTCCTTCAGCCTGGGTGCAGTTTTCTTTGTGACCACTGCCCTTCCTGCCCAGTACAGGCAGCCGTGGGCTGCCCTCCTCACGCAGCAGTGGCTGTGCAGTCCTGTGAGCAGCAGCTCTGCAGCACGAGCCACCTGGGTGGAACCACACACCCTTGGGTTCTCATTTCGTTATTTATCATCTTGCCTCAAGCTTGAGCTGCAGGTCCCTACTCAGAAGCCTCTGTAGCTTCACCATGATTACCGCTCCCCTGGAGCCTTTTACTTGTCTTGTTCATGTTCTTGGGGAAGTTGCTAAAGGAAAATAGGTCCTGTAAATTCCATGGATAATATACAGCTCCAGTGACACGGCCTGAAGCTTTTATTGGCAACCGTTATCTCTAACTACAGGTTCTTTTTTTGTACACGGTTCCTTCCCGCTAGCCTGGTTATAGAGAGGTTACTGCTGAGGCAATAACTTTCTCATATACCTGTTTATGATTTTGTTCCTTCAGCCCATAGGAGAAAGGAAGTAACTGCCTGAGAGGAGCGTTCAGAGCCAGGTGCTCAGCTTGAGAGCGTGCTGCAATTTTGGTAGGGGGAGAGTGTGAAGCAGGAATTGCTGGGTGAATTTCCCCAGTTTGTGCTGTGCAGAATCAGTAACCTGAAGGATTTCCCCTGGCATTGCTCTTTTTTTTGCCAATCTGCTGCTTTTTGCATTAGCAGCACATGGGCAGGTGTTCGGTGTTTGACTGTGACTGCAAATAGTGACTACTAGACTCGGTCCTGCTGTTTGCTCATGCTGAAGAGGTATGACAAAGAGCTGGATTCCCTCTCCCATGGTGAGTTGCTTCATGTCTCTGACTGCACTGAGGACCCTGCCAACAGTAGGCAAGAAAAAGGTACTGTCAGTACCACTTTTAATATGTTTCCCAGTTCTTATATGTCTAAGTTATATAGCCAGATCCCTTGCTGGCTCAAATGTCTTCCAGAAGTTTCGCTAGAGTGGCTCTGAGACACCAGAGTTTATGACCAATTGTGCCAAAATCACCAGTGCCTTTACTGTGCCCAGTCACCAGGGCCACCTTGCACCTCTTTGGTGGACTCAATGGGTCTTTTCCAACCTAAGTGGCCCTGTGATTCCCCTCTGTTTTTGCTCCTCAGCTTGATAAACCCCAGCCCAACTTTACAACCCTGGGCACTGAACATCTACATTTGCTTTGGACACTTGGTGCAGGGAAGCTCTCCCTAACTGAAGAAGAACGGGTTCTGTTATGACTGCTGGTATGCACATTCGTGCAAGTGTGTGTGGAGGTGTGTGCAGGCACCAGCCCTGCAAGGACGTAGACTTGAGCCCTGACAGCAGGGCAGCTTCTGGCTGCCTGGGCCAAGGCACCTTGGCCACACTTACCATTTCCACAAAGACTCCAGCTACCAGTCTCCCCTCTCCCGTCCCTCACCATCCTTCCCACCACCTTTCGCTTGCTGCAGACTTTTCAGGCATTTTGGCATCACCTGAGGAATCTCTGCTTGTTAGAAGGGTTTAAGGGAGTTGTATAACTATTGCCTCCCCAGCAAAGAAAGGGCTGAGGGCAGGAGGGAAACAAAGTCCTCAAGGGCGATACATCAGATGCTTTTACTGGAAATGCAAATTATAGTAGTATGGAACACTTATTAACATTCTAGGTACAACAAAATTAATTACCTAACCTATTCATCTGCTCTTTGGTGAAAACCTACTGGTTTAGACCGTTTTATCTTCGTCTGTAGCTCTCTGACTGCATCTTATTTAATTTCCTCTTCCACTGAGAAACCACACTTCCCAACATGAGTGTTGTTGGTCTGCTCTGCCTAATTAGTTCTAATAATCCTTGTTGAGGGAGGCTGAATTCAGAGAAATCCAGTAAAAACTGAGTTATTCCTCTCGCCTCCATTAGTCTTGTCTGTCAGGCTGGTTTTTGTTGTTAACAGTGCTGACCACATCTGGTAAAATTTCCATAGCTCTAAGGCCACTGGTAGTGACAGGCTACGTGGGGAGTGTCTTGTGGCACATGAAGGAAGATGGAGGCAGGGATGGGTGCCACTCTCCAGCTGCAGGCAACAAGCAGAGACCTTAGGTTGAAGCTTCGTTCATGGTGTACTCCTTCCAGAGGGGATGTTATGGCATTTGATTTACAGCATGCCAAAGGTTGTGCTGTCCACCTGCTGAGAAAGCACATCAACAGAGATTTTAGGAGCCTCCAGACAAAGCGATGTCCTGTCTTGTTCTGCAGGAGGAGAGCTGCCACTGGTACCCTGCAGTGGCACAATCTGCTCTGCCTGCTTTGGCTGGCCTGCAGGCACTGCCTTGGCTGGCTGTTTTCACAGCTGTTGCTTTCTTGTGGGATTTATTTGCACTCATGTTGTCCTTACTTGATTTCTCAATTGTTGCCCTTCCCAAAAATATTTTTTGCAGATGTTTACACCCTTGGCTTGATGGATCATTTTCTCTACCTACACAACTAGTTCTCCCTGTCAGGGCTACTGGGCTGGAACAAAAGTGCTGAGCCCACATGTGGACCCACCACAGCTTTATCCCCTCAGATCCCACTTGGCAACCAGGCCGGTGGCCAGGCATTCTCCTGAAAGACATTTTCTGGAAGAAACAACACGTTATCCAATACATAGCTGCACCTTTCAGCCTTCCACATCTGATATGTAACTGCAAGATCTCGATCAGCTTGAGAGTTGGGCAGAGGAACCTCATGAGGTTCAACAAGGACAAGTGCAGAGTCCTGCACCTTGGGAGGAACAACCCCACGCACCAGTACAGGCTGGGGACTGACCTACTGTAGAGCAGCTCTGCAGAGAGACCTGGGAGTCCTGATTGATAATAAACTAACCATGAGCCAGCAATGTGCCCTCGTGGCCAAGAAGGCCAATGGCATCCTGGGATGCATCAAGAAGAGTGTGGCCAGCAGGTCAAGGGAGGTTCTTCTGCCCCTCTACTCTACCCTGGTGAGGCCTCATCTGGAGTCTTGTGTCCAGTTCTGGGCTCCTCAGCTCAAGAGGGACAGAGCACTTCTGGAGAGGGTCCAGTGCAGGGCCACCAGGATGATCAGGGGACTGGAACATCTTCCTCATGAGGAAAGGCTGTGGGAACTGGGGCTGTTCAGCCTGGAGAAGAGAAGACTGAGGGGGAACCTCGTCAACCCTTATAAGCACCTAAAGGGTGGATGTCAGGAGGATGAGGCAATACTTTTTCTGTAGTGTCTAGTGACAGGACTAGGGGTAATAGACATCAAGTGGAGCACAAAAAGTTCCATTTAAACACAAGGAAAAATTTCTTTCCTGTGAGGCTGAGAGAGCCCTGGCACAGGAGTGTCCTTCTCTGGAGGTTTCAAACCCATCTGGATGCATTCCTGTGAGACCTGATCTAGGTGGACCTGCTTCAGCAGGGGGATTGGACTAGATGATTTCTAGAGGTACCTTCCAACCTGTGCCATTCTGGGATTTTATGATTCTGTAACTGCACTGAGTTGGCCGGTAGATGATCCAGCTCTGGGTGGATCCAGTGCTGCTGTTCAGGAAGCACGCTGAAGCCAACGTTTCCTACTTCTGAGGCATTGGACACTTGAGGAACATCAGACTTACACTGCAAACAAACAGCAACTCATGGTGCAAGGCTGTGGTATGCAGGCGAGTTGTGGGTCATGTTATAAGGACTTTTCCTTGCATTCAAGAAAGCTTCATAAATGAACCATAGAGAAAAACGGCTGTAATTTTTCAGAGCCTGCTGTATATAAAGATGGCATTTACCCAGAGAGGCACTGTTTCCACAGTATATGGAGATCTGGAATATGCTGTTAGATTGATCTTTTGTAGCTGAAAATTACCATTACTGTTCAATTGCATATAGACATCTTAAATTATTAATGGTATTCCTGCCTGAAGGTAAACATTGTAGATTCACATTCTGAGATTTTTAAGAGCTCTTTGATTGCTCACAACTAAGGCTGTTAAATACAGTTATTTGCTTTATGCATCTTAAATGGATCAACATCAACTGAAGAAATATCAGGGGAATAGAGAGTGAGAGTAAGAAGTAGGAGTTAAAGCTATCACCAATACCTCTGAGGTCTGAAGGGATTTCTATATCTGATGGAGGTTTTGTCCTTTTACTTCCTGAAGAACAGTTTGGTAACCAGCCCCAGACCTGTGTGCACCATTGACCTTACAGTCATGGATATCCCATGGGCTGTTTTCCTAAGCATCAAAAGTCTTCACCTTACAAGACGGGGAGGAGACAACCACACATCCCCATACAGCCTTGCAGCAGGAATGCTGTTCTGGGTAGTCCCACGAGTTCTTGGTCACCCCAAAGGCTCATGTTTTGTGCTTCCCTCTCTGTCTGAGAAGTTGTATTTTGCTCCTGAATCCAAATGGCTTCTTTTTCAAAAGACACATCCTTAGACACGGCATGTAGGGCTTCTGTCTGCCTCTTTGTCCTCGTGATATACCCTGATCAGGCATTTATGTTCTTCCTACTCTCACTAGCTTCCTAAAGCTGTCTGTCACACGAGAAAAGTCAAGCTGAGATGAAAGAAACTGTTTTGCCTTCTCCTTTCCAGGTTCCCATTTGTACTGTTTCTCCTTTTGCAGCTGTCTTGGGGTAAGGTTTCATGAGATGGCGTGAGCCAACGTAACAGCTCATTTGTGCCAAAAGGGGATGACTCTCAGCCAGAGTTCCTACCAGCTACTTCTGCTAGGTATGCTGTGCACCGGGATCCCCTCTGAGCAAAAGCAGTTGGTAAGTTTTGCCATTTTGGTAGGTAAATGGGCATGGGAGAGGGCTTGAAAACGTGCTAGCCATGCAAGAGATGAGGTGGGATGATGTGGCCAGCAGCAGGAGAAGTGAGGTCAGCTCCTTTTTCTCAGCCATGGGCAGCTTTGCTGGCTCAGCTAGGCATAAATTTTCAGCCACGGGCAGCAGCTCAGCTTTCTGCAAGTGCTTCTGAGGTGCTGCCTTTCGGGCCTCCGGGTGACAGACGCTCCGACGCGCTGTGCCTGGCGCGTGGGTGCCGGGTGCACATGCCCCCAGGGGAAATTCAAGGGAGAATTTCAAGCCCTCTCTTTCAGTGAGTTGGTGGTATTTGGTATTACAGTCACGCAAAAAGAAAAGCTCGTCTCTAAACAGAAGGGACACATAAGTAAAGCCGTGAGGCTTTGAAAAGTGCTCGTGCTCAGAACTCTGAAGTACGGTTCACTTTAATTCTTTAAGTAAAATAACTTTCTGTTTAGGGATCACACTGGAAAGAGAGACCAGCCCAGCTATTTTATTTTTGATCCAGGCTAAACCTATGCAGGGTTTGGTGTATCCTCTCTTACACAGAGAGTTGTTCTTGCTGTGTTAACTCATACCATTGCTACCTATTCCATTCAATCTACACGTTTCTTTATGCAAACCTGCTGCCCTCTGACCTCCCGACAATGTCAGAAAACTTCAGCACTGAAGTAATGAAGAAGGGGATTTAGTAGGCCCTATAGGAAAAAGAGAAAAGATGAGCCTTCTAACACCACAGAGAGAAGTGTTGTTACATTTGATGCCTCATTTGCCCCGAACTGTATCTTAATACAAACAGGTTTGGCAATACGTTAATCTTAAATCAAGCATGTGATTGATTGTTAAGACTGGTGTAACACACCTAGAATCACAGCAACTAGTGTCCCTAGTGCCACCAGCTCAGAACATTTAAAAATGACTGGTGGTATTGAGACATGTGACACAATTCCCAAACAGTAAATCAGATTATTCCATCCATCCATCCCAACGTCACCAAAGATGTGGTCCAATATAATTATACCCAAATGTATTTAGGATTTGAAAATTAGAATGAATTAATCAGATTTTTGAGTCTGAGTGGATTGGACAAAGTTTCAAAATTAGTGTTTGAACCAGATATTAAGTGCATTCAGTGGTATTTTGCAGTGTGGTCCATACACACAAGTGCAAGTACAGTGTGAGTTTCACCAGTAATGAAGCAAAAAAAATTAAAACTAGTTTAAAAAAACCCAAAATTTAGTGTAATTGCCTCTTCAGAAACTTTTGGGAGGTAAAATACCACACTGGCAGAGCATAGCTGTTGCAAACTCCTAGGGAAACAAAAGTGTAGAGGATGCTGATACTACAACATGTTTTTGAAGATGGAAAACTCAGCTCTGACCCCTGAAGCTGTATTTAGCTAGCTTGACATTCAGGTCCAGAAGGCTCTGCCAAGTCATTTAAAAGTCCAGGACTTCATTTTTAGCCGTCCATTCCGACATTACAAATGCACAAATGCCATTCAAAGTTGACCTAGAAAGAATTACATGACACTAATACAGTAACATGAATCCATCTTCAGGAGCTGTTCCACTGTTCTGATTTTGCCTGATGTATCATACTTGTAAATCAGAGTTTCAGAGGTGACAGTGTAGTAATTTGTTAGCACTAGAGTGCAAAAGCTATCTGACATAGGGCAGGAAAATCCAAAGCTGTGATATTTCAGCCATCTATCAGGGCTTCAAAAATAGTTACTGAAAATCTCCCAAACAAAAGGAAAGTGCTTGAGCACTTTGAATACACAACAGTCCATAGTGTGGGTAACAAGATCAGCAAGGTCAGACTATTAACTATCATCAAATCTATTGCAAACATTTTTCAGACATATTCATGGTCCAAATCCTTCATGGGTATAAATTAACTTGATTAGAGTCAAGGAGGTAATAAATGATCTCCTTAAATCATGAAACCATCCCTGGCAAATCACTCTCCATCAGAGATGTTTACAAGGGCTGTGGGCTGGCTGACAGGACTTTTTTACTAGGCAAAGCCTGAGCGAAAGGTGAACAGGACTATGGGTGAAGGCAATGCTCAAGCAGGTTCAAGCAGATGAGTCTTCCACGTGTATCAGGACTCCTGTTTCATGTGCCCTTCACTTACTCGTTATTGCATTGAGCTTTGAACATGCTCTTGTCAGCTGTGGAAAAGCAGCAGATGTTTGCCAAAGAGGCTGTTAGAGGAAATATTTCTCCTTTGGCCTGGATGGCATCCCACTGCTTGACCTGCTCCAGCACACATGCTGAACCTTATGCACTGCTAGTTTGCCCTAGGCCATCCTGTTCAGCAGTTTGCTCTTTCTGTAAGGAACATCACCATCTCCTGGATAGCTATGAGATTACTTTATCACCGGATAACACTCGAAATGGAAATAAAACAGGCTTATTTGATCAAAGTGAAATATTAAGCACATGTGAAGTGTTAGCTCATGTACAGAAGGCTGTACCTGCCACCTATCCTGTGTTTTATCTGTTTGCTTCTCTCTGTCTGTTCTCCCTGCTTGGCATTGCTTTACTTCAAATAATGCCTTTTTAGCAAGGAACCATTTTCTCACCTTTTTTATTCCTGTTTGCACCTGGCCATTTAATAGTTGCTCCTGAAGTGCTAAAGCAGTTTGCTCTACCTCTGTACTGTGCTTAGCCATTCACTACACCACTTCTTCTGACTATGTGAGAATGCTAATGAGGTATTTTTCAAATGTGAGCTGTCTGAGCAGAGTAGTCCTTGATCTGCCAGATTTTCCTCATCTATTTACCCCTTCTCTCAAGAGTCAAGCAATTTCCAGCCATCGTCTGACTTCCTAACATTTTACAAATCACATATACAGAAGGAGCCCTCTGGGACAGTACTTTTTGGTTTGACTTTCCACAGACAATAGGAATCTTTTTGTGAGCTGCATGAAAATTTGCCACTCACAACACTTTAAAATGCCAGACTTTTGACACATTTCTATTTGCATAGTTCATGTGAGGCCCTCAGTATCAGCAGGGACCAGACATGTCTGTGATAGCACAGATGTCTGACCCTGAATGACAGGGGATTCTCTCGCAGAGCATTGGTGTTTAAGTGCTTCTTGTGGGAGATGTGTGCTTGAGGAAGAAGAAAAAGAGTGAAAAAAGCATAATCACAAAGAGCTTCATTGTTTCACGTCAACATTCTTGTCACCAGACCTGTCTTGATCTCCTTTGGCAATTTTTTTCAGATTTCTCCTTCTGAAATTGGTGCAATAATAGGGTAGCAAAGTGGTGAGTTGTATTACTCTAGTCTTGACCTTTAAAATCCAATGCTAACATAATTTGAGGATAGTAAACAAAAAAAGAGTAAATCTCTTTTTTATTTAAAGGGATTTTTATCCCTCTTGCCCAGTAATCATTCCCATTGAAGTGATAAAAATTGAAGGAGCTGCAGGTCTCTGTCTTATATTGAGTTCTGAGTCAAGCTCTGCAGCCTTTAGATTAGGCTGCAAGACAAGCAACAGGCATCAAAAAGAAAGGCGAGGATGAGATAGTCTGTCTCTACTGTGAGAGGCACAGGGCTAACATGTTTCCTTATTTTCTTGGTAACTTCATTCAAGTGGCGAATAGCTCAGGAAATCCCTCAAGCTTCAAGTGCTCCCCCGACACTGAGCATGTGAGACCAACGACGGACCACAGCCTGTTTGCTGTCTCACTGCGGTGCTCCCACCAGATCCAGGAGCAAACGGCGTGGGATCTGTATAGGATGAGGATGCTCTATTTGCTCTGGGCTGGAAACATTTGGAGCTCAGGCCTAATGAAGAGTTGGCCTCCATGGTCTGTGCTGAGTGTAAAGCTGGAGAAGCAGGACTGTCGGTCTCTGTGTCCTGCATGTGTCCTGCATGAGGAAGCGTGTCCTTCCTTTATTCTGGCTTCCCAAGGGACACATGAGGGAGATGGGCTTGCAGGAGACTCCAGTTAGTGGGTAACATGATTCTTCATATTTAGCCCCATCTTGGACAAGACTGTCCTTGGACTGGTGACTAGATGATCTCGGTCTCTTCCAAACCCTACCATTCTGTGATTCTGTGTGATTCTGTGATGACACTGTGATGACATTGTGATGACACTGTGAAGCTGTGGCAGATTCTTCTCAGGCATCCTCTCCCAGGTCCCTGTCTTAGCTCTCTCATGTGCCTTTCTCAGGCCACTGCTCAAGCGAGGATGGGGCCCGACTGATCTTGCATGTGCACAGGCAAGAGCTTCTGTGACACACCTGCACTCAGAATGTGTGCAGTGCTGCCTTGAGGCCTGTGTGTTGTGCTCACTCAGTTGCCCCCTTCAGGGTTTCATGGCAGAAGGGTGCCAGGACCACCACTGGTTAGGTTGTTGGGGCTAAAGGAGGTTCTTGTGGCTCTACCAAGTCCATCTCACAGCCAAGGGGAATGGTCTCAGCTCCCATGTTTCCATCTTTCTCCCTCGTCTTCTCCAGTCCTCCTGCTCTCCTCCACTCAGCTCATGAAGAGAAATTACCTGGCAGGACCTGTGACCCAAAGGGTGAGAGCCACATGGTTTCAGCCTGTGTCAGCAAACAGCCAAGGCCATCTGCCTTTCTAGGTGAGTTATCTGGATGGCTTTCAGGTAAAACCTGCAACTTCTCCCTGTTAATATGGTATGTCTCCTCATATATAAAACTATTTCTCAAATGTCACAGTAAAAGGCATGCAAGTGACACATCCACACTAGGTCCACCTTCATTTCAGGCAGGTTATGGAGAACTACTGGGTTTGTTCCAGGCAGAGGCTGCCCTCTCGCTTCCCTAACAAAGCCACATGTTTCCATTGCCTGCAGATAGGTGTGTGGTGAGACTACCTGTGATGCTTTCCAGTGCAGAACAGGTCAGCCTGGGGTCTCCACAAAGCCCTATGAATGGTCCTCCTCCCTCTCAGAGGATGAGACTGTTTTACCTCACAGACCTGGTGAGCAGCACCCTTGCTTTCCCCTCAAGGCATAATAGTAGGACAGCATGCTCCGTAGTTTGCTGAGGGACAGCTTGCTTAAAGGAGGTTTTGTCCTGTCTGAGGTTTTCTATGTGCAAAGTCCAAAGCGAAATCACCAGCCTTCCAGAGCTGCACTGATGGAATGCATCAATCTTCTCTATCCTAATGAAACCAATCCTATACTAAATATTTACTTAGAGCATTTATTAATTGAGCATCTTTATTACTGGAGAATTTTTCTTATGAGGAAAGGCTGCAGGAACTGGGACTGTTTAGTCTGGAGAAGAAGAGGCTGAGGGGAGAACCTCATTAATACTTACAAGTATTTAAAAGGTGTATGTCAAGAGGATGGGGCAGCACTTTTTTTGTAGTGTCCAATGATGGGACAAGGGGTAATGGACAAAAGCTGGAACACAGAAAATTCTGCTTAAACATAAGAAAAATCTTTCCTGTGAAGGTCAAGGAGCCCAGGCCCAGGTTTCACAGGGAGAGCGTGGAGTCTCCTTCTCTGGAGGTTTTCAAACCTGCCTGGACACAATCCTGTGTGAGCTGATCTAGGTGGACCTGCTTCTGCAGGGGGGTTGAACTAGATGATCTCTAAAGGTCCATTTCAATCTATTCTATTCTATTCTATTCTATTCTATTCTATTCTATTCTATTCTATTCTATTCTATTCTATTCTATTCTATTCTAATTTTAGAAGGCTGGTTCCGTGTAGTCTCTTAATAACTGATGGAGATTTATGTTGTGAGCATCTTCTGATGCAGACTGGCCATCTTCTGTGTGTCAGTGCACATTACTGCTCTTGGTTTCTTCACCTCGGTGGCACCACGAACAGCGACAAAGATTTTAAAGAGCACTGATGTTTCAGTGAAGAAGGTTTTGCTCATGTTGCAGTGCAGTCAACCCATCACATCGTTTAGGAAATGCAAGGCTGCTCTGAGCAGTGTGGTCACACAAAGTGCATTTTAGAGCAGCAGCTGGCTGGGAGCACTCCTGTAGGAAACCAATTGCTTTGATTGGAATTGGGAAGCACCACCTCTTTTTCCCAAGTGTGTAGAAACCCATATTCTCCACAGAGGCTGCAGAGCAGTTTATGACTGAAATGAGAAAGAAGGGGGAATAAAAGGTACTACAGTAAACTATACCCCATCCCCATTCCCTGTATCATTCCCAGCTGCTAGCTTAATAGTGCAGTTTTTCTGCCTGAAGGATGCACAAGAAACAGATGCTGCAGTGTCCTGAGTTGTGGCATGCCCACACATACAGTTTGTTAGAAGGTACCTCAGGGCTGGAATCTCGAGCCTGTCACCTCTAGCAAGCATCTGTCCTTTAGTCTGATAAGCATTAAACACATAGGAGCACCTTCCACCCCAGAGAACGGTCCCATAAAAGATTCAAAAGTTGTAACTGTTGATATGTAATGGCAAAGCAATTGTTGTGGCTTTCATTTCAATTGTAGCTGTGCAGGCAGTCTGGTGAAGAAACCTGTTCCCCTGAAGCCACAGTGGAAGCAGGCCGGGGGCAATTTAATCAAAAGGCCAGAGGAAAGCTGAGAGGCAGGGAAAAGCACAGAGGTTATGGTGGTGTGGCTTCAAGGGATGAAGAGGTTAGAAATTCTGTATCCTGGAGGGGGAATAGGGAGATAAAAAGGACAGAAGTTGACAAAAATCAGGGAAAAATAAAGGTGAAGAAGTTCCAATAATCAGTCTTATTTTAGTGAGGCTTTATGAAATAAGGACTAAAGGGACAAGGAAGGGTGTAGAGCCTGGAGTGAGCCCAGAGAGGCATGGCAGGCACCTGGGGTGCTGGGAGGGAGAGAGGTGAGCTGCAGTGCTCCAAACACTGCCGCAGAAGGTGTGGGCTCCTCGACATTGGGGCTCAGTCAGTGGTCATCCAGGGTACAAAGTCGTTTAAAAACAACTTGGTGAGAACTCGCTCGAGCTGGGGAATGGTGCTGGAAGAATTAAGAAATATCCTAGTGTGAAGGCAGGTGGGATGTCTCAGCAGGCAGTGGGGAATCCTGCAGATAACACTGCCATCTAAACTGTACCAGTTACAGCACTGAGGCTTTGCCAGCAGACGCCTGGCAAAGATGGTGAGAGGCTTGGAAAAGCTAAGGGAGATCAGAGAGGCTGCCAGGAAGCTGCCAGGCTAGAAAACACAAGATATTTCAGTGTTCCCCATGCAGACAAGGAACCACCATAAAGAAGCATGGTGCGGAGATGTATTGGGTTTGTGTGTCAGTTTTTTGTAACAGCGAAGGGGCTGCAATGCTGACCACTGTAAGAAGCTCCTTGAAGCTCTCCCAGCTCCAAGTCAGACTCACCTCTGGTCAAGGCCAGGCCTATTGGGTGATTCTGTGATCACTGTTTAAGAAGGGGAAATCTGCAGCAGGAGAAGGACACAGAAGGAGAGGAGCTGGATGAAAGAGAAGCCACCATGCAGACCCCAAGGTCAGCGAGGGAAGAGAGGAGGAGTTGTGCTGGAGCAGAGACTCCCCTGCATCTCGTGGTGAGGCAGTAGCTGTCCCCCTGACATCCACAGAGGGCATCGATGGAGCAGCTGCCAGCTTGTCATGAAGGACCCCAGGCAGAGGGGGTGGCTGTGCCCAGAGAGGCCATGACTCTATGGGGAGGCAGTGTTGGAGCAAAACGTGCCTGGAGTTGTGCTGCTGCTGCAGAGACCCATGGGGAGGAGTTTGTGAGGAGCTGCAGCCCCAGGGAAGGACTCACACCAGAGAGCTTCCTTACAGACTGTATCCCATGGGAGGGACTACAAATTGGAGCAGGGGGAGAATGTGAGGAATACTCCTTCCCTGAGGAGGAGGAAGGAGTGGCAGAGATGGTGTGTAACAAACTGACCACTGACCCTGTTCCCTGACTCCCAGCACCACTGAGGGGGAGGAGGTAGAGAAATTACGAGCATTACAGAGCCCGGGAAGAGAGGAGGAGTAGGGAGAAGGTGTTTATAAAGATGTGGTTGTACTTGTCATCATCCTACTTTATTTCTTTCCCTGGTTTTGATTGATAGTGGATTAAATTTGTTTTCATTTTCCCCAGGTTGATTCTGTTTTGTCCATGATCATAATGGGTGATCCTTCCCTGTCCTCATCTCAACCCATGAGGCCCTTTGTTATCTTTTCTCTTCCCATCCCAAAGCGGGGGTGGGGAGGAGTGAGCAAGTGGCTGCGTGGTGCTTTATTGCCAGCTGGGTTTAAATCATAGCAAGAGACTAAATTGTTAGACAATGTAAGTGCATGCATGGCTACCCACAGCAGGTCACCAAACTCAGAAGATGAAATTCTCAGTTTAATCTTGAATGGTACACTAGGCCTGGATCATATTCAACTTAAATATCCTTACAGGAACAGAAAGGTAAAAAAATCCATTATAATAATGTAAAACTGAGAAAGCTTGTTAAAAGGTACAGTAAAAAGTAACTAATGGGACAGAAGGACACTGCTTTTGAAGACAAAAGAGAAGATCACAGAATCATAGAACGGTTTGGACTGGAAGACATGTTAAAGATCACCTAGTTCAACAGCCTTGCCATGGGCAGGGACACCTTCCACTAGACCAGACTGCTTAAAGTCCCATCCAACCTGGCCTTAAATACTCGTGGGGATGGGGCACTCATAACCCCTTTGGCCAACCTGTTCCAGTGTCTCACCACCCTCACAGGGAAGAGCTTCTTCCTTACATCTAATCTAAATCCCCTCTCTGCCAGTCTGAAGCCATTAACCCTTGTCTTAACACTACATGCCCTTGTAAAAAGTCCTTCTCCGTGTTTTCTTTAGGCCCCTTTAGGTACTGGAAGGGTGGAGCAAGGTCTGCCTGTACCTTCCTCTTCTCCAATCTGAACAGCCCCAACTCTCTCAGCCTGTCTTCATAGGAGAGGTGCTCCAGCACTCCCATCATTTTTGTGTTTCCCCTCTGGACTCATTGCAACAAGTCCATGTCTTTCTTGTGCTGAGGACCCCATAACTGAACCCAGTACTGCAGATAGAGTCTTACCAGAGTGGAATAGAGGGAGACAATCCTCTCCCTTGACTTGCTGGCCATGATGCTTTGGATGCAGCCCAGGATACGGGTGGCTTCTGGGCTGCAAACATACATTGCCAGGTGATGTTGAGTGTCTCATCAACCAATACCTACAAGTCCTTCTCAATGTTGCTCTCAATCCATTCTTCTGCCATAGTCATCAGGCTAATGAGAGACAGGAGTAAGAAACAGGACACAGAGGAAAGAACCAAGGTGGATTTTGTAGGAGGAGTAATCCTGTTTCACCAGGTGTATTTAATCAAGCCAATTCTTTCAAAGCTTCCTGATAAGGCCCTTTAACAAAGATCTTTGAAGACATGAGGATACAGGAAAGTTTTAAGAGCAGCTTTAAAACTAGGGAATAAAAGCAGGGATAAATAAGCAGCTGGAAAGAGAATATGGTTGAAATCTGAGAGAAATTTATGTTGTAAGTGATGTAGGAAGAAAAACATCTATCGTGAGATGAGAGGGTTTGTTGGTCTTACAAAATTACCCTGAGTTATCTGAACCAAAACCAGCTGCAGAGAGTTGTAGAAGAATCTCATGGTACCAATTAACTGGAAATAAAGTCAGAGATGAAAGTAGGTGTTATGTTCATGGGAAAGGAACCGTAACTACATACATATACATAATGATGGGCTCTCCATTTCCTCTAACCACATAAGAAAGAGACTGTAGTGTTTTGAGAACATCAGTTTGGTGTTAAGTAGTAAAAGCACTCTTGGTAATTACTAAGGAAAGAAGAGAGCACAAAACAGGATGCATCATTACACTATAAATTTATAATGCATCCTCTCATCATATGCTGTCATCTCATCTCAAAAAGCTACAGCTGAAACAAAAAAAAAAGGTACAGAGAATAACTAGAATTGACTGTATAGATCCACTTCATAAGAAGTACTGAGCAGAATATGATTCCTCTGCTTGGAAAACATGATTGAGGAGAAATGTGATATAGCTCTGTAAAACTATGTGCTGGTTAGGAAAATTTATTCACCATCTCTCACAGAATCAGGGGTCATCAAATGAAACAGTCAGGGAGAGAAAAATAAAAGAGTACTTTTTCACATGCTGCATATTGAATTTGTGCAGCTCGTTGGCAATGGATGTTGTAGAAGACAAAATTATGAACAGGTTCAAAAAATAATGAAACAAGCTAATACAAGGGGAGGCAGTCAAGGGCTGTGGGAAACTCATGTGCAGATATGTGCTCTTGCTGGAGCAGAGAGCTGGGCAGTAGCCATCAGTGAGCCCTGTAAGCATCGATGGCTAGCAGCACCTGGGGCTGCTTCAGCAGGAGCACAGCCAGGAGTTCAGGGCTGAGGCTGTTCCCTCTGCCCAGCACTCTTAGGCCACATCTGCGTGATGTGGCTGCTTTGGTGCCTCCCAGTGCAGAAAGGCACTGGGAGCACCCAGAGCGAGTTCACCCTCGGGGCTCTCAGTGCTGGAACATTGCCTTGTGAGCAGAGCCTGGGGCAGTGGGGCTCATCCAGCCTGGGACACAGACGGCTCCTGAGGCACCTCACAGCACCCCAGTGGTGTGCCTATGGGGAGGGGAGGCAGAGGGGCAGCGGGGCCTTCCCAGCTGTGTGTTGCAAGGCAACAAATTACAGGTGTGAGCTGGAATGAGGGAGGGTCAGACCCGTACTGAATGAGGACACGCAGGCCAGGGGCAAGCGGAGGGACAGGCTGCCTAGAGAGGCTGAGCAGGCTCCATCCTTGGGGAGTTTCAAGACCTGGCTGGACAAAGCCCTGAGTAATCTGCTCTGATCCCACAGCTGGCCCTGCTTGGAGCAGATGTGCACAGAGGACCTCCTGAGGTCCTTTCCAAATGAATTTCCCAGTGATACAATCCTCTGATGCTCTGATATTAATTGTATTAGGTAGAAATTATCAGAGATCAGAAATCTGTATCGAGGAAAATACGATAATTGGATAAGGCTGTCCCTGAGTCAGACTCAATGCATCTAGTTTCTGTGGTTTTTTTCCTGTGTCTTTACAAAGAAATAAATATTGAGAGTAAAAAAGTAAATGCAACAAAAAGATGGAATTCTGGAGTACAGTTCCATGAGAAGAGTCCCTGAAGCCTAAGAGTGACCTGAGCCTTATGACATAATGAATCTGTAACTGCATTTGACTCATAGGTACCCTACAGAGTTCTTGCAAGGAAAAGAAAGCAGTTTGAGGCATCCACTCCACCTTGTGCATTGTCAGCTGGTTCCTTTCACAAGTTCCTACCACAGGGCCAATGAGTCGCTCCTGCCCTGGGGCTGCAGAGGTGTCAATGAAAGCTGTCAGCACCCTGCACAGTCCTGAATGCACTCGGTGATGAGGCAATTAAAAAAACCCCAAAACCTATGCTCCTAGGCTGAATCTGTAGGGTTTGTGGCTGGGAAGGCCTAGCACACACATTTTCCAGAGTGACTCAAGCTACTCGACCTGTAGCTCAGCAAGTACAGATCTGGCAAGGCCATTTTTTCACCTGTACTTAGTGAATTCCCAAAAGGGGCTGCAAGTGGCAACTGCAGTCAGAGAGCTGTTGCTCGTTTTCAACATCCTTGTTTCACAGAGGTCCCATGGTGTCAGGAGTGGGCTGGTGGCTCCCATCCCCAGGGCTGGCTGCAGCATGCTTTCTAGTGCAGAGCAGTAGCTATTTGGACTCCCGTGTTGGAAAGGGTGTGAGAGACCGTCCCAACCCTTGATTACAGAGAAATCTCGATGGTGCTCAGGGACATCCCTCTTTTTATCTTTTTTTTTGTGGTATAAGAAGAGCAAACCATCTCTCCATCAAGTACTAGCAAGATGCTGGCATACAGTGTTGTTTTGCTCATGTAACAGGGCTCTCTGAGATAATTCTGTTTTCATGACCCACTTCAGGGTGCGGCATTTTCAGTTTTATTCCCCAGGTAGATTTTAGGCACAACTGGCCTTTCACATGCACAGAAGAAAACCTTGGAGACGTTGCACCTGAAATGTAGACCTGGCATTGCCACCATTTTTATCTTAGTCAATGCCTCGTTCCACTTCTGTAAGAGCTGAGAAACAAGCTTAAAGCATCTTATTTTTCTATCCCTACACAGCGATGCCTGACTCCCTAGGGCAAAACATTACACTTTCAAGTTAATTGGTATAGATATTTCCGAAGTTTGGTACTACAAATCAAGCAAGACATTCATTTCAGAGCACGGGAGCCCTGTACTTTCTCACCCTCTCAAGTCAATTCCAAATGCTCCGCTCTACAAGTTCCTCTTCTTTTCTATTACAGTTCTCCCATGGTAGTAAATAAATTCGTTTCAGGCACACACGTTTCTCTTCTTTTCAATTACAGTACCCTCTCAAGTAATTTAATTTCTTTCGAGTCTTCAATTCACATCCAACTTTCTCTCCAACAAATGAATACATCAGGTAGCAGAAATACATCCCAGGCTCTGTCTTTATACTGAGGTTTTAGGAGGTGGGCTTTGTTTCCATTACCTCTGAATTGACTAAAGCTTCTTTACAGGTTTAGCAAGAGGTACACAGAGAAAATGACACACAGAAGTTATGCCAATGGGCTTCCCTTTGGTTCAAGCAGCAGCCCTAATCCAACCTTGGGTGTGACAGGAGCTCTGAGTGTCTGAGCTCCAGCCTCATGTAGATAGAAAAGTATTCCTTTCAATTTGTAGCAATAGCTGATGTGATGGTGAAACCCTAGGAAAGCTCCACAGGGTTAGCTGTCGTGGACTGATATTTATCTCCCT
The DNA here is from genome assembly GCF_028858725.1 of Colius striatus. Classification (NCBI taxonomy): domain Eukaryota; kingdom Metazoa; phylum Chordata; class Aves; order Coliiformes; family Coliidae; genus Colius; species Colius striatus. Next base: position 59,728,227 of record NC_084759.1, read on the forward strand.
CTCAGCTTCATAGCGTGTTAGAAGATATACAGGAGAATAGGGCTTTAGATGCATGTGAGTGTTGGATGGAGGGCTGAAGGAACTAAAGATCAAGGACTGTCTTAGGGTTGAGGCTGTGACTATACAGCTTTTGGTTGCTCTAGAATCCACCAGAGGCATATCATGAAAGACTGGAGGGAAAGACAATCTTGCCAGTATATGTATTCTGTCACTCCTGGGAATAAGCAAGGGATTGAGGTCACCATTTGGACACCTTCTACTGTGGAATTCTAAACATTCAGATAATGAATCATGGGGGAAAATGCACATAAATTCATTACAATAGGGGCTGACCTGACCTGCCTACATAACAATGAGGGTTTCAGGCAGTAAGGCAATCTGACTGCATAGCAAACAGACACATGGTTGGACTGGGTAAGTGTATAAATCCAGCCAGTTGTGTTAGGAGCTGGCTGAACAGGTAAAAATATTTCTCTGATGCTCTACTACAGCCACCTGTCAGAGGATGGGTAGAGCAGTCAGTAACCACACAAGATCCCTAAGGAGCTTTCTTCTGCCTTTGCTCATTGACTCATGGCAGTGAGAAAAGATGATTCAGCCTTTATTTTGAGCTGTCTAAGGGCTATGAAAGTGAGAGAGACCTCCTGAGCCAGCTGTCCTGAGCTGGTATGATCTGATCTCTATGGCTTGCACCGCGTGACTGAGGTGCTGTGATGCATTTGTGGCTCCTGCCCAGTCCCCTGGCAGATGGCTGAGCAGGCAGGCTCTCTTCTCACACAAAGCACTAAGTAGACTTTGGCATCCATGATTGAGAGACATTACCATCTCCTGATGACCACGGGAAATAGGTGTTCACGTTTGCTCTCATTTTGGACGTTAAAATACAAAGCATATTTTTATCCTCAGCTCTGTCTCCTCAGATAACTGCGATTCGCTTCTCTCTGGATTTGGCTTTTATGTGCACCTCAACTTACACTCACTGGCATTATTTTTTGAGTCTGTATTTGATGGGATTTTGCCTTTTTTTTCTTTTTTTCCCCTCCCTGTTTCAACTGTAGTTGCAGTTCATTCAGTAGCTCCCTACTTCAGTATCTCTGTCCAGGGACCTGGCACAGTATTCAGTCTGCCTCTTTGCCGATACAACACTATTTCTTTCCTTACAAAGGCTTGTTTTCCTAACATCCAAATTGTGCAGAGAGGCCCATATGTTCCCATAGACCGTGTGCTCTAAAGCATAGCAAATCACTATTTAGAGGAAGCACTCTGTAGTCCTCTTGTGCCAGCCAAAACGCACTCCTTGGCGTGATGCCATTCCCTTTTACAGAACTGTCTCAGGGAGAGGGTTCTCAAGAGGGCACTAGAGCTGATGAGTAGAGTGGAAATGTAGGTGCAACCAGAGATGAACTCAACCAGTAAGCTCAACATGTAGCATTCTGTAAAGCAAAAACTTCCCACACTTTAAACGCTACACAAGACACATGCTGAGCTCCCCTTCCCGTGATCTGTGACAATTAAAACCCTTCAAAGATACGAGTTTTATTTCCCAAGTATTGTTCTTCCTCGTTTTGTTTTGGTCTTGTTTTGGGGTCTTTTTTTCTTTCCTTTTCCCAAATAGATTTGGAATAATCCATTTTATTTTCCATCTCTTTCTTTGTCAGTTCCCCTTCAGCTTTAAGGTATCGCACATGCTCTGTTTGCCTTCATGGAGTGGCAAAATAGAGAATCGAAAAGAGGGTGAGAGTACAGCTGGTCTGTCTGCAGATAGAAAATAGTGTAATGAAGGATGGGGAACCCTACAGATTTGTGTTGACTGAGAAGCCAGAAGGAAGATTGAAAATGAGATCTGAGATAAGGTAAAGAAAAGAGATTTTTCAGCATGACATACTACAGGAGCAAGATGCGGAGAAAGCTCTTCTTGAAAATAATCACAACAGGATACAAACCCACAATGTTCATATTAACTGAGATTTTCAAATATGTTTCTGTGGAGAACATGTAAAGAGGAGGAAAGACTATATCTCGTTGCTGCCAACAGATGCTGGAGTTACTGCTGTCTGCTGTGGCTTTTGGTCCCATCATACTGTGTAGTAAAGGAGTCCTGGGATACATCATTTATTAGTGTTGTCACTATTACCATCACTCCTGGAAGGGCACAATTTCACTGTGCTAGATGCCATCTATGAATACAACTGAAAAAAAATCAGGTTTTGGCTCAAAACTACATCTAGGACAAGAGAAGACTGGCAGATACAGTGCAAGAAATCACGGGGGCAATACTGGTCAACATGATAGGTCTTAGTATCAACCCATCAGTAGCCCACAAGTAGGGAAAGATGGGTTTTTTTTTTCCTAAAGACAGATTTTAAAGGGAACAACTGAAAGACCATAAGTGAAGTATCTTAGTACACATGAAAGGGGAATTTCTCCAAGCTTGACCAGGAAATGCATGAAGATGTTTGCTCAAAAATTCAGTGAGTGGGTGACAGAGCTGGTAGGAATGCCTGTAAAGGGTCAGCACATTCAGTCTTTGCTGTATGATGGATTGTAGGGGCTGGTAATAAATTAGAGGCTTTGAAAATGATAGGAAATTTCATATTTTGGATATGTAGTGAAGGATCCCAAGGAGAAGACAGGGAAAGAGGTGATGCAATCAAAACAATAAGGTAGGAAATGGTCTTTCGGTAGCAACTCATATGGAGCTCAGCTGGGTTAGGTTTCACTTATCACCATGAGAGATACCAAAGTTAGTGAAAAATAACTGAATAATGGAGAGATGAGGGAACTGTTCTAATCATGTAGATTGATAGGAGAGAGCACAGGTGTTTTCACAGGAGCGCCAGCATGACTAATGCATGGCGTGGATGGGAGAGGCCAAGGGGAGGCCAAAGAAGACCTGAAGGAGCCGATCAGGCTCCATGGGGATGACCAAGAGGCACACAGAACACATAGATTCTCAAGCTTCCCTGAGTTGACCTGTGGGCCCGCCGCTGAGGAGGAGCTGAGCAGCTCTCAGCCTTACAGGAGCATGCCCTCAGTGTTGTACAGATGGTGAGTGTCAAAGGAAGTGCTGCAATGCTGGAAGGCAATGACTGGATCAAGTTCAGATAGCAGCGAGTACCCAACTGTGTAACACACTGAGTATCCCACTCATACCGCTAGCAGGGGCACATAAGTCAGGAGGCGTACATGAATGACAAGGGGAGGGATGCAGGAGGGCATATAAGTGAAGCCCAACATGACCTGACACCCTGCAAGACAGCACAGAGCATACACAGCACAAGGGCCAGGCCAGGCCCTGAGGGCCCAGACTCACCATTAACCTCTGCAGGTGACATTTGCTAGGGCACTGAGGACTTTCCTGTCCTGACCTCCTCACAAAATATGGACTCACTGTATAGACAGTATTTTATGTATCTTTCAGGGCCTTAAATGGCACATCAGATATGGAGGCAGACCGTGTGGAGGTTTGGAGGCCTTCTGACACCGGTCAGTCCTTCATGAACTTCTGCTCCTGGCCACAACCAAAATTTGCAGTCCCTGAAGCTCATGTTGTACCTACATTGGGCAAGTTTATTTTCTGCTTCAGCAAGAAGGAGACTTATCACCTCTATCAGGTAAAACAAGCACCATGTGTGGTTTGCACCAGGTGCAGACTTCAGCCTTTTGAAAATTAATGGCTGTGAGGTATGTAACTATGCTCTGATTCTGGAAAGTTTTTCTCTTGCTGGTCATAGCAGACTTCAGTCTTTGCATTTGCCCTTTTTCCTCCATTACTTATTCTGCTGGTCCCACAATAAATATACGTGAAATTACACGTTCGAGAGCATGTGCATAAACTGGTGTCAAGCACCGTCCTTGAATGCCATTAAATTAAATACAATTTCAAGGACCATAAATAAATATCATTTCTTTACTGAAAAGTAGGTTTGCTTTATGCAGATTTCAGCTTTTGTAATTTTAAGTGGTTTTCCTGTCAGAATCAAGGTAATGATACATCTGAATTTACTCATTGCCTGGACAAATTGCTCAGATTCAGTACAAATGAATTTTGAGTCCACCATCTGAATTTACACAGTTTAGGAGCATAACTATACTGAAATCTTTCAATGCTTTGCATATAGGGTTTCTACAAGAGGCATAGGACAGCTATAGGACAGCTCATAATAGTTAAAAAACTCACAATAATAAAATTATTGGTGCCATCTGTGGCTATTTTTTCATTTTCAGGCTATTTTCATCACCTCATTTTGGTTTGTGTTCCTCTCCTGGCTCCTGAAATCTCTGAATTTTTGGATGCATTGTTCTACACTGGAGTCCTTGAGGATCTCTGTCTCAAAGAGCTGCCGGTATCAAGGATTCCTGAGCCTTCCTGCTCTTTCTCCCTTACCACCTGGCTAGTTGTTTTCTGAACTTCTTTCAGGATGAGGCAATCGTGTGTGTGTTTAGTCTGCTACTTCCCAGCTGTCCTGTGCAAGAGGTCACCTATGCGTATCTTGGTTCTCTCACTCTGCAAATTGAGTCCAAGGGATGATCTTATGCTCCTGTCTTTGGGTTCAGCAGGATTATTCCCTCTGCTGTTCTGCCTTTTTCTATTGAGGCCACTGCAGGCTTAACTTCAGGCAAAGTACTAACGGCCTAATAAACAAGGCATATTATTTTGGGCTTGGTGCCACGCTAACCTGGTTACAGAGCTTCCAGCTGGCACATGTCTGGCTGAGAGCTGTGCTGCGCTGATCCAAGCAGCATCTCCACACCTTGAGAAACACAGGATCGTTGCAGCTAACGTGCCAACCAAGACTGTGCTGTCCTCAGCAAGCGAGGCCTGGCAGTCGAGACTGGGAGGGGTGCTGGCCTCAAGGTGGTGAGGGGGTCTGCTGGGCGTGACAGTCATTCTGCCACCGTCCATTCCCTCACATCCAATACCAAACAGCGCAGGATGTGACTTCTAGTCCAAAATTAATCTTCATCCAGTGGCTTCGTAGCTCCTTGGTCTCTGCACATGTCACAGTAGCGTCCTGACTGCAGAACATAGCGAGCAGTGTGCAGGTGCCCATCAATTCCCCTCAGGCCTTGCCACCCTGGGGAACGCAGTGCTGGTGTGCAGGCCGGACTACAGCCACAATGTACACCAGCAAGTAGAATTCAAAAAAGCCATGATCCCCCCACCCACATGACAATAATTTCTTTACACAGATGTTGTACTTCATTCCTGTCAGCAATTCCAACCTGTATCTGCAGGATGATGCTCTAAGATGGAAATCTATCTGGCAAATGGTGACAGTTTCTAGTATTGATGGTGCCCAGCCCCTCAGCTAACAGAGGACACATGTGTGATTTATTCAGATGTGAAACATTACAAATATACTGGAATAGATAAATCTCAGCTATACTATATATATAACAATCATAAAGGTTTTAGAAAGGATTTTCTGTTCGGGCATCTTATTGTTGAGAGAGTTGCTTGATCCCAGGAGCTACCATTTAAGTAAGTGCTTCTCTGCATACACCTTTTGCTTGGTTCTTATATTGTGCACCTACCTGAATTTTAGAATTTGTCTCTTTGGTACTGATTTATATAAAATATGCTGTATTATATAATGTGTCAAATATAAAACAATCTGAGATTCCAAGCTATGTGCCTACTGTTACTGAGCCTTGATCTATCTTGGAACAACTTTTAGAAACAGGGAGAATAAAGCAAACAAACCCCAACTTCTCCTCCTCTGGACAATATCTGGCATAAAATGCAGACACTATGAAGTTTGTGGCCGTCACAGGAAAGCACACCTATCTTTGGTGAGATGGAGCTGCCAGTTAGCATCAACAAACAATGCTTGACCTTTCAGTAGCATCGAGAGAAGAGCTCTATTAATGTGTGGTATTTCCTCTGTAGTAAAATTACATCCTGCCTTTGCAGGAAGAGAAACTCAGATGAACTTCTTTAACTTATAGTTCTAGCCTGGCAAGAATAAATATAATAACAACATGCAGCTTGGTGCTTTGTTCAGCTTTAGGTATCGAGTTATTTTCCTTGTGGAACACTGCTCAGATTAGTGTTTGAGTCAAGGGATTTGTCTTCAGTGTCAAACACGTCTGCCCTGCTTGCACTTCAGCCAGTTGAGGCTAATTCCTACTGATTTGGGAAGGGTTATCAAGTCCTGTGTGTGCAGCTGCATCACACAGAAGCAAAGGTACTCATTAAAACTTATGCTTTTTGGAGGGAGAGAGGACACCTAACTTATATTCTTGTACAAGTAACATTAATTATACTTTTTTTTTTTGGGGGGGGTCATTTTTATAGTAAAAGTACAATTTTGAGTGTGGCAAAGCTTTTCATTTGTATACTTCAAGTGTATGGTGCTGTTGGGATCTATTGTGGTGTATTTTTTTCAAAAAAGTATTAGAACCAGATATGCTTTTAAAACAAACCAGCTGCTTTAAACCAGAGCTCTTTTGATCCTTGCCTGCAAGCAGCCAGTCACCACTTTGAGACAGGAAATTCAGGGAACCGGAGGTGTGAAATATCTGGGAGTCATTAAGCAGCATGGAAGAAATGTAAGTTACCAGTTGCCAGGGATAGTAAATCCTGCTTACACAAGACTCTTTATTTTCTTCCTTGGTTCAGCTGGGTCTCAAGGATTTCCTGCCCTGTGGATCTACATTTCCCAGGCCAGCAGAAGCACTTGTGAGCCCTACCAGGCTTCTTAAACCACATCAGCTGGACAGCAAAACCAAGAGAGTCCTCTGTGTTTTAACAGCAAGATATTTAAAAACAAAGCCTGTGTCATCAGCAATTACATATGGAAAGACGTGGCTAGATATGGTAGAACTCATCCCATGCTTGACGATGTTATGTTCTTCACCTACTAACTCAGCACCTTCCTCACCACAGGTGCAACTGGATATGTTTGGTTTATTATCTTTACAGCTTTATTGCTCACATGTATCTGAAATTATAAGATAAACTGGAAAACAAGCAATTCCAATTAAACATTAAGAAAACCATTTTTTCCTGTGAGGGTTGATAACTGTACCATACACTTGGGTATGCATCCACTAGCCTCAACCACGCTGTGCTTCTCTGACTCCCTATTCCATATTCTGTTGAAGATTTATGGAAAAATTTAAACATAAGACTTCAGATGGCCTTTGATGTAAGCACACGTATTGGCTCAGAAAGCACCTGTAAAAAGGCAGTCTCAGAATCCTTATAAAACAACCATTCGATGCTTTAAAAATCATACACCTCAGATGAGGCAGATTCTGAGACTTTTGTCTTCTGCAACATGAACTGCACAGCAAACCTACATTGCATGGCTACATCACATGGCCTTCACTGGTTTTCTACATTGAATTTAATTACTAGCTTCCACGAAGCCTGACAAGATACCAAGCCCGAAATCTGTCTCTGCGTTAGCAAGTGGCTGAACACACAAGCGTACAAGTGCTTTTGAAAATAAAGCACTAAGTTGAATCTTTGAATTTGAAATACAGTGTCTTCCATGGTATTTTTAGGTGAAAAGCAAGTGAATGAAAACAGAATGTACACATTTTCTTTCAAAAACCTTGCCTTACAGTCACACTAGACTTATATACCTAATCATAGAATCATACAATGGTAGGGGTTGGAGGGGACTTTTAGAGATCATCTAGTCCAATCCCCCTGCAGAAGCAGCTGCACCTAGATCAGCTCACACAGGAATGTGTCCAGGTGAGTCTTGAACACCTCCAAGGAAGGAGACTCCACAACCCCTCTGGGCAGCCTGTGCCAGGGCTCCCTCACCTGAACAGTGAAATAGTTTTTTCTTATGTTTAAGTGGAACTTTTTGTGTTCCAGTTTCATCTCATTACCCCTTGTCCTGTTGCTAAATACCATAGAAAAAATACCTAAACTTTTACCACCTGAACAGACACATGAAAATATTATTACCCAAAAGAAAATTGTTTAGGAATCAGTTTATTGCCACGTACGTAAGATGTCAGTGCTTATTGTAACTAAGAGTTGCTTTATTTGAAGAAGTAGAAGAAACCATATGCAGCAAGTTCTGTACATACTAAAAAAAAAACCATCTCCAAACCCAAAGCTACCACAAATTTAAGTTAGCATCTTGTGTTAGTATGATGGCAAGAACACGCATGGCTCTGGGTACTACAGCAGCCAACAAAATCGTCTAAGAACAGGGCCCAGATGCACCTGCTTACGTGCAAGGGGTAACATGCATGGCAGGAACCACTTGTCTCAGGTAAGATTCAGCTTGATTTTATTGTCTTGTCTCCAGAGGGCACTGAGGAGTTTTGCTGGCCAGGCCAACAATTTGCAAAAAGGGCCAGTTGATTTTCCCATTGGTTCTACTCTTGAGTATTTTGTGGCTATCTCCTATGCAGACAGTGAACCACATAGAGTGTCAAGTAGATTTAAACACTGGCTTCTCTGTAGTCTGTTGCATTTTGCCTAAAAATGTTTGAAGGAGAGTATATTTTCTATGAAAATCAGACATCAGTGTTTTGAACCTTCACTTGGAGTTCAAGGCTGATACGATATGCAGACATAGACTATTCAGTATGTGTTTCTGTGCTTCAAGCAAGGACAAGTTTTGCTTCTGTTTCTTCAGATTTGCTTCTATGTACTGACAAAATAAAGAAATCCCATGCTGCAGTGAGAAAGATTATGGGGAAACGCGATTTAAAAACTATCAAACTGCCAATAAAAATATGTCTAAACAAAACACTCAGATACAACGTAATATGTTTATTTTTATTACATTCCAACTCGTAAAGGTCCCTTTTTAAACAAAACAAGAACAAAAAAAATCAACACAATTCGAAGGGCTTATCTCATTTACCATATTCTCCCCTACTCTTCACTTATTTTAACACAAAGCAGCAACTTATTAGTGCTCATACAGTGCACTTATATGGATTTTGATTTGTGTATTAAGCTTTAAATACAACGTATTTCTTGTGAGTGTAGCCCAAAGAGTACACAACATTACATTTCCAAAGCGTATGTTAAAATAGAGGAAAAAAAAAGGACAATAAATGTATATCCAAGACAAACTCAAATATTTTGACTTGGCAAATTCTATAACAAGTAACAGCAATTTTCAACTGCGTACAAAGCAGAAACAGTGCCAACATGCCTCTGGTCTGTGAGCTATGGTAAAATATCAAGCGTACACACATAAAAGGAGAGAAGCCAAAGGAAAGGGCCACAAATGCAGAGCTATAACCCGAGGCACCATCCAACCGTGACCGAAAAAAGGCAGCCCCACTTCCCCACTCTAGAATGCAAAGAGCCCAACAACAACGAAAAGCACTTCTACTACGCTACGGAAAGTGAAACGGTAACGCCTCCTCCTCCTCCCAAACTTCCCTCTGTGCTTTTTTTTTTAAATGACTCCTTCAAAAAATGTAAAGAGGAACATCTAATTATACTGAACAAATGTACAAACTAGAAAGTCAGAGAAGCTCCAGAAGATTGCCACTTTCAACCTTGCATAGTGATAGATGGCATTGATATTGCTACCATAGCTTCAGCAGAAGATATGGAAAATCTTTACTTCCAAGTGATACACATAAGTAACATTTTCTTCACAAAATTCAGTTAAACGTTGTTTTAATAAAAGGGAAAACAGCTCTAAAAAGGGAAAGATAGTGTTCACAAGCTTAGAAATAAAAAAAAAAATACAAACCCAGATCATTCCATAATAAAAAAATGAAAAGAATAAACATTCCATCATAACAGCACCTATTTTTATCACTAAATAAGCCCCATACATGCAACAAACTACGACTATCGTATAAGGCTGTCAAATTAAAGGTTTACTTTTCATATAAACAAAGTGTAAAAATAGCAGTAAGTCGCAATCTTCAAATTTAATGCTATGTGAGGACTTTGTCCCACCCCCCCGGTTTCATTTGGTAGCAATTTCAATATGCGTTTGATAGAAAGGTCGTTCATCTAGGAACCGTGATACAAATACATTGTGCCTAGGACAGTATTGTTGTACTTCTGTTCAACCTTGACAGAATTGGAATGCTCAATGACACTACTAAGTTCGGGGATGCTTTCAGCAGTATCCCCAAAACCATGGTAGTGTCCATAGTGCAAAGTATCCCCAGGGTCTTCCACCCACGAGGGCCGGTTAGAAACGCAGCTACTGGGGCTCCCATTCAGGTGCAGAGACCCACACATGTCGGTGGGATTATTCATGGCTTTTTCGGGTTCCTCGGTGCCGTTAGTGGCATGAATTCGATGCCTACTGGGAGAAGTTATCCCAGGAATTATTCCGTTAGGTGTTAGTGCTAAACACTCCTCACGCCTGGCATCCATCCCACTGAGCTGCTGCGCGGCGGTGAAATCCAAATGTCCATTGATGGCACATCCATTTGTCAGTGCATTCAGTATGGAGCTACTGCTATTCATATCTGCATTAAGAAATACACCCGTCACCAACAATTAAGAATAAATCGAAATACATCAAAATGTCTCCACTATACTCATTTAAAGAACGTTTACGAACGCAGCTTTGAAAGGAAACCTACCCTTCCTTTGTTTAGAACGCTATGGGCAGCTCAAAGTAATGGGAGCTGACCAGTAAGCTTGTAGCATGGGTTCTTCTGTTGAAAATGCAACTACCTATCTACATTCTATGTTAATCTTGGCAAAGACAATGTGAATTTCTTGCTTTTTCTTTTCATTTAAGTGTATGAAATAGCAGCCAACGTTCTGGGCAGTGTCACGAAAGGTGGATTGAAAAACATCTTTCCACCTTAACTCTAACACCTTGGGATGAAAGGTTATGTACATACAAGGACTGATTATCTGTGAGAGAGTGAAGAGTTGTGAGGTTTTATTATTGTTTCATCTGTAAGTTATCCATGTATCTTTTTTGTTTTCAGTGGCAACTCTCACAGCACAGTATACGCTGATATAAGTAAAAGAAAGAAATGTTATGTCAGGGTGCTAATATAAAATGCATCAAAGTTCCTTTATTTAGAAAGTACTTCAATTAATCTAGCAGCTTGCCAGATAACATACTAGGCAGAAGTGTGTTTAATGATAAGTTTATAATAACATCTGTACAAACCACATGCAAAATGCCATACAACAGCAACAGCAGAATGCACAGAAGGCTAAAAAAGATTATAAAAATGTGCATGCAAAAACCACTGACAACTGTTTCAAAGCAATTTCTCCTTCAGATTTAGTAATTAGTACAATAGTTTTTACTTCCATAAACAGATGTCAACAGTACGTTTCAAATGTATGTTTTTGCAGTGGTACTCAAAGTACTAGCACAAAAAATGGGTGAGATATTCTGCCTTAAAAATGCCTACCAGCGAAGGACATCCAAAATCTACATGTATGACTTGATGATTTAAAGATTAATGAGGCAAACGTAGAAACTACAGACCTACATGGTGCCACTTAAAGATTTCACATTCCTTTGTTGTCCTTGGATATGTGCACATACGCTTACAGACACCCAAGTTCACAAACCTATGTGGTATTCAGGATTGCATTTACTGCATATTCCCAGTTCGAGTCAGCAAGTCTGCTGGTAACTTCCCAAGTTTGTAAAACATCAAGTCCTTGTTGAAGTGACACATAATGAGTACCACCGTTTGACAAGGAAGAATCTGAAGTTCTGGTTGTCTATTAGTCTTTCACACGGATATGAGTTGAATATAGATGATGATAGTGATAGGTCATATACAGCAACACATAATGCCAAGAAACGTGTTCGACTGGTAACTCACTGCATGTACTAACCAAAGCTTCCTGTTTAGTCCCTACAGGAGTTAAAATAACCACATCAGCTGAACTCACTAATCACAAACTCATATCAGAAGTGAGAAAAAAAACCCCAAAACTGAAACCCATCAAGACATCAAAACCTAGTATTTCAGTGATGGAAACGCACAGAAAGAATTTCATATAGTGTTTATTAACTGAAAAGTGCAAAACTTTATCTGTTTAAAAAGAAATCCTTATAGGCTGGCTTTGCCAAATCAAAGCTAATTAAAATGGCACTGTTATTTAATATGCTAAAGTAGGTAATGAATAGTTCTAGTGATAATTATAGAATGTTATAATTTGTTAAAAATTAGCACCTATAATAACAGAGTATATTTACGAAAGACAATCATTTTCCCATAAATAAGAACACTTAGTAATTATCACTGGAAAATATCATAGTCTACTTTTAAAGTATTGATTCTCTATATATTTACTCCTAATATATTAAAATATCTATGAATTACCATTCCCTTTGGTGAATCTGATCTGTGGTACAAAGCATAAACAGATTTATCACAGAACAAATGAAAATAAGGAATTAATTTCTGAATGTAATAATGCACTATCGTAGTAACTCCACGCCTTTACCTACAAAGTGCATGGAAGAAGCTGACCCAAGAGAGTTTTAACTGAAACTCCGTAAGCATCCTGGGGTTACCAAAAGCATCTTCACTAAGCAGCCCTTCAAAAACTTGGAGCAATAATATTCACTAATACTAAAAACACTTTGACTGTTTCATGATTGGTACGAAACATAAAAACTCTTGCCCGAAGTACACTAGTCCTGTGATGTCCAGTCTTTTATTTACAGTTAAAAACCACATAGCAGGATCCTGCACTTAGGTCATTGTTCCTGAACACACGGTATAGGTCTAAACTATTCTTTATAGTATTTGTTGAACTATTTTGAATGTAGTTGCATTTTAACATACATTATTTTCAAAGCTATATAAGCACTAGGATAGGTTTCCCTGTCAAGTCTTCTTATTAGCAATAAAGTCCATTTAATGGAAATGAAATGAACACTTTGCACTATTTCTGAATTTCCTTTAACCTGAAATTATGGCAACTAAAAGCAAGGCACAATGTAATACAAGCCTCAGGTTAAAAGCGAAACAGCCATTGTCGATTTCTGTTTATCTGAAATAACAATAAACTACTAAGAAATCTTCTCTTTCACCATTACAATATATTGCATGAAACACCTAACTTCAGATGCCTACTAAACCCCCAATATAATGGGTGGTACAGCAATACAATAGTTTTCAAGACTCTATAGACAACAATGTGCAAAAATAAAGGACTAAGTTTTATACTTAAATTAAAAATAAAATGCATATTGATTCTTGCAACGACAAGGAGTTTGCATTGCAGAAACAGTGTATATTTCAATTTCTTTTGGTCCAACAGAAGTACTCTCCTGTTGTTTGGTGTCTTCAACCATTTGAATGTTGTTGTAGTTAACAGGAAACTGTCCACTCCCACCTGATACAACAGCAAACTCTCTATCGACGTGCATATTGTCAGCATCGTCCTCAACTCCTCCATTCATCATTGGTATTAAGCCATCAAAGCTGTAAGCTGATTAAAAAGAAAGGTCATGTTTAGTCACTGTTGCACATTCGAAAACTCAGTCAACAGAGATGAATACTTCATTAAAAGCTTTTTGTAAAGAAATGTAAATTTTTCATGTTTGAAAGCTTCTGACATGTTTGAGATTCCAAATACAGAGTATCAAGTAAATACACATTCATTTTAATCCCTCAAAATGGAGAATTACTAGTGTACCTATCAGGCTTTGCACCAACATATCAAACAATTCTTAGTCTGACAGACTAACAGTCAAATAAAGAGCAATTTTTAAGTTACTCATATGTAGGACCTTAGCATGTCTGACATCAAAAGCAGCCTCCGCCTCACATTTGTCTGCTGTCAGTCTGGACTGCTCCCTCTTTCACTCCCAAGGGCCAGTTCCCAGTAGCCCAGCCCCTATTCACACCAGAGCACTCCATGGATCCCTTCAAGAGCAGAACAAACATCCAAGAAAAGCTGGCAAGTGGTTATGTTGCTGTGGGAAACACTAACAGTCGAGACGGGCTTGACCTCACTACTTCTTACACCTACCAAGCAAAGCACTGCTCCAGTACTATCCCACAAACCCTGAACTCCTGACATGAACACACCTTTCTATATACACTGCACACACACTTAACATTAGGTTGTAAAGACTGTTGAATCAGCTCTCATCACCTTGGCCATAACACAAATTCTTGTAAACGTTTTAAAAGAATCTTAATCAATCGCTAATGTGTTTCAGAGCCAAAAAGATCACACACGGCTTAAAGGAGACCAAGGCCCTTGGATCAGTGGGCTCTAAATTGCTATAAACCAGGAAGGGAAAGGCATTTTTTTTTCTAGTTACCTAGTGGAATATGGAACTGCAATTTCATACTGGCCAATTGAAGAGTACACTTGGCAACACCCTCCATCCCCACCTGGCAATGAACACTTCAAAGCAGCCGTGCTGAGACTTGTGGTACTAACGCAGTCAACCGGTTTTGTACAGGAAGTCAGTTCTGTATGTAGGGTGCAGAGCATAGCACAAAAGCCAGCATGGCAGCGGCTATGAACCAGCAGATGCAGTTGTGTGCATATAAACAAAATTATATGTAAGTAACCCCCCTGCACTGGCCAATTAAGCTATTCCAGGACAAAGGGCAAAACACAGCTTAAGTATTTTTCTCCTTCCCACACCACTGCTTATAGGTTCTTGTAAGGCACATACACTGTGCCTGGCCACAAGAAGTGGGTTTCGCCAAAGTGGAGATTGTTCCAATTTAGAGTATATCCATCAAAATCTGACTCTTCCCTGTAAATAAAACTTGTCTCCACTCTGTCTGAACATCTGGAACCTCCCATGCAAATAGCCTTTTAAAATACAACAGCCCAGTGAGGTTTTGGTACAGTTTAGATTACCAGAAAATGTGCCTTGTTCTGTAAAAAGGCTACCTAAGCACAAAAAAAGTACTGATGACTTCTCATTACTCAGCTCTGTTGTTTACCAAGTGCCTCAAGAACAGTGACTCATTCTCACCCCAATAATATTTCTCCACTGACATAAGAAACATTACAGATGATGATGTCTTTGAGGACAGACATGTCAGAGAAACTTCAGCTTCTGCAGTTGGGATGTATATCTTAAGTACTCTAAAAACATTTAAGCAAACGCAGCAAAGTTTTTTGGCTTTGTTTGCAAAATATCACACTGGCAAAAAGTTCTCTGACAGCTCTGCAATTGTTTGGGAGATTTGTTCACTTAAACATACTATTTGTTTCCTTCATCTAACCTATCCACCATTCCAACTGTTAATGCTGAAAGGTAATGCAGATTCTGCTTGCTTCCTGACAACACATATCATAAAAATAGCTAGCACAGTGCCATCCCCACAGATTGTGAGGAAACACTACTACCTATTGACTACATTGGTATCATTTTCTGAAACAAAGAGATTGCTAGTTCTGAATATTCAGAAGGAACAGCTCTTCAAAAGATAACTGTCTGACTTGGAGCAGTGCCTCTTGGTAACAGAAGGTGAATGCACGGAAGACATCTTTATGTAGCTATTACGGGCATCTGTATACTGCCCGCCTTCTCATTCTACATAGCTCCTTAGGGACATTATTCCTGAACAGCAGTCTTGACATCACACAGGCACTCTTCTCTTATAATGAAATTCTTTATAGCTTTGATGAATTACATGAATTAACATTTCCTGTAAATTATTGGTTATGGAGTACCCCACTAATGTCCTGGTACAGTTCAAATGGGGGGCTGGGTAGCAACTACTACAGGGTGTCAATATTGATGTAATTTACTTTGTCCATGATTTAGAAACATTGTTTTGTTTTCAATTCCCGTCGTTACTTAGGACCTAGCAGTTTGAACCCATTTTATTCGGCTCAGTGAAAGTCTATCAGAAAGTTTGTTAGAACAATATAAACTTTAAATGGAGAAAGTTTCTTCAGTGACGGCCTACAGATTCCCATCATGATGCTGACACAGGAAAGTGAAACCAGGTTTGAGTGTAGAATGCTGTGTTTTTAAAATTAAGAATGTAATGGAGTGACCAACAGAAAGGAAGTAGAGGATACTCTCTACCACTTTACTAGCATATGTAGGAAAAGATTTTGCCCATCACCACCAAAAAGTGGCTGCCCAAGGAAGCAGCAGCATCTCCAATGCACAAGTGGAAGTGGAAAGTTACCACTGGAACATCTGGAGATCACTGTGAATTAATGCAACATTATTTGGCTCTCCAGAAGGAGATGTTGAGGAAGGAGCAGAAGCTGATTTCAGCTCCCACTCTTCTACATATTATTCTTGGCACTGTATAGTTTTAGCACTCTTTGGAAACAGACCAAGATGATGACAGGGAGAACTGGGATCTTGGGGCACAGAATAATTCTATTAGATCTGCTTCTTGTATTAGCATGTAATTTAGACATGTGACTTTGTCAATAATACTCAACATCCACTCTGAAAGGCTTGAAAATGTTTATTTTCTGTTCCCAGCAACAGTATCATCCCATCCCTTTTACCTCTGAGGTCTCACCTTCTGTTCTAGCCTTCTTCACTCCAGCAGACTCTGTATCTTCAAAGGATCTCTTTCGACTTGTCCCACCACTGAATGGATTGGGACCTGCATTCTGATGAACCCCATTTAAGGTGCCATTGCTATAGAAACGATTCAGGTGACAGTTCTGGAGGTTCAAGAGAAACTGGGCACATTCTTGGAAGCCCTGGGTATGTGCAAGGTCTGCTGCTGTCAGGCCACTGGCATTTCTCAAGCTGTACAATATAAAGAAACTGAATTACACTCATTCATCAAGCCAGCTTGCTGCTGCTGCTGCCCTTACTGACTATCTATCTGTTGGTGATGAGAGAAAACATACACTTAGCAAATTTCCATTAAGAAATTAGTTATCAATCTTAGTTTTATAACTAACTTAACTTCTCACACATACATCCAGCTTCTAAGCAAAATTTGGGAGACAATACACTTTAAAATAAAATCAATATACTATGTGCCTTAACCCCATCTTCCTATTTAAACGTCTCAAAATGCTTTATTCTACAGTAGTCTGAAGTATCTGATGTTTACATAAACTTCAGACTTATAAGCCTTGAATTTTACCATCTTCTGCAGTTTATTCTGCAATCTATTGCTTTAACTTAAGCAAAAGATCAAATACTCAAAACAAACTTAACAAGACTCGGCAATTGTCCATGGCATTCTGGTTTCTAAGGTAACAACAACATCACTATTCTTCCTAACAATAAAATATATACATATATAGAAAAAGATAGATAGATAAAGATGCTATACTTCGATATGCTTTGCTTATACTTTTTTTTTTCCTGGTTTGTTTCTCATTTCAAAGTGTGTGACATCATAAGTGCTGAGACTTGCTTTGTTATTTGAACCAAGACTTTTTCCATGCATGAATGGCACTGGATTTTGAATATTCTACTGTGTTACACAGATTATAAATGAAATCAGATAGGACATGCAGAGGTACAGGGGTTTAATTTGAAACAGTGCTCTATCACATGCATTTACACAAACATACGGTATGTCTGTGCTTAGAAATATAGGCTTAACTTCCTAAGAAGTGTATGAAACTGGAGACAAGAGGGCCAGACGTGACAAAACTAAGACTGTGAAGTGAAAGATGTCAAGAAATCTTTACTAAGTTTTTTCTGCCTTTCCAGACAGATCCAACTGGTCAGAAAGGTGAGGGTTTTTTTTCTTGGCTTCAGTAGTTTACAAGAGCCCATTACTTATAAATCCAGAAACAGATTGGCCAACAGAAGAATAATTCAGAAGATTAATAGACCTGATTTTGTGGAAACTCATATGACGTAGAGAACAACTCACTCCAGCTCATGGGAAGAAAACAAAGAACAAAGCCCAGATTTGCTTCCTGGATCACTGTAACTTACTTGTTATAAAAAATGAGACCGAAGTCTTCAGAAACCAACCTATTACAGCAAGAATAATTCTATAAATGGATACTGTTGGATTACATAAAAATTAGAGGATTAAGTCAAAACATTGCACAAACAGAAAAACCACTAGGCTAAATTAGGGTAACTTCCTCCTGTACTACAATAACTCACCATTTATGTGGACTACTAGAGAAAGTACAGGAGCTAAAAATGATCTAGAAATTAAGACTTTAGGAGACTGAAAAAAACAGTTAGTCTAAAGAAATGAAACCTGAAGGTAGAGGTATTAATTTCAAATACCTAAAAGATATGTGCTAAGAAAAAAATCTGATCTGTGCCTCCAGTGAAGGCAGAATATGCAGGGATTAGCATGAACAAAGGATATTTGAAGTTAGGCATTAGGAGAAACTTCAGAGTGTAAAGTTGAATCTCCCAGAGGGTTCTCTTCATCTCTCAACCCCTCCCTAGCCCAGTCATTTTAAAAACAGACTACAATTTCAGAATTTCAGCAAAACACAGTCAATCCTTTCCCATGCTGAACTCGATGACCTGTTGAGATTGCTGCTAAACAACATTCCAATGCTCTTTCACTAATTCTAATTTACTTGTGTAGTATATGGATGTAAACACAATGAAACTACAACTTAAGAAACAAAAATGTTTGGGTCACAAAAAGTAACTCAGTTCTCTGAAATCCGCTTCAAACTTGTGAGTCCCAAAAGGACAGTAAAGGAAATGTGAACCAGAGCAAAATAAAGTTACATAAAAACAACCAAAACAATATGATGTTGACTGACCACAACATTTAATAAAACTTCAAGGAGTGAGTAATTCTATTACTTAGTAAATCTTATTGAACAATAACTGTGTTTTGAAAAATGGACTGTAAAACTGACCACAGTTAAATCACTGTTTCTCAAAGGAATGTTGATGTAAGTTGCCGGAGAGATATTTTGGAACATACAATCTAAGATGCAAGCATGCATGCAAGGCTACATGACTAAACTCTGGGAAAGAAAAGTCAAGTTTCCCAGAAACGAAATACATGAACTTTGGAAGCTACTGTTTGTCAGACTTTAAAATGTTATGACCTTTGTTATTTCTGCATCTTTCTCACCTGTTCCTGAACAGCTTACTCTTAAAAGGCAGACAATAACATCCTTGTTCTACCAAGTATTTTGGAAGCACTGCATAGGTTTTCAAGAGACTCAAGCATATTGGACAGACTATTTTTCCAAGAGTTTAGAAAGGTCTCTCTTTAAAATGAGTCTGAATTTAACCTATAAATTTCAAGAGAACTCCCTGTGTTCAGAAGTTATTAACAAAAGAAAAATAAAGGAAAAAATTCCAATCAAATAGAAGGAGATTACAGGACCTAGCTGACTCTAGAAATTATTCAGCCAATTGCTAAGCAAACACAACTGTTAAGTTCTCTCTGCTCCCTTCTCAGTAGAAACACTAATTCGAGCACCTCTTCTACATCCAGTTGTCAATTTCCATTAATCAAAACCTGACCACTCTGGGACTTTAAAATTTCAGTTGAACTGTCTTTTATTCCAATATTAATGGGAAGCAGAAAGGAGAAACTGACATAACAGAGAGAAACTCTGACGTCTAGCCCTTCTCTGGGAGGAAAAATCTGACAGTGGGAACACAAAAGGCAGCAAAAGCTGTCAAGAGCAACAGTGCTATACTAGCTTATCAAAACAAAATGCAATCAATTCAAAGAAAAAAAACCTGTCTAAATCATTTAGCTTCATGAACAAAGTAGGAAAGAAAATGCTCTTTAGAAGTATCACAGATCTCTACCAGACCAGAATAATTTTACTTATTTCCAAAACATTGTCATGCATGTGAGATTTCTGAGCGTACGACAGAAAGATTCAGTCTTACACAGTTCTTCTAGCAATCTTGCGAGCTAGGACATCTAGTAGACCATTTTTTAAAAGCACTTGACTTGCAGTGGAACTACCTTGTTGTGGCAGTAGTTATAAGGAACTGGGAACACATCTATTATTAATTCTGCACTCTATGGTCTACCTCCAACACCTCCAATGTCTGAGAATGAAACAGCTAACTTGGTCCATGAGCTAAGAACAGAAATCCTATTACTGTAAACAGACTCCATTACAGGAATAAAAACAGAAACGGTTCACTGCCCCAGTCTCTTATGTGTAAACCCTATGTCAGTCCTTGCTTATGAAATGCAATTATATGTAAATTGACTATCAAGTGAAAAGGGAGCAGTAACTGAAGATTCATTCCACCATACAAGTATGACACAAACTGCATGGTCAAAAAACAAAACGAAACTAAAAAATAATCAAGAAGGAAATCCATGGAAGCAATCACTACGTTTAAATACATTTTCAGCTACCTTAGTTATTAAAAGTCCCTTGAGTTGGTACTGCTCTTTATTTCTCACAGCTGTCTGCATAAGGATTTGACTAGGTAAAGCATATCATAACTGAAAGTAAGTTCTAGACATAGGCTGTGAAAGAAAAGTAGTAAAAAGAAAAGAAAAAAAAGAACCATTGGACAAGCTGGAGAGAAATAGCTCAAAATTTCACATCTCTTGGAAAAAAAAGAAATCTTCCTTTCCGCCCATCCTCTTTTTTTCTTTTGGCAAGCTAAAAATCCCTTCAGGACTAGTTTTGATCTTTTACTCTGAACACCTTGAAACAGTGGAAGCTCCAAAGAAGCTCAGAACACACTGTTTGATATTAAATCTTCAGGCAAGCTATCCTTTTGTTACTGCTAATCATGCAGCAACTACGACAGCTCTATTTCTGTAGCTGTCATTACTCAGAATTTGAAAGTGAGTAAAGAAATTCCCTGCAGGTTTTATGTTGGGCTTTTTTGCTTGTGGGTTTGGGGTTTTTGTCAAACTAGAGGACAAGCTTACGTTCCTTTTCAGGGTTTTTCTCTAAGCTAGGCTACCTATCTGAAATAAGACTAGGCAAATAACAAGCTACATAGATTGTATTTTTCAAACATGACCTTATGAAGGCAGAAGCTACTTGTAAGGATGGTGCAGAAGGACTGAAGAAAGTCATATTAAAGAAAATAAAATTGGACTAAGCCTTAAATGTTACATGCATGTTCTGATTAGTCTTTTATTAAATAGTCTTCATTGACTTGGTGGGGTATTTTCTAAAGGTTGGCCTAGTTACTGTCAAGACAGTTGTGCTCCAGAAACTTAATTTCCTCTCCACTAAAAAACAGTAAAAAACCTGAAGACATCTCAGAAGATCAGTCAAGATACAGTAACAGGTGGAAAAAGAAGAAAGGGCACTGAAAACTAAAGCTCTGAAACTATCATTCTCTTTTGGACATCTACTCCTCAGAGGAACATACATAAAGGCTTAAACTGACAAACAGGAGAAAAATTTCTTTCTTAACCTTACCAGGACTAATGCAGATTTAGTAAGTGGCCAAAAAGTTGTTTCACTCTATGCTTACAAAACACACATCTTGCACCACTTCGAAAACAATTCAAGGATTTAAAGAACAGATAAGTCCTGTTAAGATTCCTTCACTTGGCAGTATTTGCTTTATAGTTTATTCATTACTTCCATGCAATTCTTATCACTAGAAATAAATTGAAACCATGGTATTAGAAGTATATTATTTACCCTCAGCCTTCTTGTAGGCTAAAATCAAGCAGCTGGGAATGATAAAGACATACCATTTTCTTTGAAGTACAGAAGATGCTAATTCCAAAGCAAAAGGAGAAAGATAAATGTAATTGGAAAGATGCATTTTCACGTTATAAAGTTATTCTGAATGAGAGGTTGAGGAAAGTCTGAATATGGATGAGTAGAAGTAGGTGAACTTGAAGCTCCTTGACAGATGACATTTCACACTTATTCTGCAGTGACAAGTGTTTTATAAATAAACATAAAACTTGCACCATTAAGAGTAAAAGCTCTGACTTTCATATATACATTTATTCACACACCTACAGTGCTTGAAACAATATTCTTGTAACACATTCTTCTTCTTCCATCAACTCATGTCCACAGGTAGTCTTCAAAACTGACTAAACTTGGCATGAAAAAGGACTTCTTTAAAAAAAAAAAACAAAACCAAATCTGTTTTTCTCCCTCCAGCTGAAGTTGACATCATTAGAACTCTCAGATGAACTGGGCCTTTAAAATTAGAGTCTTGGTATCAAATTAAAGCAGTTATAAAGAGTACACCAGTTAAGCATATGTCTAGGTACTTCCCTCTTCTGAAATGCTTTAAAAAAAATGATGGCTCTAAGTGTAATTCAATTGTTGTTCAAAACCAAGAGAGATGTTATCTGACCAAACAGTATTTGTGTACAGAAAAATGAAGTTAACTTTCTGTTTAGCTGTAGTTTAGGAGGATGTTTTTATTATTTCAATCTAACCACAATTTGTTGTTTTGAGAAGTTCACTAACGGAAAGGAAAAAAACTGAAGCAAGATCTCAAAAACAATGGAAGACACTTCCACTATGATTAAGTTATAGAAAGTAAAAACTAAAAAATCCAAACACTCAGAAATGCTTAAATATAACAACCCTCTGGAAGAAAGGTTTACTTCAAGACAACTTATAATGTTACTCTTAGAAAGATTTGTAGAAAGAAGAAATGAAGACTTGTGCTTCTTGCAAATGAATTAGAAGTGGTATTAAATTTATTTAGAAGAAACTTGATTCTAAGTTGTTTCAATTGTTCATATTTTTCATATCTATCAGAAGAAAAAAGCAAGTACATTTTTATATGTCTTTAATAGAGAAATACATTTGAAATACACTATCTTCCACTTATAATGTCACATACCTTGAAAACAAACCGAATGTCTTCTACAAAAAGTTAACAGTAAATATTTTTGAAAAAAAATTCATATATGTAAAAAAAAGTCCCCTAAATGTTTAATTTTAAATAGTGATTACACCACCTACAGCTTACTTGTGTTTTTGTTAATGCCATGCGACAATCTAAGGAAATAAACCACAGTTTTCGTATATCAATGTAATATCTGTTAAAAAATACTGATCTCAACTTATCTATTGTTAGTTTACAAATAAAAATGTAGATAACTGTAAATTAGGGTAAGCAAAGCATGCAAATCTATAGATTCTATATCTGAATTCCTAGATTAGCATTAAAACCAATCACCGCAACAAATACCTCAACAGTATGCCTTGTGTGCAGAAAGGAAGCGATACTGAACATTCAATGCCACAACTGTAAGGTTTTCGGAGAAGCACCTGTGGCAGTTTCAGCAGTTTCTATATGGAATGCTCCCCCTTTCTAGGATTACTTGAAAAAATCAAGTCAATTCGAATTACGTAGCTGTAAAACATTGACATGTGTAGTTTTTACAGTTTCAGAATCTTCTGTTTGATTTAAACGGGCAATGGTGCATAAACAGGAAACTTATATCATAAGGGATCACATATTTGCAGGCAACATTAAGATTAAAAGTTACATTAACATACATAAAGTGCTGTAGCACATTATTCAATATGTAAGCCATTATCATGTGACCACCTTAACAACAAGATACTAAGCCTTTTATGCCTCTAAAGCATTATTACTTTCATCCTGAAACCAATTTGTCAGTTCTTCACTGAATTTTCTATAGAATGGATTAAAATTACCGGTCAACTCATGGCTTCAATTACTTTAAATTTAGTAGGCTGTATCTCAAAAGAATTAGTAACTATTCCTATACAAAAATTAGCAGATACAAGGATTAAAACAAAACAAAAGAAGAAAGAGAAAAAAAAAAGATCAGAACACTAAAATGCCCACAGTCAGAAGAAAAAAAAACGTTTCCTATATAAACATCAGTATACTAGTCTAAAATTTCTAAAGCAAAATGACTTTAAAATACTAAACTTTAAGTGTTTTAACCCTTTGGTGTCCAAATACAAAAAGCTGTGGAATAGTTTCAAACACGGGATTTTTTTGTTTCAGATACCAAGAGAAAACTATTCTTAACTAAACAGACGTTTGTCACTGCTGGGGATAGTTATAAAAATCCATGCTAGAATTACATACTGGGCATCTACAAAAGCACAAGTTGGTGCCAAGTTTTTATTTCACAACAAAACACGTGGCAGCTGATTATTTCAAACTTTTAAAAACAGTGGTAGCGTTTCACAGAACATGCTCCAAAATCATAACAAGGTGAATATACTGGAAATAAAGAAGCTCTTCTTTGTGAAGATGAGCTTGCATCTCACATAAAAATCAAGGTTGACTATGAATTATACCGCTACAATCAGATCTTAGATACTTCCAACTCATGACTGAGCAAAAGTTGGCTGAAACCATGGTAGGCAGCATTAGTATTACTACAAACATCACCAGCAGACAGTAATTTATTGCTCTAATCTGTATTCCAATTTATATACTTCAAGAAAGACCTCCATCAGTGGACTTTGACTTTGCTTGGTATCAGTGACCAACAATATTTTAAAATTTATACCAAATTATGTGAGTAATTACTGAAGCACAACTCACCAAAGGAAGTTAAGAAAGACTATGGTAACTCTTAAAACAACAGTCTGATTGCAATACAGCATAACAGAAAAGACCTTCCCTATTAAAATGAAAATGAATATTTCTTAGATCACTAGCGAAAATGAATTCCAAATAAGCATCTTTTTAATAATGCAATCACTTTAAATCCAAAGACAACAGAAGTTACTTAGCACATCAACTTTATGAATTTGAGAACTATCGTTGATGCTGCTATCATGTTTCTAGAAACAGACCAAGAATGTAGATCAAGTTGCTTATAGTGAGGAAAGCGTTAGGGAAGACTATCAAGGAAAGGTTCAGTGTAAACTCTGACTTGAGAAGATCAGCAACCTTGCAAGGCAGATTCTGCCAAGATGCCTCTAGTAGCAAATAAAATAGCATTATTTCAAGATATCAACTGAAAACTAACGACAGCCTACAATTAGAAAAATTAAGAAAGTCCCTCTCAAATCTGCAAAACATGGAAGAATGTTCAAGAGATTCAGTAAAAAAAGAATGTGCAGTAAGAGAATGGGAATAAAGCTAAAGAAGAGATAAATTATTTTTCTATCATATAAAAAAAAAGAATGAAAAGAATGAAAGGACTAAAGGTTACACGGATTCATTATTTTCCTGTAATAGATGTAGAGAGGGTGACTATCAAACTACACAAAAGTGGTTTTTTTGTAACAAAGCAGATGGAAGACCTTTTGGATTAAGGAATTGCTGAAGTGCATAAAAACACTTTAAATGAGGTATTTTTTAAACTTTGGGTTTCCTTCCTTTAAAAAAAACCCAAACAACTATCTACCTTCTATGAGTTAAAGAGAGAGAGGGAAACAGAAGCTTAATGCCTTCCTTAAGTTAAAGCTGCCAAAGCTCTTCCTGTGTTTGTTAAGCTTCTATGCAATGACATATATCTTGTAACCTATAGCACATGACACACTATTAAACACTGTTCTGGCCAATCTGAACATGTTCTGGGCCATGCCATAACTACCTACTGTTTTTTTCTATGGTCAAAGGTACTAACTAAACTATCATCAACTTCACTGAAAAGACACAAACTAAAACAGCAAACAAAATCCATATCAACACCAGAAGTTAGAGCAAACACATTGCAAGCCACCATTCCTTCATCACCCACCCAGTCAAAAAGAATCAGCAAATTTAGCACAGCACCTGGCTAGATCATCATCAACATCTGAACTAACCATCAGAACTAAGCAGACTACTCTGTTTCAGAATATACTGCACCCTTTGTTTCTTTCACTGTATATAGAGCTTTTGTTCTGGCAGAGTTCCACTTTCTAACACTTTGGTTTCTCCACTTGACTTAAATGCACCTAGGTTTCTGTTGCCAGTAATAGCTTACCTTACTGACTCCCTCCCCCACCAAAAAAAAACCCAATAAACCCAACTATCTGAAGGGGAGCTGCAGTGAACATTAGCATTGTATTTACACGAAGGCTGATCACTCCCAACAAAAAACCCTGAACATTCAAATGAGAACAGCTCCTATTTCTGACAAAAGTCTTGGTAACACTTAATTGTTCTTTACTTCTTTTGAACAGAAGAAAAGCCAAGAAACTAGTGCCATAAATTACCAAGGCTCATCGGTCATGTATAAGCTCCCCTATGAAGCTGATCCATATCCTGTGAACTTCCTTTATGTTCCAGAAAGGTCACAAAATATCACTGCTTTAATAAAGGATTTAACTTTATTCATAAAAAGTACAACCTCTCACATTCTTCTCTATTTGTGATCTGATATCAGTAGCTATTGTTATTACATCCACATTAAGAATAATCCACTCAAACTGAACAGGAACTCAAGTGCTAAGTGTTCACCTCAGCTTCCCACAATTATTCAGAAAAACTCTAACTTTGAAAACTACCCTTTTTCATCCTGGTTTATTATAAGACTAAGCCTCTCTCTTCCTCTTTTCGATTTATCAGTTATTCATTCACATATGTTCTGCTTCACTATTTCCAAATCTCTCTTTAAGATTAAATCCAATTATTGCTGTACTTCATGGTCACAACTTCCCAGAAATTACATTAATGTTCTTCTACAATGATGGCAACCAAGCATGAAACCAAATATGGAAGAGATTAATAAGCTTTACTTGTAATTATTTTGCAGGGAAATCAGAATTTCACCACCAAAATGCACAAACCACTTTGACTTTGCCTTTCCATAAGAATTTATATAACATGAGAAATGAACAAATTCCAACACCTGTAGGCTCCACACTGCACAGTGGTCACCACAAGAACACTACAATGACGGTCCCTAAAATGCTTGTTATATACAATTAAACAAGAACAGATTTTTTCCTTGCACTGCATTGCACTCTCTAATAATGAAACAGCAGTAATTAATCCAGTAGTTTAACCACTATCTGGAAAGTAGGCAATTCAGGTTTGCAAAAAGAATGTGTGAAGTGGTCTGAGTTTGAAGAGTACTGAACAGATTATAGAAATGTGAGAATACTAATTAACTGATAAGAACCACTCTGTTGAAGAAGCACCTAACTCTTATTCCTAGGCAAATGATCAGTAAGAACCTGAAGCATTATTCTCAAGATGAGGTTAAGAAAAAAAGTAGGATGATGATTCTTCTACACTGAATCAAGGCAGCAGTACAGCTTCTAAAGTAAAAAGATGACATAGTAATGGCACTTCACAAATACATTAACACCAGAAAAGGTCTGCAGTTCAATATTAAAAGTCTGGTATCTAAGTTAGCTAGGTAAGAAAAAGCAGCACGTGTTAAAAACATGCAAATATCTGCTAAGATTTTAAGAAATCAGGAAGAGATCCAGAAACTAACGAAGATCTTTGAACCTGAGACCCCTCAAGAGAACAGGTCATGTATGTTTCCCCTCTGGAGAGAAAAGGAATTGAGGGTTTACCTCACAAAGGAATGGCCGATTTCCACATTGTCATCATGAAATCTACACAACACTTCTGTCTCTTCACTAAAGGCGACTAAATTTCAGGAAGAAGCCTCAAAAGTACAAACAAGAAGAAGAAAAGTTGAGATATCTCAGGAGTTGTCTTGATTTCAAATAGAAACGCATTATCAGAATTTCACAAAGGGATAATTCAGCAGCATTGAAAAAACAAAAAGTCACATTGGATAGATTTCTGTCAAGGAAGACGCAGAACAGTTGTGAAGAAGAAAAAAGAAGCTAATGATGCTTTTTTTAAACAACACAATGCAGTTTGTAACATAGGAATTTTCAAAGAACTAAAATTAAGCCACTGTCAAAGAATGAGAATGATTTTTTTTCCTGAAAAACTAAATACCAGAGATAGAACATTTCTGGCATGAAAGCAGAGTGAATTTACACATTTAAATGAATACAAGACAGATTTAACGAGAAAGTGGCTGAAGTGTCTGCCTAAAGTAGATCAACGTCATGATACGAATCTGTCATCTGGTAAAAACAGATGTACTGGTATATTTATGTCAGCATGTCAGTTAATCTCCCCAAAACTAGAGACCAGAATATAAGAAACTAGAAAGGAAAGGATGTGTTTAGGGTCTTGGTATACAAATTGCTTTTCTCCAAAACATTAAGATTTCTGGAAGGCAAATAAAAACCTTTCCTATGCTACTACTCAAGCATCTTGATTAACAAAACTCTGAAGCAAGTAATTCTGTTCAATTGTACATGGGCACACCAAGCCATGTCTCATCCCACTCTTTATCCCAGATAATAGTGTTGGAAACTTCTTGCCTAGCTCTAGAGCAAGTCACTGAGGAATACGCAACTGTTCAAATGACAGTTGCAGGAAGAACTTTTAGTCAGAAATAAGTAGACACAATGCACCAAGAGAACTGCATAAAAACTGACATGGATCAACAGAAGTGAATTCAAATCAGCAGAATTAAAAGTTGCATGTGCTTTTTTTAAAAATTCAAGTGTCCTGTGTTTATAGATAATTTTATATTTTGATATATATGCTGTGATGCAATCTATGTAACTATATTAATACCCAGCAATTCAAAAAAATAAGGTAAAGGAGCAAAACAAAACATGGCACCAAGAAGGCTTTTCCTGCATAAATAGCTGTAGACACTTGTCACTGTGATAAATAATACACAATTAACCATACATAAATCGCATAATTATGCTTTTTAGTGAAAATCCAGCAGTTATCATGGATACTTTAAAAGGTACTATCCACATAAAAAGTCAGTTACACAGCAAACCTTTTCACTCATATGAGGACATTGTGACCACCTGCTTCCCCCTCTTCAAGGGTCCATGAATACCATAGTTAGTGGAGCAACCATTTTTATGGCTGTAGGACATACTGTGCACAGAATATGCTTCAGCTAAAATGAGAAGGTAAATACCACAAAAAAAATCAAAATATTTTCACTAGGGTACAATTATTATCTTTTAATATTATTAAAAATTTACACAGGAATAGAGACCCAAATTCTCTCTCATCAATTAGGAAAACAATGCAACAACTTCATGAAATTTAGTGATGGCAACATACTGTAAAAGCATTACACTAACAAGCCGGTAATAAAGTAAACTAGAACAATTCAAGAGAGGCAATTTTAGTCAAACTAAAATGCTTCCTTTTATCCTTACTGACTGTTGTCAATATTCTTTGGCTTCCAATATAACCAAAGGAGTTAAATAAAATAGAAATATGGTAAATAGTGATATAAAAGATTACACTAGTGCAAATTACTTCATTTTAACAGCAGTATTTTTTAAAAAATCACTCATTAATAAAAAAGACATTTCTTGCAATATTACAGTACTGATTACCAGTGTTTTTAATAATCGAATCTTAACATCCCTGTTCTGCTTTCTCTGAAAGACTAGGGATTGTGCAATGCTTGATATATACTATAAATATAAGGCATAAATAGTATATTTGACTATTTGCTGTCACAAGGGATATTGTCGGAATTTTCACACAACTAGTATGTAGAAATAAAGAAAAAAAAATGGATCGGATGATCCAATCTCCATAAAAAAAGGTCATATTCACCATCAGTACAGGTCAGCACTTTAGTTCTAGTTAGTGCTTAGTTCTGTATTTAACAAAACTCTTGCCTTCGTTCTATATAGGTAATTATCATTTCAGCTAATACATACAGATTAGAACTCAAATGTATGGATAAAATCTCTCTCCCTTTCTTCTAACTGAAGTGATAAGATAGTAAAAACTTCCTGAGCATCTACATTTTCAAAATGTTATAAAAATCAGGAAATGAACGTAACCATTAGAGAAACGGGGCCAGCTTCCAAGGCCAGATAATGCCAAATTCATCCTTGTCAAAAGCATATACATGGATTTTGCCTAATTTAACATACTAAGCCTGGAAACAAGATTCTATGGAAAAAAAATCCTTATTCCAACTAGTCAACAACTATCGCTCTCAGGTGACAAGGCCAAGTCCTGATCCTCTAAATGACTAAACATGGGTTGCTCCACCAGCCTATTGCATTTGCATCCCTGATTTTTCCATTTCCTGGGGAGGACCCGATATTTTATTATCTATAGAACTTGTGACAAATCTATCCTACTGAAATGCAGATGGAACTCTAAGTATAGAAAACTGAGAATTCAAATTATTTCCTGCTCACTGCTATAAACCTACACTACTTCTGCTGCAAATAGTTTTGGTCAAAGGCAGATATCACTCTCCAAGCTTTACAGAGTATTTTGTCTGTGGCTTACAATTATGATGTTTAAAAAGCAAAATTTTAGTTCTGTAAGTTAAAGTTGCAGCCACATCTCCAACCTCAGTTATTTGCCTACTGATTTTGAAAGTCCTATGGATGTAACAGATTCCCTTCTTTACAATAGACTCATCTCAAGTTGTTTATGCAGTTCCACAACTTAGCTTTTGATTGGTTACTTTGTAAAAAATCAGAAGATTACACACTAATTGATGATGACAATTAAGGTTTGCTCAATTCCACAGTAAATTTAAATCCAAGTTTATCTAAAGATATCTGAAAGTGAGTGCAAAATAAGAATTTATAAATTTAAGACTGATTTCACAAACTGGTCAATAACAGAGACAGCTGCGTTACGTTTTTCTATGAAGCAATCTCTTCACATAAAGTGATTTGTTCATTACTATTAACTTACAAGGTACTGTATTTCTTGAACACTCTATGATATCATTGAAAGAGGTAAATTTCATGGTAGATTTACCAGGGCAGCATTACAAAAACAGTAAGATGGAAACCAAAGGGTAAAACAAGAAATTAACTACATGATTCTTACTTCACTTAAAACTTAGAAGTTTCATATTGCAGGTTAAAATACAGTAACTATTTACCACTTAAGATAATAAGGCTAGTTCTAGTTAAAACAAATTGCCAAAGTATTTACATTATTATAAGCCATAGAGCTTATACTCAACATTTCTAGGTGAAAACTGCATCCATTTTGTCCATGCTGTAAGTTGCAAAAGTTTGTGAGATTTTCTGAATGTTTTTGCAGTACATAAACCTTTAAAGAAAAAAGTTAACAGGGCAAATACACAATATACTAACAAACAGAATTAAACTAACTGCAAAGAGTGTGTGAGATGCTATTTTGCACATAATGTTGCTTTTGCATTGTTTTCTATATTTATTCACCAGTGCAAAGTGTAAATTCGTTGTAAAAAATAACTATACGCTAAATAAAATGTACAATTTGGGGTCATCTGACAGAAGAATGATAAATATTTTAATATCATAGGATATAAATGCAATACTAATATAGCACACTGGTATCACTTTCAACTTTATTACTAGACATGCAAAACATCTTGGGCTTTATTACAATTGAACATGTCCAGCTGTCTTTTAATCAGGTGTCTGCTGTTTTGACTTTTCTTTCTGATATTAGTATCTATGTTTACTGGTCTAAGTTAGTCAGCTAAACACACAACAATCAACAACAACAAAAAAAACCTCACTTACTCTATTTGCGCACCATGAGCCACAAGGGCACTTATGGAATCCATACTACCAGACCGTGCTGCTTTATGAATAGGAGTTTCACCAACATAATCCTGTAAAGACAAACTACATTTTGTCAAGCATAATCTTTCTAAAATGTAAAATATTAATTTCACAGTATTCATTATACATAAGAAAGCAGATATATAAAAGCAGCATTTATTAGCTAGCAATTGCATCAGGTACCTTTTTATTTTAAAGTTGACAGCAGGCTGTCACATACATGAGATATTTAGCAAGAAATAATGCCAAGGGCACCTAACTCACAAGATAAGGCTTACCCAATAACTAGGCAACCAGCGAAGTCACATTCAATAAACCTTAAAAAAATGCATGACATATACAACTGTAACAAGCTACTCCACCACTTCTATATTTTAGCACTTTTGTTTCCCAGTATCTTGGACTGAGCAAAGCCATCTTGAATTCAGATGCAGCATGGCCAAATCTGTGGGGCTAAATTGCTTTCAGATTTTGCTGTCACACTCAGTACTGCAATGCATCCATAAATACTCACCAGGTGAGGAGCATGTACACATAACTTGTAAGTAAGCACAGAATTCACAGGACTGGCCAGACCTCTCCTGAGACATATACATTGACTCATATCCTATACACTTTTATTTTTGATCTGTATGCATTTACATTCCATTACTGTTAACCAGCACAGCCCACCATTTCATCTTTTCCTATTGTGTGCAAACACATCGGGAGCAGCGTATTGCTTTTCAAGCAACTCCTCTGTACAAACTTCACAAATAACTGGGAGAATCTGCAACAACTTTACAAATGCAACTGGCAAGCAGCAGGTAAATTCCGTGCATTGTGATCTACAGGCTGCAGGTGAAAATTCAGTATGTTCCATTAACCATCAGTATTAAGAACCACAGAGAAGACTCTGCAACAATGGCCTTAAAGTAGCACATAAACGTTCAGTTATTGGTTTGTTGTGTGATTTAATTTTCAGTCCTCAACATGTTCAACGCAGAGAAAGGTTTTTCCCTTTTTCCCTTTCCTTTTTCTTTCTCTGCAAATTTTTGACAGACTTCTCTGCTCCACTTGTAACTATGATCCACATTTTTGCTTCTCTATTCCTTTTATTAAAATATTGACATTAGCTATTCGGGTAACATAGCACCTTTATTGATTCTCCAGTCTTCACATACAAGTGTTCACACCTATCTCTACAGTACTGGTTATGCTTTAGCTTTATTTGAAATGTGAATATTTTCAAAATGTGATCATACTACCATCTTAATAGATAGAGGTAACAAGCATTTTCAATTGTCTGCCACACTTCGAAGACATTAAATCACATTTCTCAGACCACGTAAATATAACTTGAAATTGAATTTAGGATTATGTCTTATATACTCTCAAATTTCTACTTGTCAATTTAATAGTCAAATATTTCTGTAAGAAGTTACCAATTCCCTGACAGGAAGCCAGTTTACTAGTGCTTAAGACATATAATCAGCCAACAGTGAATCACCTAGCACTCCCAGCAGGGAACAATAATGGCACCAGACAAAGTTTACCTTATTATAAACTAAGGAAAATTGCTGAGGCCAAATTAAAGTTTGGAGACAGAAAAAGAGCAGAAAACTCCTTAGAGTCCTCAGTGATTAGGAGTGAGCCATACAGCTCTTCTAAAACAGCCATTTGTAGCTGATGAATAGAAGACTGCTTTCCAATGAAATTTATTTGATTTCTCCTACTTAGAACTTACAGGAAGAGACAGGTGCTTGTTTAAGAGAGGACACAATTCTATTAACTATTGTACATGGAAATTCACTTGGAACTAATTTATCCAGGAATACTTTCTTCATTCTGTAATGTATTTTCCTGTCATAGAAGTCGTCTTCCATTCATCATCTTGTAATTGTTATTGTTTTCTTCCCCTCCGCTCCCGCCTTTTGTTAAAGGGGGTGAAAGTGTAGAAGTGATTTGTCTCTTTTACTCAGCATTAGTACTCATAGTCCCAACTGTAACTTAAAAGACAATCATTCAATATCAAGTTCAGTTTAGTGAAAGTTAGCTTAGCTAGCCATGCACATAGGACAAAAATCTCTGCTAGCCCCTTAAACCTAGCATGTTGCCCACAGTAAAGATCTGGAGAACTGAATAATTAAGTATTGCTGTGGGGAAATGCTCCAAGGGTGAAAAAAGACCTATGCAAAAGGACTCTTCACCACTGTCTTACAAGAATAAGATTATTGAAGCTAACAATCCTGTCACCAACAACCAGAAAAAGTCTAGTATCTCAGAAGAGAATATGTCTTGAGAGGGTTTCTTTAAATCACTGGCCCAGAAAAGCACAGGTCTCATCTCTAAAGCTAAGGAATCGAGAAAAGACTTAAGAGAATGACAGAATGTATGGATTTAGATTTTTAGAGCATTTGTTTTAAATACAGCACCTAAAATTTAGTTATCACTTATCTTCTTTTGAAATCCTCCTATAGGACCAAATCTTCATATACAGAAATAGTTCACAAAACAGTTTCCTAGCTCTCCAAAGAAATTCTCTCTAGGTTATGAGCTAAAGTGAAAAGAAATTTATCTCCCACTGACAGAAGGCTTTAAAAGTTTACTTATTTCTCAACACATCCAAAATCAAGCACAGAGAGGAAAATAAAGTACTCTCTGCATCTTTGAACAGCTCTGCTCTAATTGAACAACTGGAACGGATGTCACCAAACAGAAAAAGCATCATGTAACAAAGGCTTTCCCAAGAAGCTCCGAAAAGCAGTTCAGTGTCTAGACTGCTAGCACATTTTCATGCATAAGATACATTCCCTATCTTTTGGCAACATGGAGCAAACTAAGTTATTTTATTTTGAGGGGCTCTAAAATTTCTTAATTATCCTTGATAATACACTATAATCCTTCTACTTGCCTAGAGTTCCCAGATGTGCTTCTGTATGAAATAATCCCTTCTGTAATAGTATTCCTGAAGGGAAATATCAGTAACTTAACACTGGCTTTTCCTCATTCCATTTTACTGCACAAGTATCCAGCTTCCCTCCTTATTCTCTTTTTATTTATATGTGTGAAAGTCTTACACTTTTTTTGATTAATTTTTCTCATGAAATCTACCTCAGCTTGATTAATCAGTTTGCATTCCCTCATTATACAGCTTAAACTCAAACGATCTTTCCTCTTAATAATTAAATATTTTTCTCAAACTCTCTGCTTATTCCCAGGCTTCTTTTAAATGTGGTTGTTTTTTCAGTTTAACCTAAACCCACTTTTTACTCTCTTTTCCCTCTTTCTTTTTGGGATCCAGGTCTCTGTTGGCTTTAGGATGGAGCAATTTCCCATTTTGTTCTCCAAGTTCCAGGTCCTTGTATATATACATAATTTCACTCACTAGTACCTTTATATCCTTTTCATTTACAAAAAAACAAACCAACCTCAAAAAACCTCCAAACCCCTCAAAAGTTACTTACCTGTAAAAACTTTTTTAAAACAAAAAGTCCCTACACACATTTACACTGAAAGCTTTCAACTATGTGTACTCATTTTGGCTGGGACAGAGTCATTTTTTTTCATGGTAGCTGACATGGTGCAATGTTTTGGATTTGTGACCAAAGCAGCATTGATAATTTACCAATGGTTTAGTTAGGAGTGGGCTGCGGAAGCAGAAGAAGTTGAGGTGACAAAGTGAGGACCCTTGACCCAAACTGCCCAGAGGAATATCCCCTACCATATGATATCATGCTCAACAAGAAAACCTGGAAAGTAGGTGGATTCTGCCAGGGCTGTCCTGTTTGGGGACACCACCAGCCAGCTAGTGGTAAGCAACTGTAGGTTTTTTTGGTTGTGGCATGGGGTTTTAAAGAAACTTATTATCATGTGATTTTCTTAATTTGGGTTTTTTCCTTTTCTTACCTAATAAACTGTCTTTATCTTAACACACAGTCTTCTGACTTTTCCCTTCCAATTCTCTCCCCCAACCCATTTTGGGGGACCAAGCAAGTGGCTATGTGGTGCTTAGGTACCTATCAAAGTTTAACTGCAACACTGCAAACACTTGAGAACTCCTCTACTGTAGATATCTTAAGACATGGAAGCACTGTTTTACAAGAAATATAAAATACCTCCATTCCTTAATTGATTGCTCTTGCAGTTCCATCAGCTGATTATATTCTCAAAAGCCATTCACATTTCTAGACCTAGCATCCTATCCTTTTTGAAGCCAAGAAGCAGCTGGAGATCATCAAGTATTTTTTCCTGATTCTTTGCTAAAAACGCCTTCAACTCATGATGGTTTCTCTTTCTGAATTTTGAGTACAGATGAAAACTAATGGAACATTTTATACGTCTTTAGTCCAAACTTGTTTAGAACACAAAATTGTAACATACCAAAGGAATTAACATTTTCTTCCTCCTCGCCAAGGTTATTAGTGTGTTTACAGTTCTTCCTAGCATGAGCAGTCTACCACCCTCTGTCCCAGTTGCAGCTCGGATACAGTTAATAGTCTTTCTAGTATCTGGTACAGGGCTGGGTTTTGGATTTAGGATGAGAAGAATGTTAGTAATCCACTAATGTTTTAGCTGTTGCTAAGCAGCACTTATCCCAAGTTAAGAACTTTTCAATTTCCCAGGCTCCGACAGTGAGGAGCTGCATAAGAAGTTCTGGGGGAGCATGGCCAGGACAGCTGACCAGAACTAGCCACAGGGATGCTCCGTACCATAGAACACCCTACCCAATATATAAACTGAGAAGAAGTGGGAGGGCAATCATGGCTTAAGCCAACAAGAGGTAGGTAATTGTGTTGGACATCCCTTGAGTTTTATTTCCCTTTATGTTATATTGCTTTTCATTACAATTAATATTTATAATTATTATACTGTATATATTTTATTATAGCTAGTTAACTGTTCTTATCTCAGTCTGTAAGTTTCACCTTACCCCCTCCCCGCCACCAAGAAGTGTGCAAGTGACTGTGTGGTACTTAGTTGCTGGCTCGGATTAAACCACAACATCCTCCTAAATTTATCTGTCATCACTGCCACAGGACAGTAACTGGATGGATGAAAACTGCTGGGTAGAAATAGGCAGATCATTGCTTGGTACATCAGCCTTCTCCTGTGAATTTGTATGGTGATCTTCAGGGGGGAAAAACTATCCACTGATCAGAGATGGTTCTAGCCAGCACACAGAGTTGATTAGAGGGCTGGGCATCACAGTACATACTCACAGAACTCGTTTGGGGAGGAAGGTACAGTTGGGCCAAGCAGTTAGCAGCAGCTGTCCTTCATTGCTGCTTCTGCCTCAGAGGTGTCCTGGGCAAATCTCACAGCCGTGGGATACACATTTTGAAGTTTTCCTAAACTCCCAGGCAGGCAGCATGGGCTACAATACAATAACTCAGGGCAGATATGAGAAAGCGTGCATGCAAATTCTACTGAGTACCGGAGGTTTACGTTAAGACTGAGAGACTCGAGTGGATTCCTTTTCAGAAGCTATCCTTTTCTTTTTCCAGAGGTGATGGGTTAGTCTGTAGCCAATGACCAGGAGTCAGTTTGGAAGGTAACTTTTACTAGTTTAAATATCAAGTATTCCCAGATCTTTCTCAGCATGTGTTTTGTATCCAGTGTCCATGGAACACTTGTCCTCAAACAAGCATTAGCCAGTGACTATGTCTGTCTGAAGTACAGCGTCAGCGAGCTGGAAGGAATAAACAAAATACACATCAGGAAATACTGCTCCAAAAGCTCAAAAGTGTGGGTGGAAGCCCTAGATGATCACCTTCAAGTGCTTGGAAGTTAAATAAGGAACTAAGATCACTTATTAAGCAGTTCAAATCACACAAGAATAGTAGAATTTGACTGCAACTGAATAAATAGCTGGAAGGAACTGGGGAGAGCAAAGCATGCACTGCGCTTTACAGAGCCATGTATGAAACATTCCAAATATCTGTGGCATGAGTTTGTTGCTATAGGTATCACCAAAGTACACTGTCTAGCTTTCAGTGCTCACGCATGTGAAACCAGAGTGACTGACTAGTTGTATGCAAACAAAGAAGAGGCTTTTTTGTTTCCACTATCATTCTAATTACCTTGAGCCATCTTCTTACTTTATTATCAAATCAAATCTAAAATACCTTTCCTTCAGTGTTCAATTACTATTTTGTGGGGGCAAAAAAAAAAGTTATAAATTAATTAACTTGAGCCTGACATTAACAACATACAACACTTCCAACAGTGTCAGCTCTCAGTATCATCTGTATTAGTGTCCTTTGCCTGTCAATATCTAAAATCTGCTCCTAGAAGTCTGTAGGATACTATCAGCATTATTTGAAAACTTGAGAATAACAGTATGCCTCCTCCTGTGGAGGAAGATCCATTATTGGGATTTGCTCTGGTGACAGGCCATCAACTTATAAAGACTCTCAAGTCACTGGCTAGTCTTGGTGGCTTCTTTAAGCTGGAATGAGTTTCTTGTCTACTTTTAACTGTGTATTATACTGCCTTCTGCTTTCTTTTACAGTCATACGCATGGTGCCCTCAGCCCATGGAGGAATCTCTCTGCACTCTTCTTTTGAGGGCTTAGCTGCTACTTTCTTCTTTGCTATAACCTCACTCACTAGATACAACTTTTTTCCCCCCATCATGTTCCAGGATAGTAAGCTTGTTCTTCAGCTTGATTTCAACCTCACTGGTCAGTTCTTCTCTTTTATCCTCATAGCTGAAAACTTTCATTCTTCTCATTCATTCATTTTCATTCATTCTTCTCTTCTCATTTAGCAGATATTTGTAATCTTTATTCTATGCATGCCATGTTTCCTCTCTAATCACCATTTCTTTACATTCTTACCTGGTCTCCAGATGTATTTATAGTTCTTGGATTTTCTCTTCTGAAGGTTCTATCACTATGCAGCAATAACTTATGCAATAAGTTACTTTTGTCAGGTATCAAGGAGAAGATGCGATCTATAGCCTCTGCATCCAGTCACCTTCATTGTTTCTACAATTCTCCTGGTGTCTCACAGCTGTTCTCAATGCACCAGCCTTCTTTTCTGAAAACTCAACACAAACTTCCCCATTTCTTATTTTTGCATAGCTTAAAAAAAAGAAAGAACCAGACTCTAGAAATGCAAGTGTTCGAGTTCCTCAGCAGACTTAGCTTAACTCTACTGCATTTAAAACAGTCTGGCCATTAAATATTTTAAGTAAAGTATGCTGCAAAAATTAAGAGACCAGACATTTTATAGATGCTGTGCTACACTACAGCTTTTAGTAAATACATATGCTGTAGTATTAATTATTATAAATAATAATTTTGAGTACTGTTATAACGTCATTCATTATGTATGACCAGCATACATAATAGGTCCATTCAGTACTACAAACATTTTCTCCAAAAGCATGATAGTTTTAGCACTCCATTGTGTTCCTGTACCAGAGTACAGCAGTTCCTTAGCAGGAATTTTGCTATATTAATGGACTCATCTACTAATTATCCATACTCACAGTAAAAAGTAAAGGAGTTATTTAAATATTTAAAACCAGAAAGATCACATATTCATTCTTTGCTAATAAAGTACACGTTTCTGATCTATTTGCTGGAAGTTACTAGGAGACCTTTGGAAATAATCTAAAAAGGAAAACAGTATGAAACTAGATGCACCCTAAAATAAACTACGGCAGACCTTACTAGTTAGTTGTATGAGTAAATCATGAAGTACCACAAAGGGCTTACGGTTCTGTAGCTAACAGTGAATTTTTCAATTCTTAAACACTCTTCAAATATTTAATAAGATGTTCCTCACTAGCCTTTTTTTGCCTTCTAAAGAGGCAATTACAGTATCAGGGTATTTGCTAATGCTGCCAACAACAGAGCAGCATAATGTTTTGTTCAAGAAGTAGCAAGATGCCAATTCCTAAACGTTCTTGAAACCTTTAGTGGCTTAAAGGACATTTGTTAGTCCTATGTCTACCACAGTGAAAAAAGGTATGCAACTCATAATTCAGTAATCTGATTTCAGCTGGTGTTAAAAATAAAGCATCTGTATGTGAATGTAACGATCATACATGTAGGAAAGAGAGACCAAGACACTCCTTCCAAAACTATATACAGACATGAAATACACGTGAATCCATACCTGTTTGTTTATGTTGGCCCCCACTTGAATCAACCAGTTCAGGCACTGTGGATGTCCTCCAAAAGCAGCAATGTGGGCTGGTGTTTGAGCAAAACGTGTCGTACTGGCATTTACAGAAGCTCCAGCTCTTACTAATTGCATTAGGCACTCCAGCTTTAAAGACACGAGAGGAAAAAAAATCCAAAAAACGTTACACATGCACGATCACAATTACCATGTGCTAAATAAACACATAAAACCTAGAAAAGCTGAACTTACTCGTGAGACTACATGGATGAAAAATAAGACAGAATACGAACATTAGGATCTACGCCTCCCACTCCCCCCCTCCCCCTTATATTCCTCCCTTCTTTGGGCACAGGTGATATCTGAAAACTATTTAATTCTCACCCCCCACAACTGAATTCATTTCTTTTCAGGACAGGGGAAAAGAAGGCATAAATACCTCAGATCTTACTACAGATCTTCCCCTTATCTTAAGGAGAAAAAACCTGGAGTTTTGATCCAGCAAAGCTGCAAACGTAATACTAAACAGACATTATTAGATAACATTTGCCAAAGCAAGAGTGTTGTCAGGAGACAGATGCATTCTCAAGAGACTTTAGAGGAAGATAAACCAGAAAAACACAGGAAAGATTTAAAATTTATTTAATGTTTTCCTAGAGTGACAATAGCAGATGACTACTGAAAAAAAAGCCCCACTGTTAATACTATGCTAAATCTACAAAAGGAATTAATTCTTTTCACCATTTTTTTCTGTTACTACAGCTGAAGAGCTGTTAAAAACAAAACAAGCTCCATGTCTGTGGCAATATCAAAAAACAAAAGCTCTATGGAAGAAAAAAAAAAAAAAAAAGAAGCCTTATTTGTCATACTATATTCTGACTTTTATTTTCCCATCATACTAACCAGAAGTGTCAGATATCCAGAAACTATTTTTAAATGTTCATAACATCACTTTTGTAGAAGCTGGGCAAACCACAGACACAATGACCTCAGCTTTCAAAAATAGTAAAAAAATGCTCCTTTCCTGTCACACAGTAATACTGTGTTTTTGTTGACAGGAAAAGAAATGCTCTATGCTAAAATCAACATCTTAGTCTAGGCTTCCATTTATTGTGGACAAAAAACAAACACCACTGCATACATGTGCCACAGCAAAGCAAAACCACAGCACACTGACTTAGGGCAGTTCATATAAAATA
Organism: Colius striatus; assembly: GCF_028858725.1. Lineage (NCBI taxonomy): Eukaryota > Metazoa > Chordata > Aves > Coliiformes > Coliidae > Colius > Colius striatus. Next base: position 59,768,858 of record NC_084759.1, read on the forward strand.
AAAAACTATGCGTCAGTCTCTCACAATTACAGAAAATGCCTGTCAGCCATTCACAGGTATAGCACAGTCTGTTCATAAAGGAGTAACTAAGAAGCATCAGAAAGCCAGCAGCTTGATTCAAACAGAAGCATAAACATCACAATTCTAATGTCTTCCTCTATACGTTCCTCTCTTTCTTGCCCTTGATGAATTACATACATGAGATAAGGAGTACCAAACACCTTAGGGGAGTATTTTGTATTATTTCTGCAAAACTATTGCAAACTTCAACTGTTTCCTTGTTCCATATAGTTCAAACACACACGAATCCAATGCTTTAGGATACACAAAAGTACTTTTTTGGACTGTAATGAACTTGACACTAGACACAGATGTATCATTAACTCACTAATCAGGTGGAATAAATGTGTAAGTGTAAGGGTAAGTGAAACACTGGAGTTACTAAAGAATCTAGCTCCATAAACCTTGATATTTACCAAAGTACAGTTTCAAAGTAAAGTAGTACTTTTCCTGAAAAAAAAATTACATAAAAAAAAAGGTATAAGAAAATGTATACTTCTAATGCTAGACTACGCAAAGACATTTCCACCGAATCACAGACTGGTAGGTGTTCGAAGTGACCTTTAGAGATTATCTAGTCCAACTCCCCTGCAGAAGCAGGTTCACCTTGATCAGGTCACACAGGAACGTGTCCAAATGGGTTCTGAAAACCTCCAGAGAAGGAGTCTCCACAACCTTCCTGGGCAGCCTATGCCAGGGTTTCCTCAACCTCACAGGAAAGAAGTTTTTCCTTGTGTTTAAATAGAACTTTTTGTGTTCCACCTTCTTTCCATTACCTCTTGTCCTGTCACTAGATGCAATAAAAAAAAGGGATGTCCCAGCCTCCTAGCATCCACCATTTAGATACTCGTAACAATTAATAAGATCTCCTTCCAACAGTCTCCTCTTCTCCAGGCTGAACAGCCTCAGTTCCCACAGCCTTTCCTCTTAAGGAAGATGCTCCAGTCCCCTGACCATTTTGGTGGCCCTGTGCTGGACTTTCTCAAGAAGTTCCCTGCCCCTCTTGAGGTGGGGAGCACAAAACTGGACACAGTACTCCAGATGAGGCCTCACCAGGGCAGAGGAGAGGGGGAGAAGAACCTCCCTTGACCTGCTGGCCACACTCTTCTTGATTTATCCCAGGATGCCATTGGCCTTCTTGGCCACGAGGGCACATTGCTGGTTCATGGTGACTTTATTGTCAACCAGGACTCCCAAGTCGCTCTCTGCAGAGCTGCTCTTCAGCAGGTCAAACCTCAGCCTGTACTGGTGAGTGGGGTTGTTCCTTCCCAGACGCAGGACTCTGTACTTGTGCCTGTTGAACCTCATGAGGTTCCTCTGCCCAACTCTCAAACTGGTCGAGATCCAACCTTCTGGGGAATCAGTCACTTCTCCCGGTTTGGTGTCATCAGACAACTTGCTGAGGGTACACTCTGTCCCCTCATCCAGGTTGTTGATGAAGATGTTGAATAAGACTGGCCCCAGAACCCATCTCTGTGGAACTCCACTGGCCACAAGCCAACTCGATTCTGTGCCATTGATCACCAACCCTGGGGCTCTGTCATCCAGCCAGCTCTTGATCCAACTCATTGTCCACTCATCCAAGCCACACTGCTTGAGCTTTCTGATGAGGATGTTATGGGAGACAGTGTCAAAAGCCTTGCTGAAGTCAAGGCGGATGACATCCGCTGCTCTCACTTCATCTAGTCAACCAGTTATGCCCTCGTAGAAGGCTATTTTGTACTTGCTAATTTTAGCCTTTCCTTGGTGTTCACATACTAGCACCTCTAATACTGCTATTAATCCCAACTAATTTTTGTTAATCATTGTTTTTTTAAAAATAATAATAGTAACTATTAACAAGCAATGTGACAGAAAAAAAACTAGCTATACCAAAAGGTTCTTCTGTTGTAACTGCAAACAAAATTCAGTCTGTTTTTAAAACAATAGACTTCTAATAGAATTAATCTGAAAACACTTCAGACAAGCAATACAGCTTCAGGAAAGAATAACATTTCCTGCACAGAAACTGGGCTGAAAGAGTTTCCATAGCAAGCATTACAGTCCATGAATTGAACAGGGAAAAAACAGTGGAACTACAATCTCGCATTGTGAAATCCACTTTATAAGATGGCTACACAACATGATCATCTATGCAACTTTATGTTTAAATGGTTTTGAGTTTGTTTTGGGTTTTTTTTCCTGTGTGCTTTTTTTCTTTCATTATCTCTTACAGAGTTTTAACAACAAAGATAAAAAAGCTGAAGGATGGGTCTTCTCCATCATGGCTGACAGAAAAACCTGTTTCTTCCAACATTACAGAAGAACAAGGTAAATTACTTCTGTGGATGGGAAAAGTCAATGTAACAAATAACAATACTTTACTTGATTATTTATGTTTGAGATCAGGGGACACAAGTCTGTTTTCACTAAATAACCTTTTAGAAGATATTTTCTGCTGTACTGCTATATCTAAAGCAGAGGTTAAATTCATTAAATGAATTAAGAAAGACAGGTCTCCATATAGGCCACAACACTGGCAAAATACCAAGGAAGAGACAGGCAGTTTTTATCTGTACTGCTTTTGTTCCAAAAGAAACAGAATGTACTTAGTACTGTTTTGCTTCCTATAATGTAAACAGTCAAATGCAAAAATAAAAGTGGGAGAAGAGTACAAGCAAATAGATGTGGTCAGAGAAAACAGAAATATCCATGCAAGTGGTTAAAAAGATAAATTAATGTTAGATAAGACAAGGGGAATTAGCAAGGATTTGGGGTTTTATGCAAGCCCTTCGTTTTCTACCTCTCTGGGAGCTTTTTGGATTAACAATTTTATGTTCTGACCCATCTTCTCAGAAATCTACAGAAGACCAGTGTAATTTAGGGCACTATATAATTAACTTTAATTGGAATACAGCAACTCCAGTGGGAATTAATTTACATCTCAGGATATGAGCACTTCTCTGCAGTCAGGCAACGTCTCAAAAATGCAAACTCCATCACACATATTTAACATGGCAAACAAATTTAGTCTTTGTACTATTGCTAAAAGGAAGTCCACACTGTCATGAAAACTCCAAAAACACCGCTTCTAACATCTATGACTTCCAACTCACTTTGCTCATATACTGTTTATTACTTGCGAAGTGAAAGTTTGAGTAAACTATAAAAACAAAGTATTAAGACAAATGTCTTAACACACTCAATTCTTATTAGTAGTAGTATTCCATCCATATTCCCTCTAAAAAGCCACCTTTCTTATTTCATATATTCATTTCTAATGAAACTTGACTGCCGCTTCCTTAACTGTAGCGCATCTACAACTGTGTGCAAGAATGTAGTCCTATATAGCTTTATTTTAAAATGATTTTGCACTGTCTTTTGACACAATGAGGGGTTTCATCTGTGTTCAAATTGTTTCTTTCACTTCACCTGTTGCACATCTCTATACCGCTGAAGTTCACCTGCCCTAGAGTGATGCTGTGTGTGCATGCACATACATGTATATGTGCACAAACTGTTCTAGATTTTATTGCTCACAGCAAGCTTGTTCACCAAGGACTTCCGGAAAGGAACTAAGTCAGTTTTGCCATTTCTATCTCATGCAGAGCTGAATCAATACATGTCTGGTGGATCACGTTGCTAGCTGGCCTTGTATCAGGAGAACCACGAAGTTCTGTCACCATTTATTTGTTTTTATATTCCTGAAAGAAACTGAGTAAAAATTAAAAAAAAAAAAAAAAAAAAATCCAGGGAAAAAAAAGCCCAGCACCAGCAAAGCAGAAAAGTCTTGTTCAGTACTACTAAAGAACATTTTGAAAAATTATGTTTTAAAACTTAAGATACTTTGAGAAACAGAAGAGCTCTCCATTCGAGGTTTCAATGAATCTGAATTTGGAAGAAAATCCCACTAAACATAAATGAGAACATAAGATATGCATATGAATGTACACTAAGAGCAGCTATTGTTTCATGCTGGAAATTGCCTATAATCTGGTTAAAGGTATAACTGTGCCAAATGGAAAGTCACATTTTGGATCCAGTTACAGTACTGAAACTTTTTCAAGTGTGCTATACAATCTCTGGCTCAGAGAAAGGGACACTACCTAACAAGATTACAAAAAATGCAGATAGCTTCCCTAAACTGAAATTGCCTAGATCTTGCCACAAGGTTTCTAAGAAAGTATATATGCCCAAAGTTTTATAAACCCCATTTATAGGCTATGCCAGCTTTGCACGTCTTATTTCACTTGGCAGGTTTTTTCCCCTTTATATGAAACAACAAAGACTATCAAATTTTGCTGATACTCAAGAATGAACATGGCAAAAATTCAGTATCTTGCAGGCTGACTTGCTCCCTTTGTTTGCTGTTTCTGCAGGAGTCTCTTCAACAGAAAATAGAATGCACACAAAAGGACTCATAACGCATTGTGGCTAGTAGTAAACTGAAGATGCTTAAAGGAAAAAAAACAATACACCACATATACTTCTAAGACAGAAGCAAGACTACCACAAGCATATACCTAAAAGATATTCTTATGAGGCAGAAAAAGGCAACAAAAGATAGTAACACCAGATCAGCAACTTCACATGTTTTATGAGCACGTTTCACAATAAAATTAAGGCACTCCACTTGTAGAAGTGGAGAAGCTAATAATTTAGCTTCTTTCTGAACAGATAAAAGACTGCTCTAGGTTTTGGCTTCCCCCTCTCCCCCAAGGTCTCCTTAGATTCCTTCTATTTAAAGAATGTTTCTGAAATAATTGTTGTACGTAAGATCGCAGTAACATACAGAAACCCTCCCAACATACTTTCATAAACCATGACAACTGCCTAAGAACATTAATTTCCCTTCTCCAACACAGACTTAATAAGGAGCTGTACTGGAAACTGGAGAGCAAGAACAAAAGCTCTTCAAAATCCCAAACCAAACAAATCAATGAGGAAAAAAACCCGCCCAAACTCCAACCCTCTAGGCTACAATTATGCATACGCTGGAACACTCACCACATCAGAGAAAGGAAAGGCCTACATAAAACCCAAGAAATTTAAATACTGCTTATTTTAAAACTGGAAGATAGTAATGTCAGAGAAGAAGCTTAGAAATATTTGGCAGTTTCTTCCTTTTGCCTGTGTCCTAAAGAGCTGTTAATTCCCATCTTCGAGTTTGTCAATCCAACAGAAGTAATTCATTTTGAAAACGGTACTAGGATTCTCACGTAACAAACACAGCTTCAAATGCTGCCCGTCAAGTTTAGAAAGATCGCTGTATTTTTTTGACTAAGAGTTTAAAAGGAACCGAAGGCTGAGGTTTCAGGAACACGGGCCATATAAATTCTGCTTTTAGCACTAGAAAAGGACAAATGTAAAGATCTACCCGTGGAATCGACACACGTTTACAGTGTAGCTACTCGTGTGTTTTCTGCACTGCAACGACGCCAACGCGGTCAATTCCGCACTTGTAATCTGCGCGCGTATAAACCATCTGTTTCCCATACTGAAGGCGGCCGGGGAGTGCTTGGCGAGCACAACCATCTTCTTCCCAAACTCGGAGCGAGCCGGTAGTCATAACACAAGCACCACAACAAAACAGTCTCCAGGTGTGGGAGTCTGAGGAGGGCAAGGACCGCGGCGCGACTTTGCAGACAAAGCAAGCGGCACGGCGGGAGGGTGGTGGGCTGGCAGGCATAAGGGGGGCACAGAAGCGGCGCCTGCCCCGGCAGCCCCTTCTCACCGCGGCCGGCCGGCGCCCGCCCGTAAGCCCACAGGGGAGGTCCAGAGGGGGTCAGCGTGGGAGGAGCCCCCTGCCCCTCCTCCTCCCCATTGGCTCCCGCCGCCCGGTGCCGGTAACCCGGGCGCCTTTTTGAAAGCCCGGCTGCGAGCTCGACAGCCGGCCTTCTGTGAGGCAGCCCGCCGGGAAAAAAATACAAGGGGCCGCTCCTGCCGCCAACGGGGAAAGGAAGGGAGAGGAGGAATGATTCGGCAACGGCAGGTGCCATCAGCCCCGTGATCCGTCCCATCCCCGCCTCACCGACCGCGGGGACAGGGAAGATGCCAAGGGCCACGGCTCTCCCCTCCCGCCACAGCCCCCGAGGAGCGGCGCGCGGGGGCGGGGAGCGAAGCGGCCCGGCGGGCGCCTCCCGGCAGAGCGCGCGCAAGGGGCAAAGATGGCGCCGCGTTGCGCGCGAGCGGGACTGGCGCCCTCCTCCTTCTCCTTCCTCTTTATCCCTCCCGCGCCCCCGCTCCCGCCGCCCGAGCCGGGCCGGGCCCCACCTTGCCGAAGTGCGCGGCCCAGTGGATGGGTGTCCAGCCGTAGAAGGAATCCTCTGCCGCCAAGTCGGAGCGGGGCGAGCTCTGGAGCAGCGCGCACAAGGCAGGCAGGTCCCCATCGCGGCAGGCGCGGTGCAGGGGGAAGCGTAGGGTCAGTAGCTCCTCGCTGGAGAAACCCGCCTCCGGGCCGGCTCCCAGCGACATAACGAGCAGGACGGCGGGCAGGGCGAGGGGAGAAAAAAAGCGGCGAGAGGGATGGCGGGAGGGGGGAGAGGAAGGAGGGGGAGGGGGGGGGGAAAGAAAAGAAGCGGGCGGCCCGGAGCGCGCTGTCCAGGCTGGAGGCGGCGGCGACTGCGGCTGCCGCTGGCTGCCCGAGCACAAAGGGAGCGGGGCGGGCCGCGCGCCGCTCCGCCCCTCGCACAGGCGGGGCCGGGCGCCCCTGAGGGCGCCGGGGCGGGGGAGGGGAGGGGAGGAGAGCAGAGCAAAGCATACCACAGCAAAACACAGCGCACCGAGCCGCGCGGCGGTGTGTCCGGGCGCCCGAGGCTCGCTTTTTTTTCGTTGCCTGAGGCAGGAGAGCTGTTGCCACCGCCGCCACCTCCCGAGGCGGGTTCGGCAGCAGGTGCTGCGGCAGGGCAGGGCGGGAGCGGCCTCAGCGAGCCCGGGGCGCCAGCGGGCAGGAACGGCGCCTCAGGGCTCCACGGCGAGAGGCAGGCGGCGAGGCGCGGGGGTTTTGCTCTCCCTGCGCCGCGGGGCGAGAAGAGCGGCATGCGTGTTCGCCGCCTCTCTCCCCACGCAGGTGAAATCTCCCCGGGCGAGGGCCGTGCCTCGAGGGACGGAGCGTCGAGAGCTTGCCCGAGCTTTTGTCAGGGTAGCAGCGTTGGCCTCCGTCGAGGATGCACTGGTAGCTTTTAACAGGTGACCGGAACGCTATCCGATGGTTACTGACTCTCCAGAGCACCTGTGCGGTTAGTAGCAGTAGTAGTTGAGGAGAGAGGCTGTTTGTCAGTCTAAGAAAGAGCACGAACCCACATACAAGCAGATTTGATGAGGACAAACCGTACGTCACCAAGCCCTCCTTCAGATATCGAGTAATCTTGTTGGCCTGAGAAACACTCCTCAACTCAAAGGGACCAGGCATGTGTGTGGTGTGTTTCCTTGCTTGGGCCCTGACCTAGCAGCTGAATATCCAGTTGTGCTGCTCAGTGATGAGTTTGGCAGTGTGAGGTTAATGGTTGGACTCAATGATGTTTAAGGTCTTTTCCAGCTGTAATGATTCTATGAATATGCCACCTAGGTGCTTTCAAGCTAACTTCAGCACTGGGAGATTACTATGGTTTTGTGCTATCTAACAGGTTGCAAACCTCAAGGGTAACCTTTTAGTTAAAATAATTAAAATGTCAATGCCAATTTTAATTTAAACTTTTGTTGCTTACCCCTAATTGTTCTCTGCCCAAAGTATTTGTGAACTATTTTTCTGCCAGTAGTAAAATAAAATTGATGGTAATGTGTTTGTTTAAATACATTAATCTGACATTAAAAATTGAGATATATTCCTTTTTCAGTATACACTATCAGGCAATGCAGGAATTATGTTCTGGAGGCAAATCAAGTAATTTCCGTTTAAAGTGCCAAGAGACCTAGGCATTTTAAAAGCTTTTTTTTTTCCTAACATCAAGTTAAATTGATCATTCGGGTATTGTGAAATACCTTTTCTTAACATAGGAGTTCTTATTTCTCAGAGAGTATGTTGTTTTTCTCTCTTATGGAAGCAAAAAAAACCCCCAGTAATCAGGAAAAACGAGACATTCGTAACTGGGTTCTGTATTTCATTTTGTGCATGAGAAATGTGTACTTTGTGTTGTGGGCAGAATTAGTGTCTGAAATTATTTCATTTAAATTGATTTAATTACTTTTCTTAATGAACTAGTAGTTAAATGTATAAAGACTGTAGCTTTGGAGGGTTGCACATTTTTTTTTTTAAATAGCTTTTTTAATTCCGTATAATCTTTGAGGGAGAACTCTGGATTTCTCAGCTTTTCCCAAAACTGTCCCTGATAATTGTTTTAGATACTACTCGCAGCAAATCTGTATTGTGGTTCCATGGGCATTCCTCATATTTATTTGGCTTCTGTTTTTTGGCATAGCTAAGACCTTTTGTGTGTGATATCCACTCCACAGAGAATATTCCAACAGAAAGAAAACCATCTACCTGCAAGCAGAAAGAACTGTACTCTGGAATACAGCCCATCATAAAACATCTTTACATATGCTTCCCAAAGCAAGTAGACTTTTTTTACTTATGTAAAATCTTAGAAAAAGGAATTGACATAGAGCATACGGGGTGATTTTTTTTTTTTTAGTGTTCAAGGAGGTGATTAGGGAATTCATTTACTGTGGAAAACTGTGGATACCAAGTGGTTCCTTGATTGGATTGTACTGCTGTCATGTAGAGAAGGTGCTTTCCAGAATGCTGTTGCAACAGCAGATGGGAGATTTGTCTGAAGATTTTCCTTAAATATCATAGTGATGGCCTGAGCTAGAAGCAGATTTACACCATAAAAATGATAGCAAAACAAAACACCTTTCTTGTATTTCTCAAAGCTCTATGTTGATCTGGACAGTCAAGTAATAACGTCTCTCTGTACTTGGGACAAGCAGCACAAGTCCGGTATCAGAAACTATTCTATTTAACTTTGAATTTATATGAAGTATAAAACTTTATATGTGGTTATGTTTTTATAGCAGTATCAAGACAGAATATAAAGATAGAATGCTTGCTTTCACTGACTTTGGCAGTGTTCTTCATTGTGGCCTTATTTAAAACTTAGAGGTTTATTTCATTAGGTTTTTTCATCTGCAAAATGAGAAGAATAAAATCATGTCCTGAGTAGAGGTAAGAAGTTTGATTAATCAAAGTGCTTTGAGGTAAAAAAAAATATAACACTATGATATGAATATACAAATGAGGTATTTCAACACTGCATCTAATATTTGTATCCTCTAGCTATTCTTTTATCTTCAACAAAATTAAATAATACTTAGGTTTCTATAAGGCTGCCAAGTTGCAGGTCTCAGAATACTGTGTAAAGGAGGATGAGTAACAAATGAGCCCTTTTATAGATGGTGACACTGAAGCACGGGACAGCTAAGTGCTTTAGCCAGGGGAGGGAGTACTTTCAGCTACAGCAACTTTCATTTCAGGACTTCTATCCTTTGCCTCACAAAGACGCTCTTCTCTTTGGACCTGGCCTTTATTTTTATAAGCTCTAAGAGTTTATCATCCTTCTGTTTCTGGGTTATGTGAATTTTTTTCTCTCATATATAGCTAGGCAGATGCTGACATTTCTAATCAGTATGTCTCATTTGGCGATTAAATAATGAGAGTCTCATATGATAGAACAGTTAAAAGAAAAACAATACCCCAGACCAAACAAAATACCCCAAATCTCCAGACCACAACTGTTATAAAAGTGGTCGTTACCAGAGTGCTTGGTATTAAAAGTTTCTTTGGTTGAAAATAGGCAAACTTTGCTTCTTACTGTTTTAAGTACTCATATAGTTGCTCATATATCATTTATAACTATCATAAAAAGCAATAACTATTAAAAAACATGATGGTTGTATCGAAGATGGACAAGAATTAAATATTCCTGAACTTAGGAAGATTCATAGTCAAGATTTGCCTGTATTTTTTCTCTCTTACTGAGATAGTGAAACTGCCATACCAAATAAAGCGGTCTGTCTCATTTCCTTATAGACGCTGTCTTTATTTGCCTTCTGGCACTCCCTGCAAGACAGAGAAGAGCTGTTACTCCTTTGAAAAAAAGGGAAGCAGAAGGCAGAGAAGGGAAGCAGCTTTAACAATGCCATGCAGGAATTCTGCATGTGTAACTCAACCCTAATATCTTAAGTTTCGTGACTAGATTCCTCATTATGAGGTCGACTTTGTTTATTTCCTTGCTAGTGATCTACACCAAAAGTTCCAAAATAGACAGTGCTCTCTGTCTGAGACTGATTCCTTAATCAGTCTGTAGCTGGCATATGACTTGAGGAGTCACATCTGTCTCTCTCTATTTTTTAACTTGTGAATCATTGACCGGATAAATATAAAAAAGTGTATATTGGGTGTTGTGGTTTAACCCGGCAGGCAGCTAAACACTAAACAGCCACTCACTCACTCAACTCCCCCCTTCCCTGAAATGGGGTGAGGAAGAGAATGGGGAAAAAAAAGGAAATTAATGGGTTGAGATAAAGATACCTTAATAGGACAGAAAAGTAGTAATAATAAAAAAATAATTTTAAAAAACACCAACCAAGTGCTGCACAGTGCAGTTGTTCAGAACCCACTGACTGATGCCCAAGCAGTGATCTGGTCTCTGGGCTTCCCCCACCAGTGTCTATGGCTGGGCATGACGTTCTATGAAATGGAACAGCCCTTTGGCTAGTTGGTGTCTGCTCTCCCCACCATGCTTCCTCCCAGCTTCTTGTGCACTTTCTCACTGGCAGAGCAGGGGAAGCTGAAAAGTGCTTGACTTAGGGTAAGCACTACTTAGCAACAACTGAAACATCAGTCAGTGACCAACTTTCTTCTTATTCTAAACTCAAAACGCAGCTGTACCAGCTGCTAGGGAGAAGATTCACTCTATTCCAGCTGAAACCAGGACATTTGAATATTCTGCTTTTCTGTTTGCTTTGGTAATATATTTTGGCAATGGGCTTTATAGGTTGATTAATTTTAGTAGAAATTAAATATTAATTAAAAATATTCAACTGCTGTCATATGGGAAAGTGGGGACATGGAAATTCTGGTTTTATCTTTTTTAACGTTCATTACAATTACATTATAATTCATCCTTTTGTACTTCTCTATCTTGGTTAGCTTCTATAGAGAACAATACAAATCCTAAAAGACATTTTGTCTTCCTGTCCAAAAGATCAGATTCGTGATACATATAATATAAATCCGTTATGTGGTTCTAAGTTCTTTCTAGATGATAGATTTTGTTTCCCTGAGAAACAGAGCTGCTATTATGGTTCATTTGCACGTAGTGTAAGTCAGGAAATTGATATTCATGGGTCAAACTGTAATTTGCAACCTTTTATGGAAGAAAATGAAAAGAAAAAGTAATACATAACTTCTCAGGTTCTTTGCTTTTTAAAATTTTGTATTAAGACAGATTTTAGCATTTAATATGTTTCATAATGTGAAATTCTTTACTGGAATGCAATAAGTGGTATGCTTGCAGTATTGTTAACACAAAAAGTATAGTCCTGATTTTTTTTTTTTATGACTCAGAAAAATTCACCTACTGAATTGAGTAGCACACATTTTTCTATGTTTGAAAAAAAAATAATGGTGGTTTGCAGGCCTATTTGCATTAATTTCATCCACAGTTCTATTCCTGGTCTTTTAAGGGATGTGAGAGGCTCTTTCTGTTTCTGTCAGATCAAGGAAGTAGACTTCATGTTTTGTTGGGGCGTTTAACAGAAATAAATTTCCGTAAGGAAAGAAACAGAAAAAGACAGAAGAGCTTATAAGTAAAGTGGGATGGAAGAAGAAATTGGTTTTATTTTAGTTAAGTTTGCTTTTATGTTCTTTTTTGGCTAAAGGCTGAGAAAGAAAATGATCTGTAAATGAGGAGTTCTTGAATATTCAATAGAGTCTAACGAGTATAAATTTAGAAAGTAAATGTGTTATTTTAAAGCCATGTTTTGTGAAAAATAATTTCTTATGTAACTGTAAGGTACCCAACTTCTAATGTGCTGTGCCAATAAATTGGGTTTGCCCATTTTTCCTTTCAGACGGGTTGAGTGTGCAACATTTTATAATAACTTGTGCATAACAAAGGCAGGTGCCTTTTTAATTTAAAAAAATCTGTAGAATTTAATTGAATATATAATTCATTCAAGCCTTTCCATTCTTGCCTTGGTTTACACTTAAGGCTTTAATTAGTTGCCCATACATACGTGTCTAGTGCCATTTGAGATGGCCAAGAGTGTTCTTTCCTGTTGCCGCCTGCTGCTGCTGCTGCTGCTGCAGAAGGGGATTGTTTTACATAGGTCCTCTGTCATACCTGCACAGAGCTAACAGAATCCAAAGGCTTCTTTGGTTGCTGTGGGCATCTATGTTCAGACACACAAATCCTCCATAAATGTCAATTGCATTGATGTGCCCAGTCATGTAAAGCATTCCTCACATTTTGTCTTGTCCTGCATCCCATAAAGCCTCCTGTCTTTGGACGAGGTTGTCACGGAGTTACTGGCAGCCTCCTATATTATGCCTGAATCCAGCTCTGGGTCATTATACTGGCATTATACTAGCTGTTTGTGTTTCGTTTTTGTTTCCTATCCAAAGTCTTAGAGGGACGTTTTGCAAAAGACAAACTTGTTCAAATATTACTCATATTTTGTTTTTAAATTGTTTTGTTCTGAAACTCTCAGTGAACTGTGATGAAAACATAACATTCCTTTTGATGCCATGCATTTATTTTAGCAATGAGAGGAACTTTCTGTCATTTTCCTAGTGTAGAGGCTGACACATCATTTTCGGGGACTAATTCAAAGATCAGGTTTTGTTCCTATTTTTTGGTTGAATTAAACCATAACTGAATGGGGTACCACTTGAAGTATGTTGTTCTTACCTAGATTTTTTGATGTCTTCACCTTTCTTCAGTGAAGACTTTAAGTTTTCTGTTGTGATCACTCCTAAAAAAGAACAGGAAATAAAAGATTTTTTTTCAGGTGGAAGTTATTGGGAAAAACAGCTGAAACATTTTGTAGAAATTAATTTACTAAATGCCTTAGTGCTCAAGTGCTAAAACTGTTTGCAAGTTGTGAGGCCTCTGAAGGCACAAAGATCAGGAAATTAATAGCAGCAGTAGCTGCTAACTTGGAAAAAAAGCTGTGAGTGGAAAAACAGTAAACTGAAAGTCCTTTATCCTCCTTTCCAGTCCTCAGTTCTCAGAGTTTTGTCTGGCATGGAAAGCAGGGAATCTGTCTGACTTCCAAATAATTATTGATGTATTACTCCATTGCGGGCTAGTAGCAAAGAGCAGCTGTGCCCCGTAGCCAGAGCCAACTTCTCTCTTTCCCATCGCCCATTTCTATCTGCCTTCCCTGGAGAAAGCTATCTTACTATTAAATAAACTAGGCTTGGGTTGCAAGACAAAGCAAGATTTCATTAGAAAAATATTTACTCATACATAAAGAACCTATTTTTAAAAACTTCACTATTTAGGAAATGATGCGATTTTGTGGGTAATAAATAAAAATGGATTTGTTACACTACTGTTGTAAAGCTGCCATCTTTTATGAGCATAGGAAGAGTGACCTTATTCATCATAAGGCTTTGTCAGTTCTGCCTCCCTGCAACTATTCTCTTCTTGATACATGTGAGTCATCAGAGGCATGCTTAACCAAGAGGTCTGGTGCCTAAAAAGTAAGGGAGTTAATTATAGCTGTTGGCTTTTTTACAAACTACCCTTTTTTTCTTTTCCTCAGTTTTAACTGAGAATTAACATTTCTTGAGAGGCAAAATACTGGCATTGTGGTAAAAACCAGTTCTGTAAGAAGTCAATACCAAACCATTTACATTTTCCATTTCTTTTGAGCCTGAACTGCAGCAATAAAAAGGTCCTTCAATGTCCTCATCTTCAGATTGTGCTCTGATTGTAAATGTTCTCAGATGTTCTCAGCAGAGTTGCAGGACTGATAAAAGTTCAAGATATCTTCACTTAGCCTTATGTTTAAGATGAATGTAACTTTGGCTTCCCAACTACTTGCATTGAACAAATAGTTTTTATCTGAAAAAGCGCACAAATAGTGAAGTAATTCACAGGTGACTCCTTGAATTCCCCCTGGTGTTTCATGAGAGATGCAGTCTTCTTCCACTGCCATGCAGTGGTGAGTATTTGCTGTGTTAAGCAGTGGGGAAAACGACATGTTGCTGTTATTGTCATGCTCAGAGGTGCTTCAAGATGGAAGGAATGTGAAGGAGACCACGAAAATGCCAACACACTTGCACCCAGAGGGGGGACACTGTGCACTGGGACTCTGGGAATCCACGACTGCTGGTGTGGAATCTGTGTAATGGAGCAGACTAAACCTTTGACACCAAACCAGACTGTCTTATCTTAAAAAGCACATTACCCTGAATTACTCTGTGTACTGTTTTGTTTTGTACCTGGGTGGAAGCTTGAAGTGGTACACTTGTTTAATACTTATTAAAATCTTAAATGAAACAGTAACCAAATCCGTAACTTGATTTCATCTACGTGGATATAGGGTTAATGAGTCATGTAATAATTGTACAGTTCAATAATCTGGAAATCTTTCCATGGAAAAATATTTGATGCCATATCCTCTACAAAGAGAACAAACAAAAATCTTGAGAAAGGCAAAGTGTGTGAAATGACTGTGTGTGAGCCTGGCAAGTGTTCTTGAAACCTGCACCCTGTTCGGTGAAATTAGATGCTTGCACTTGAGGGGTTTAGTCCTTACTTGTTTAAGGAAGAGCATGCATCTCCCCAAACTGTGAATTAATAAAGCAATTGTAGCACCACCTTTTTGTGAAAGAAGATGGTGCTTGATGATTCAGTTGTTCATGAAAGGGAATGAAAAGACTGAGCAGCTTATGTTATCAGAATAGGTTTCTATTTTAGCTAGCATCATATGAAAGGAGCCATCTTGTGGTTGTCTCTCCTGTGAATAAAATGTTGCTGTAGTATTGCCTTGAAAAGCTCAAGTTAAAGATACATCCATACTTTTGTGATAATTTTTCTTCTACTTGTTTAGAAGTCCTACCTTTTGATTAATACTTGACTTTATACATATTTTTCACTCAGATTTTTTTTTTTTTCATTCTCGCAGATTTCTGATTCTACCAAATCTTCAGAATTAGAATCACAGAATCTCAAGAGCTGGAAGGGACCTCGAAAGATCATCTAGTCCAACCCCCCCTACCACAGCAGGACCACCTAGAGTAGGTCATACAGGAACTCATCCAGGTAGGTACTGAATGTCTCCCGAGAAGGAGATTCCACAACCCATCGGGGCAGCCTGTTCCAGTGCTCTGTCACCCTCACAGCAAAGAAGTGTTTCCTTGTATTTCTTTGGAAGCCCGTATGTTCCAGCTTGTACTTGTTGTCACTTGTTCTATCATTGGACATCACTGAGAACAGCCTGGCTCCATCGTCCTGACACCTGCCCTTTATGTATTTGTAAACGTTAATGAGATCACCCCTCAGTCTCCTCCAAGCTAAAGACCCCAGCTCCCTCAGCCTTTCATCATAAGGGAGATGCTCCGCTCCCTTCATCATCTTTGTGGCCCTGTGCTGAACTCTCTCCAGCAGCTCCCTGGCCTTCTTGAACTGAGGGGCTAAGAACTGGACACAATACCAACCTATATATTCCTACAGGATTAAATTTGATCTGTTCAGTCTGCATATTGTGTGAGTTAGTCCACTCTAATATTTGCTACTCCTCTGAGCTCTTTCTCAGAGCTCTAATCTGCTCCCTGAATTTTGCTTTAAACTAAAATCAAGGGCATATCCTCTGAAATTTAACTGTTAGTAGAATTGCTTTCTAAATGAATGCTAAGTGATTACTTATTTTTTTTATAATTGTCACTAAAATGTGATTGCTGGGAACTCTGTGCATTCCAGGCAGGAAACTCATCCTCTTTGCTCTGGACTTCTAACTTGACTTGGAGAGACATTTGGATGATACACCAGTCTGATTTCTTTATCTCTTTGCTGATACACAATGGTACTTAATCATTTTAGAGTTTGATTCATAGACATAATCGTGAACAGATGTCAGTAAATTTATTTTATATATTTTATTTTATTTCATTAAGTATACTTTTAAACCCCCCAACCTTAGTTAAACCAAAAGTTATGAATAAACACAGGCCTCGGTCATAATTTGTAAAGTCTTAGTTCTTCAATAGTACTGAATAAGGTGATAATCAGATTCAACTTTGACATCCATCTCTCTACTGCAGTTGTTAGTAACTGTAAATGTAACATCAAGGCCAAGGATTGCCATCATTTGCTGAAAGTATACAAAAATGTTAGAAATTTGCTCTGCTTGCTCTCTGTCTAGAATATTGATTGAAGGCAAAAATATATGAAATGTATAGTTTCTTATGCATCTGTTCACATATTACAACGAACAAGTAAGCAAAGTCTTACTTTAGGATGTGCCATTTGATGTTTATTGTATTCCCTGGCGTTGAAGAAATGGCTTCTAGGAAAATGCATATCTAGAACTGGGGTTTGAAGGGAGACTCGTATTGTTCCTGCTCGAATGTGAGGTAGGCTCTGAGAAAAAGAGGGACGGGCTCTGTAATAGTTTTTACTACAGATGTTTTGGGAAGAGAATGGAAAAAAAAATCTTGGAAAAGTATTTGAGCCATTGAATGAAAATAAGACCTGATGGAATTTTCAATCAGAAAATAACAATTAACTGGGGGGAAAAAAACCCAGCTTTTTTTTACTGAATATGCATATATGAGTTCCTGCAGGATATGCTTTCTTTGCGTGAAAACAAGAAGTGTAACATCTTGATTTCTTTAAAATTATTGAAGTAGTTCAGAATGCAATGTTTTAAGTTCTTAAACAAAATGCTTAAGTTGCTTTCAATTAAGCAATTTTTGTTAAACTTTTATTGATATTTTCACCTTTTCTCCCTGATTAAAGAGAAGGTTTGAAAAAAATGAGATTTTTCTTGAGATGGAAAAATTATATCCAGTGTCACTCTAAATAAGATCAAGAAGTCAGATGCCATATCATTATTTGAGAAAAGGAGAATAAATATGTGTTATAAGAAATGGGGAATGTAATGAAGAGAGAAGAGGATCAAATGTGAGAATGGACTGTTTGGAAGAGAGCACATTTAAAAAATATTACATTCCCTCTAATGTCTAAATTCGACAGAAATTGTTGAAAAGTGTCAGTGTATCCTCACTTAACAGAACTGAGCTTATTAGAATCACCTAGATTCAACTTCTAGAAGTTTCTTGTTGCCAGGGGAATTTGTAGTCATAGATACATTACCTAGGTCAGCACGTCCATATTGTTAAAAAGAAGTGGGGTAAGATTTTCCCTAAGCATAAATCACTACAGTTTACGGAAGCTTATAGCAGATCAGCCTTTTCTTATTAACTAGGATTACTAGGATTGCAATCAGAAATTGTTTTATTCAAAACAGTAGGGAAAGTAGTTTTAAACTGAATTGTGAAACAATTAAATGTCAGTATCTGGAAGACAATGTTGTAATGCCGTCATCTGGAAATTCATCCAAACAAGAAACTTTTTGTTTCCCTGCTTCTTTTTCCACTTTGACATATTAAATGAACGTCTAATTTGCTTGATTGAAACCTTTTGCTTCAATAGTAAGCTACTAGTTTGCTCAAAATAAAATGCTTTTGGTACAGAGAGACTTTTCATACATCTGTGCAGGAATATGAGCTCTATTTGTCCCCTGGAAAGCTTTCAGATGTCATCTGCACGGTACTGAATATACGGTCTGACAGTCTGGTATATCAGTCAGTGATAGGACAAGGAGTAATGGGATGAATCTGGAACACAAAAAGTTCCATTTAAACATAAGGAAAAACTATTTCACCGTGAAGGTGAGGGAGTCCTGGCACAGGCTGCCCAGGGAGGTTGTAGAGTCTCCTTCTCTGGAGGTTTTCCAAGCCCACCTAGACACGTTCCTGTGTGACCTGATATAAGTGGACCTGTTTTAGAAGGGAGGTTGGACTACATGATCTCTAAAGGTCCCTTCCAACCCCTACCATTCTGTGATTCTATAATATTCCCTGTGAATTCACCTCCAGATGAGCATTGTCTCTTTATGTCTCGTACTTTGGTATTACAAGTGAATACTTGTTCTCTTTTCTTTTTATAAGATTTTAAATTTAAACTTGAGAAGCATAGTATATTTTTTACCATGTCCAGTAGATGCTAGACATCATATAACACAGCTGAACCTTGCTGAAAGGCTGTTGAGCAGTCTCGGTTCTTGCAGACATCAGCCTATCCTTCACCAAGGCCATCTCTTCTACAGTATCTAAATCCAGATTCTCATGTAATTGGAATGAGCTGAATTTTTACTGACCTTGCCAAAAAAACCCAGAACAGCTTTAAACTGAAATGCTGACTCTGTTAATTAGATTGGTCATTTT